>NC_053164.1:16577380-16919523 GCF_016835505.1 Polypterus senegalus | reverse complement strand
TTCCTGAATTTCTCCATACCAGCAATGCTAAAGTTAGTTCTGCTTTGTTGTATGGCGTGGAGACATTTGATGTACAAGAAGTGGATACATCAGATAAAGGAGAGTCTGGGGAGAAGGATGACATAGACTGGAAACCAGCTTACCTGTGTTCTTTAGATGGATTTCATATGGCGAAAGTAAAGAGTCACAAGACTGAAAAGAAAGTGGAATCACCTTTGGAAATTGTGGAGGAAATGGTGGAGAAAGACTGTCCCTATTCTCAGTGTTCTTCTATGTTGTCTGCTACCAATAAGCTCTATCCACATCCAGGACAAGCAAGGTGTATCTCATCAGCTGCTTTAAAAGAAGAACCAAGAGAGAGTTCCAGTTTTCTTGAGGTGCATGGAATCAACGTAGTTCAAATCAACACAGAAAGTGAAGTGGAGTCCCAGAAACCAACAAGAGAATCTGTTTCTTCCAGTACAAGTAATTCATCTATTTCTTTTGTTTATCCATTATTGTATATTGGTTGAGAACTGAAATATATAGTTGTTTATCTGGTTCTTACAGCATGTTATTAAATGTTTTCTTGTTTATAGTAATGTACATTAAGTATTTATATAAAATTCTGTTTTCATTGGTTAAAACGATAAAAAAAACTACTTTCCACAATTCTTTGCCATTACAGGGCCACATGTAACAGGTGTCTATCCTGGAAGGCAGGAATCAGCCTTCATTGGAATTGCTGTCTGTTGCAGAGTTCATTCACACGCTCGCTTTTGGTCATGCCATGCCAATGTCTGTTTATCCATTTTCAAATTCACTTAATCCATTCAGGGTAATGGCGGGCTGTATCTTATCCTGGAAGCATCAGGAAAAAGCCCTAAATGTGGCACAAGTATACTCTTGTGCATCCCCACACTCACTATATAGTATCTGGGTCCCTTGTTAGCCTCACGTACAGTCCTTTTAGATGTGGGAATGAAATGGAGTATTTTATGTGCAGAGAATACTCAAACTCTACAGAGACCATGGTCATGCTTGATACTTTCAACATTTCTGTTTTTTTTGCTGACAGGGTCACTAAAGCCAGAAAAGTTGGAAACTTGATTGAGACATTTTGTGATTGCTGTATTGGGTTTATCCTCCTCCCTGTAGGCTGTTACATCAGAGTTGGTCATTAGTTCTGTTATTGTTGTGACATCAGCAGGTTTGGTGACTTTCCATCATACTTGTTGACACTAGGGATGTGAATAAATAAATGTTTGAGTTTTTAGCCCAGGGGTGTCGAACTCCAGTCCTGGTGGGCCGCAGTGGCTGCAGATTTTCATTCTAACCCTTTTACTAATCAGTGAGCAGTTTTCACTGCTAATTAACTCCTTTTCCCTTCATTTTAATAGCCCTGTTTTTAAGGATTCAGTCCTCTGAATTGATTAATTTATTCATTAAATGGCAACCAAACATAATGAGATGTGAAACAAGCCAACAGATGACCAGCTAAACTGGGAGTTCAAACTCCAACCAATCTATTAATGAGAAGCCGATTCTTTCTGTTAATTAAACCTGTTCTTTAATCCCATGGCTTGTTGCTGCTCTCATTCTGCCACAGCAGACATTTCCAAAACTGTTGATTTTTCTAAGAACGCCGTCAAAATGTTATGGTGACCTGAGAGATCAACCTTACTGAGACCTTCACCTTCCTTCTTTGGTCATGTAGTGGTTTGGTTTGTGTGTCAATATTGTTTGCCTGCTAGTTAAGGAAAAAGAGCCAACTAAGAGAGAGACAAGTTAATTAAAACTGAGGCAAAAGAAGTTCATTAGCAGCAAAAACTTGTCACTAATGAAGAAGATGGTTAGAATGAAAACCTGCAGCCACTGTGGCACTCCAGGACCGGAGTTCGACACCCGTGTTTTAGCCTATTCGAGGATGAAATCTGTTTAGGAAAACTAAAAAAAAAAAAAAAAACTATCCTAAGTTACAATGAGGTGTAGCCTCCTTGTCAAATTGTGGGTCGATTCTACAGTATATATAAGATTTGCACAACTGAATCAAGTCAAGTGAAATAATAAAGTGATCTCTGACAGACCCAGGTAAAATGGGTTGTGGAACATTTCTCGATGAACCTGCTCGTTATGTGCATTCAAATAACACGGACAATCAGAACTAATACAGTACACAATAAGTGGTCCTGCACTGACAGTTGCGCCATTTACAGCACAGGTTAGGATGCGGCAGCGAGGTTATAGTCAAACAGTGAGAAAATAAAGTAGAGAGAAAGCATATTTTAGTAAGACTGAGATACTGTCATGTATAGTATGGGGAACAACTAACAAAAGAAGTGTCAGAATGGCCTTAAATTCAGGACGTAACATGGTGAGTCTAGTAAGCAAAGGTTAGCATCATGGTGTTACTTGCAGCTAGGCTGCTTACCTCGCCTACAGGCATGTAGGTAGGCTGATGGTGTGCAGAGTGATAGGTATGTTCAGTATTTTAGTTTTTGTAAAGGAAAATGATGTGTGAGTTTTTAAATCATTGCATTTCAAAACAAAGGTTTGTGCTCTTACAATCTTTACATTGTTTGTACTGGAGCAGCGTCACACTCCTGGCTTTCCAACTATAGGTATGAGTGCCTTTTGTGTTTTTTTAGCACTTTTTTTTGTTTTCTTTAACAGAATAATTTCAACCTACACTTTCATACTGTAGTAACTTAACTGCTTTTTTAAAATGTGTTTTAGTGGTGCACAGAAGTGTACAGTTTTTCTATTTCAGAGTATATAGAATCCCTCAGCATAAGAATGCTCGATATTTGCAAGCATAGTCCTTCCTTACACGGGTCACTTCTTGGCATTTGTGGTATGGAAGGTGAACTGTCGCACTCAGCATTGTATAAATAGGTCTTATCTAGCTAAATAATGTTTACCTTGTTGTCCTTTCAGATTCCTTTTTACTTCATTTCCCTTTGCGTCACATTTAATTGAAATAGCTAAAAACAAACATAATTGGGCAGAATCAACTGTGTGTAACAACGTACTTTATAAAGCATTTTGCATCTGCCCTAGCATGGTAGCAGATGTTCTAAAGACGCAATGTGAACCTTATGACCTTTCAGTGCATAGTAGAATTCACAAAAATAAGACAAACTTTAAATCTGACATTAATAAATTTAGATTTCCATATAAATGTTAACACACTTCTGATTATTTATTTAAAACATGCACCACACTACATTTCTAGTTGGCACAGTTGTGCTTTTAAGCATGAAAAAGTAGTAGGTGGCTCAGTACATAACCATAGGGTGATCCAGTATTCATACTGAGACTGTTAGATGTTTCGTTTTCCTTTTTTTTTTATTTTAATTTTCTTGAATTTATTAAAATCAAATAACAATCCATACACAACTCAAGTTTTACAAAAAAAAAAGGTTTGAAACAAATCAGCTCCCACCCCTGATGAAAGCTAGGCCAGCAGTGTAAA
Organism: Polypterus senegalus; assembly: GCF_016835505.1. Lineage (NCBI taxonomy): Eukaryota > Metazoa > Chordata > Cladistia > Polypteriformes > Polypteridae > Polypterus > Polypterus senegalus. Next base: position 16,916,069 of record NC_053164.1, on the reverse strand, counting down.
ACTTTATTTTAGTAAAGACAAGTGAATAGATAAAATAACAAATGAATATTGTAAAGCTGCATTAGTGCCAAGGGTGTGCAGTCATAATTTCATACTCTGGATCAGTTTGTGTGATGTTCGGACTGATTCAAGTCCAGTGTGTCTGGTGTGTAGGGCTTTAGGTGTCGATTAACATGTGTGCAGATTTATTTGGCACTTGAACAATGGACTTAAAGTAGATGGGGATTATAGCTTCAGCCAGTGAGGTGCTGAAGTTAGAGGAGTCCAGCAAATAATTAGCACATACTTTGACTCTATAGTCCAAGATCTGCAGTTTTATTGCTGTTGACAGTGGCCATAGATCATTCTCCATCTATCAAGAGTGTTAGGGCTTAATCACTTGGAAAATCTGACATACTGCCATCTGCATATGTGTTGCTGGATATGCAATAAGAATACTGTAGAATCCGTTAAGCATATCTGGCAAGAAGCCATTATTAGTTCTACTATGGGTAACCTTAATCTGTAACTGCTTGTTTAGCATAAAAGATGCGTCATGAGTCTCCGTTGTTAGTGAAACAGTTTTCTATCTCTGTTTTACAGTAGTTGTTTGCAGTTTTGAGTCCTATTTAAGGTTGTTTCTGGTTGTTCTGGACTTTTCTTTGCTGTCAGATTTAAATAGCTCATCATAGGTTTTGAGTGACAAATTCACTTGACTGTTCATGCTTGCTTTCTTACTAATCAATTGTCAACATTTCTCCTAAACAACTCTGGATCATGAATTCAGCTCAGTCTTGCAGTGAAATTATGGGAGAACTTATGTACGACCGGTTTGATTTCAAGTACATAAATGATAATAACACCCTCTTGGTGTGCACATTTTTCTTTGCTTATAGTTCAAGAGAGCAGCTTCAGTGTCTGTTTTATAGAAGCATAAAAATATTAAGCACTGTTTCATCATTACAATTACAGATTTGTAAGTAACCTCTTATTGTTCTGCCATTATTAGTCACAGAGCAGGGACCAGCCCAAACATGACAGGGCACCCAGATGCCCCAGCTCCTGGTTAATTTATGTTTATTAGTCAATCTACCCAGTAATTATTTTAGAGAAAGCTAAAGTATCTAAATACAACCCCACAAAGACCATAAGACTCTCAAGCTATGTAATAACACTAACCGCTATGCCGCATGTCATTTAACTAATCTTTATATGTTTTAGGAAAGTGCTGGCACATAATCAAAATAATGGGTTCACTTTAGGTTGTTGATGTTTCAAGTTTATTGCATCCGGTTTCCTCCCACAGTCCGAAGACATGCAGGTTAGGTGCATTGGCGATCCTAAATTGTCCCTAGTGTCTGCTTGGTGTGTGTGGGTATGTGTGTCCTGTGGTGGGTTGGTGCCCTGCCTGGGATTTGTTCCTGCCTTGTGCCCTGTGTTGACTGAGATTGGCTGACAGTATGTTTTGTGAATCCTTAAAAGGTGAAAATAACTCTGTCAATCAATTCCTCTTCCTATTGTGATTTGCTTAAGGTCATTTTCTCTTTTCATTTATATATAAATACGAGGGACATTCAAAAAGTTTCTGCACTTTTTTTTTTAACTCTGTTTATTATGAATTTCAAAAACAAATCACATCACTTTTCTACATAGTTACCTTCGTTTGTGATGCAATTTTCCCAGCGTCATACCAACTTTTTAAAGTCCAATTTACTACTCCTCCCGCATTCACCGTTTCCCGCGAAAATATAAAAGTGCAGAAACTTTTTGAACGTCTTTCGTATATAAAGTTTTAAACATTTTCTTCAACATTTTTCAGATACAAAACTGACAATTAATACATTTGTGACACTGTGGCAACATTTTAATGTTTTTCTGCTATATTTCAAAAGAAGCTTCCACCCATACATGGCATCTAAAATGTAAGAAAAATAAAATCTTGGTATTTGTCCTAAATGCGTTGATGACACATTATAAGTAAAAATATTACAATATTCTGCTGTATCAATTTTGCTTTTTCTCTGCTATAAGTACTATAATAATAATAATACATTTTATTTATATAGCTCCTTTCCCATGCTCACGGGGCTTACTATCAAAATTAGTCAGTAATGAAGTTGCCGTAAATGTTTCTTTGAAGATTAAAAATGCAACATCAAAATTTACTGTATACTTTGTTAATGAAATAAACCCTGTGCCAAAGAAAAATGTAGTGTGTATTGATGATTAGGGATAAATGGCACTCACTGCCACTATGATTTAGTACTTTAGAACAGGGGTCACTAGCTCCAGTCCTGAAGGACCACCGTGGCTGCAGGTTTTCATTCTAACCCTTTTCTTAATGAGTGACCTGTTCTTGCTGCTAATTAACGTCTTTTGAACTCATTTTAATTGACTTGCTCTTGAAGACTCAGACCCCTTAATTGTTTCGTTTCCTTAATTAGCAGCCAAACAATAATGAGATACAAAATGAGCCAAAATAATTGGTGTCCATCATACAATATCTGAAAATAAAGAAAAGAATGTCTATCTGCTCAGGTCCACAAAAATTTTAACAGTGCTCTTAGAAAGACAAAATCAACAATTTCAGAAATGTCTGCTAATGCACCACGAGAGCAGCAACAAGCCATGGAATTAAAGAACGAGTTTAATTAACAACAAGACATGGCACCTCATTAAGCAGCTGATTGGAGTGAAATTGGTTGGAGTTTAAGGCCCTGACTTAGTTGGTCTTATGTTGGCTCCCTCACCTCACATTTCATTTCTGTTTGGGTGCCATTTAAGGAAAGAAATGGAGCAAATCAGAGGAACGAGGAAGAAATTCAGGGGAACAAATCTCAAATAAGCAATTCAATTAAAATGAATTCACAAGAAGTTAATTAGCAGCACAAACAGGGCATTCATTAAAAAAGGACAAGAATGAAAACCTGTAGCCATGGTGGTTCTCCAAGATCGGACTTGGTGACCCCTGCTATGGAAAATGGTGCTGGAAAACATTACATTTTGTATTCTGTAGTCTGTCCCTAGTGATTTCAATGCTGGGGAACTGGCTATAGATTTTAGGAAGTGGGAGACAGACCATATTTCCATTCCACTTTTTTTGTGGGTGCCATGGAGATGTCAGCAGCTTTACATTTCTTGAAGTTGCCACCAATAGTGACCTGCAGTGTACATGGCGCCCTTTGGATAATTGAAAGTATGATCTCCAGCACCTCCACTTCTTTTGCTGTCTTAGGAAATCGTGGATATTGCCATCTGTGCTCACCAATTTCTATAGGTACATAGGTCCATCCTCACTGTGAATAAATCTATCCTCCACACTACTGACACAAAACTTTCCTCTCTTCAGGACATGTTTATCATACTGAGAATTAAGATTTACTAAAGATCCTGGCCATTTTGTGCTGTATTTTTCTCCTTTTATCCATTCTAGAAGCATTGAGTTCTTTTTATTTCAATGAGTCTACATACTGACATCTGCATTGGATAGTTCTTAAATCTGTCAAGTGGTGTTGTATTTAATCTATGGTGTTGTATTCACTCGATTTGTTTACATTAAATGATCTTTTTTTTATATTGTGCCAGTGTCACTAGTCTGCTGGAGTAAATATTGCACTATGTAACACTTGACTGTAAATTGAAACTTAAACTGTAGTTGTACAGTTTTACAGTATGTTGTACTTGAATGGTACAAATGTGTGCATCCAAAATGGAACTGAGTAGAGCTTGCAAACTCTGAATTGAAACCAAAGTAGGGTTCTAGTGCTAGTGTGCGTTGATTGGACACATACTAATGGGAAATAATTACTATTGGACCAATGAAGTTAGTGGTCTTTAAATTAATTGTGACACTCCTACATTGTGTTGCTATGAATGCACAACTTTAGAGTTTAAAGTCCAACTTATTCATGGTTTGAAAACTCATATTACAATATTACAGAGCACATACACCAAACTTAAGTCTTTTATTAGTTTATAATAGTAACATGCTTTAAAATAACTATACATTATAATACAACTTGTCTATTGTGTATAAAAGAAAAAAGTATAATAAAAGCATACTTTTTTTTAAATATTTACTAATTTTTAAGATTATTATGAATCTTTTGTTTTAGATCGAATACAAGAAGATCCTTTGCAATGTGAGACCAGTTTAACTACACAGTCAGCAAAGAAGCTTGAGGAGTTTCATCAGCTGAAGTCTGAAAAATCAGAATTGGCTTGGAATGAAAGGAATGTTTCTGTGACAGCAGAACCAGGACAATCCCAGAGTGCCTCTACGTCCATATGTTCTGAGTTTACATCGTCTCCATCAATTTCTAAACTCACAAAGTCCTCAGTTTTTACCTTTGCTCATAAAAGTCCATCCACTTTTCCTTGCTCCCGCTGTGAAATGAGCTTTAACACTCATCTGGCACTAGATGACCACTTGAATAACTGCGGACGTGAACGACCCTCTCGGCAACGGCGCATACCAAGCAGACTGAGGCAGAGTCCATCACCGCCAGTCTCAAAGCGGAACTCCACTCTAAAAGACCCCTACTCAGTGGAAGTGGAGCTAGAGGACTTTTCTTCCTTTCAGTCATGGAACTCCTCAAGAGGGAAATTATCCTGCAAGACCTGTGGTAAAGTTTTCAAAAGACCCAAAATGTTTCAGTTACATAACATTCGCTGTTCTGAAAGACCTGCAGATTTAGGACAATCACGCCCTGAAGTGAGAAACCACATCTGTAATGTCTGTGGGAAGGCTTTTCTTCAGCGTGGGCATCTAACAGAACATGAAGCAACTCACAGCAATATCAGGAGATTCTCCTGCTCAACCTGTGGCAAAAAATTTATACGCAATCGAGAGCTTAAAATTCACGAGGCCCGTCATGAAGGCCAGGCCACATATCACTGCCAGTTCTGTGGCCATGCCAGCTACCGCAAAAGTGGACATTATCACCACTTAATAACACATTTGACTAAACCACAAGTAATTTGTCAGACCTGTTTTCACATTTGTGATACTCCTATGTTACTTAAAGAGCATGAGCTGGAACATCGACATACATGCGAGCGCTGTGGTGTAAAGTTTCGCCTTAAGAAAGAATTGTTAACTCATTATGACAGTTGCCGTTAATCTTCAACAAGGGATTAAAGACACCTACATGTGAAACAAAGTTTTTGTTTTTCTTTCATTTCTTGTAAGTAAATATAAAAAACATGGGGTGTGCTTTTAAGTGTGAATATTTTTGTAGTGTTTTTCTTTAGTTGCATAAACTTGTATATGAACAAATTTTAATAATTATGGGAATGACTGCAGTACATCATTGAAAAGGTATTATAAAGAACATTATGTGTTTTTTTTCTGCTTTAACTTGGTTAAAATCCAAGATAATTATTTAACTTTGAAAAATAGATTAGTCACGGCTTTTGCTGTTCTTTGCCAGATAATCTATTACTGGTAGTCTAGCTGAAATATGCAGTTTCTCCTTGTGATTTTTAGAGTAATTGTTTCCTGGATGAATGTTACAACAGTTTATGAAGTTCACAAACTACAACTTGCCAATACAGGTTTTTGATTTACCATCGCTGATCAGAGCGATCTATTTCGGTCAGCCATAGTTATATATATCCTAAAAACATACAATGGAACGTTGGGTCACAACCGTAATTCGTTCCAAAACTCTGGTCGCAACCCGATTTGGTTGTGACCCGAAGTAATTTCCCCCATAGGATTGTATGTAAATACAGTTAATCCGTTCCAGACCGTACGAACTGTATGTAAATATATTTTTTACAGATTTTTAAGCACAAAAATAGTTAATTATACCATAGAATGAACAGTGTAATAGTAAACTAAATGTAAAAACATTGAATAACACTAAGAAAACCTTGAACAGAGAAAACTAACATTGCAAGAGTTCACGCTACAGCCTTACGAACCGCTTGCTGTAGACACTTTTTTTGCAGTTTTAAGCACAGGGAAAAAAATGAACATTTGAAAATTCCTTAATTTATACAAAAACTAACCATAAACAACCAAGAAAACTAACCTTGCATGAGCCGAGATCTGGCATGAAGGAAGTGAGCAGGAAGCTGGGAGGAGAGGAGGTTACAGTTTTGAGGTAAAGTCCCTCTGCGCGATGCACGTCTGACCGAGAACAATGTACTATACAGGGAGAGACTGAACACGTGCATACATCACCAGCGTGTCCAAACCGGAAGAGAAACGAAATAGAGCACAAAGAGTTCACAGCGAATGCACAGGGAGAGACTGAACACATGCGGAAATCATCGGCGCGTACAAACCAGAAGGGAAACTGGCTTGTTCGTCAACCAAGTGTGTGGTCGTGAACAAATGCAAAAGTTTGGCAAACTTTTTGGTCGTAACCTGATTTGTACGTGTTCAGAGATATTTGTGACCCGAGGTTCCACTGTATTGTGGCGGACGGCTGGGGTACATACCCGGGCGGGAAGCCCCTTCAGTAGATGTTCAGGGCAAGTAGCCATGGACTTTGCAATACCTCCCCCTAGACAGTAGAGGGCAGCCCCCCTGGGTTGGAGCGGTGCCTCGGTTTCCCGCAGGGCTCCATGGGAATTGGAGTTGGTGCTGCCAGGGGGTGCTGCAGCTGGGACTCCTGAGCCCTTATGGGCAGTGTTTTCACCACACCTGAAAGTGCAGCTGGAACTCGGCAGTCAACCACCTGGAGCACATCTGGGTGATCTATAAAAGGGCCCAGCAGCCACCATTCAAGGAGCCGGGAGGAGTGGTGGTTAAAGAAGAAGACTGTGGTGCTTTGGGACTGTGTTGTGCCTGTGAAACACGGGGAAGACGTGCCCCACATTTAAAGAAAAAAAAAAAAGTTCCTTGTTTTTATAGACCATTGTTACAATACAAATGATGTTTGTTGTCATTTGTGAATTACACAAAAAATTGAATATTAGGAAAATCTTTAAAACCCAAATGCAGATTCAATGTATACCACGACGGGAGGTGAAGCTGTTCCTGAAGCATTAATTCCCTTGCTTGGCATTGCAACTGACAGCAAACAACTGACTTAGGGTGGCAAGCCACTTTCAAAAGATCTTAGGGATAGAGTTGTGGACAGACATAAGGCAGGAGATGGAGACAAAAACATCTCTGAGGCTTTATCAATCCCAAGGAGCTCAGTAAAGTCCATCATAAAGAAGTGACAAGTGTTTGGTACTATTAAGACCCTCCCTGGATCCGGCCATCCCTTCAAACTGGATAGAAGCAAGGAGGAAACTAGTAAGAAAGGCTACCGAGAGGCCAATGGCCACTTTGAAGGAGTTAGAGGATAGAGTGGACATTGTGTGCATGTGACAACAATTTCACAAGTGCTCCACAATTGTGGCTTGTTCAGGAGGGTCGCAAGGAAAAAGCCACTTCTCAAGAAAGGCCACATTAAGTAAGGCTCGTTTGTGCTTAGCCAGAATGCACCTTGAAAATTCTGATGCCAAGTGGAAAAAAGTCTTATGGTCAGATGAGACCAAAATCACACTACTTGGCCTCAATACAAAACGGTACACCTGGCAGAATTCCAATGCAGCTCACCATCCACAACACATCATACCTACAGTTAACCATGGAGGTGGCAGCATTCTGTTGTGGGGGTGTTTCTCTGCTGCAGGGCCTGGGGCTCTTGTTAGGGTAAAAGGAAAAATGGATGGGGCAAAATACCGTCAAATTCTTGAGGAAAACCTGGTACCCTCTGCCAGAATGTTGAAGATGGGCAGAATGTTCACCTTTCAACACGACAACGACCCGAAGCACACAGAAAAATTGACCACACAGTGGCTAAAGGAGAAAAAAGTGAATGTCCTCGTGTGGCCAGTCAGAGCCCAGACCTAAATCTGTGGAAAGATTTGAAGATAGCAGCCCACCAACGCTCACCGTCCAATTTGACTGAACGTGAACACTTCTGTAAAGAAGAGTTAGCAAATATTACACGATCTAGGTGTGCAAAGCTGATAGAGAAGTATCCCAATAGACTCGAGGCTGTCATTAAAGCAAAAGGGGGTTCAACAAAATGACATTGACATTGGGGGTGATCCTTTATTAATCTCAGTAGGTCTTGTTTTTGATTTTTTTTTTTTTTTATAATTTTTCTGAACTACTGTGATATCTTTCACTTGGATGTTTTAGGTTGCATTGAGATGTAAAGGTGGGAAGAAACATTTTTTGTTTGTGTTTTTGTTTAAGACTTACACAAATAAAATGGGAATATTTCGAAGGAGAGATTCTACCATGCCACTGAACGCCCACTTCTTTTAATTTGATCATGGACATTTCTTGAACCTTATCAAAAACCTCCCAAAGACCACGATAAATAAAATCATCCACACCTCTTTGATCACACGCTGTTGTTGCTTCCTCAAACAAGTCGAGAATATTAGTTCAGCATGACCTTCCTCATCTGAACCCATATTGACTATTTGCTAATGCACTTGTTCTAGGCATGTGCTGCTTGATCTTGTCCTTTATGATTGCTTCCATTGATTTTACCTGCAGTGGGTTGGCACCCTGCCCAGGATTGGTTCCTGCCTTGTGCCCTGTGTTGGCTGGGATTGGCTCCAGCAGACCCCCGTGACCCTGTATTCGGATTCAATGGGTTAGAAAATGGATGGATGGATGGATGGATGGATTTACCTGTGATGCACATTAGGCATACTGCTCTTACGCAGGCCAGAATTGCAGGAGAGCTAGAGTCTGTCCTATCAGTGATGAGTCCAAAGCAGTAACTATTGTTGGATGGTGCGCCTTACCATTACATCACAGGACATGACCATGCATGGAAGGAAATCATTTCAAATATAGTACCTTAAAATGCTAGTCCCATCTCTTCCTTCCTTATGGTGCTCATAAATGTAATTTCTCAGTCTTTTCTTGGGCATCATTTTATACATCATGCTACAGATTAAAAGCACACGCTTTTCACGCTGCTTCCCTCAGGGAGACGTTAGAGGGTTGTGAAATCATGCACCAAAAGACTGACACACAGTTTTTTTTTCACAAGCAATCAGACTCCTGAACAATGCTAAACGTTAAAGTCAATCCAAACCACAATTCATAGCCTCATAAATGGTACTGACTGCTGCGGTATGTCATCAGGCACTGTGCGCCTTATTTTGAAATCTTATAATTGTAATTGCTATTTGTTTTTATACTTCTTTTGTCTTTCTGTCTTTGTATATGAAAGGTGAGCAAGCAAAGTAAGAATTTCATTACATGGTTTTAACATGTGTTTTTACTGTGTATATGACAATAAACTTCTTGTATCTTGTATTAAAAGCATATCCACAGCTTACAGAGTACTAGAACTGTTACTTTCTTTCAGTTTATTGTTTTAAACCTAGTAGGTGAATCATTTTCTTTGGACTACAGATATTTTGCCAGATTACACTTTCTTTGAAGTACTGGACTGATACCACAAGCCATGTGTCACTTCACCATTAGAGCAGGGGTTCTTGTTGGGCTGTTACAGCAAGAGAGACAGAACTTTCAAAGTAAGGTTGTTACATTCATGAATCATGGCGCTGGAGAGTGACAGCATGTTGGATGTTGATTAGCAAATGCAGTGTACATGACAGTGATGACCCTAGACACCTGTATTGCAAGCTTGCTTCTTTTTGCCAATTAACCTAACCCTAACTTGCACATCTGACTTCGTAGATTGGCCCGGTATGCGTAGGTGGGCTCTGCAGTGGACAGGTGTCCCATCCAGGACTAGTTACTGCTTTGTGTCCAGTGTTGGAGTAGGCTCTGGTCCCATCTACACTGGATTGGGTTAAGCTGGCAGAACAGGTACTGGCTCTTTGCCATCTGAATTGAATATGTGACATAAGTGGGCGCTTAGATGGATTGGCACCCTCTCCAGGTTCTTTCAGTGTAGCTGTGACTGTTTTTATCATTACATTTTTTTGTTGTTTTCTTTCTTTTTTGGCATTCTGGTGTAAATTTAAAAGGGAGTTTGTTGTTTGTAATAATATAATACAATTTCTTTATTTATTGAGTTTCTATCTGTCGTGGCGAAAAATTAATCATCAGAAGGCTTTTTACCTAAAAATAAAGGCTATTAGGACTCTGGATAGACAGGCAGAGTTTCAAAGCTTTATTGCAATAAAACAACACAAAAACCAACAAGGACTCAACCCAATACGGCCAAATTGAGCTGAGCCCTGAACATTGCACCAATCGAAGTTTTTATAACTATTTCTTATCATTTTAACCTTGTTCGATTTGCTCATTCTGCACCTGGCCATTCTGTCTATTGTTCACTCCAGTTTGTGTTTTTTCTTATTCTTGATTGGTTCATCAACTAGGCAGATGTTCTTTGTTCCATATTTGGTCTTTCATAGTGTCACTTCCTTTTCTAGCCTTTCATATTGGTGGCCTAAAGCTAAGCTTTTAATTAAAAAGAAATATATTATATGCTTTCATTTAATCATTGCTTGGCATGCTTGATTCGTCTTAATTTCTACACTAAAGTTAATTTCTAATATATTCTTCTGATATTTTTGCTAATGCCTGAATTTACTAAGATTTTCTCTTCATGCATTACGTCAGTGTGACCTTGCTTACAGCAAAAGCCTTTTGTTTTCTTTCTGCTGCTTTCCCAATCCAGCTGGTTTCTTTACATGCCTCACAGAGCCATCTTCTGTCTGAGGTATCGTTTCCTTAGCTTCCTTGCCTTGAACACAGGTGTTCTCGACCTCTTAGCCTGTTCTAGCAGGTTTCTGTACGTCATGTTTTGTTCTTTTTTCTGTACGTTCCCAAACTAGTAATTTCTCTTTGTAAGCTTAAAAATATTGCAATATAACTGATTTTTAGTTAACTATTTGCTTGACCTATCTTATTTGCTTAACATCCTAATTTATGCTTAATCTAATGTTTTAGAAGCTTTTAATTACTTTTTATGGCTCTTTATGTTAATTTGCTATTCTCTATGCTAATATAAAAAAATTTTCCTTTTACAGCTTCTGTAAAAAAACAGATTTCCCCTTGGGGGACAAGCAGTGTGTGATCTATTTATCAGTACACCCAGTGTGGCTGGGATAAGTAAGCTCTGATCACCCCACAACCCTGAATCGGATTTGACAATCTTTGTCTTGTCTTTGCACAATGTCTTGTCTTGTCTGTGTTTTAATTCAAAATTTAAATTCTATTTTAAAATAATTTGAATTTATTATTTGCACTTCATGTTGTTACACTGTGGACCCTGAGCTTCACAATTTCGTCTATGTGTATACTCGTACATGGCTTAGATGACAATAAAGTTTGCTTTGGCTTTGACAATGAAGTTATTGATTAAAGGTCATAAATAACATAGTGGTCCAAATATAGAAAAAATTTCTAACAAGCCGTTAAGATTTTGATGTTACTTTGGGTAACAGTGTTGCTTTTATTTGTATCTAAAATTTCAGCCTTTGAAATCCAGGTTTGACTCCCTGCACAGTTATTGTCACCAGTAACGGCGCACTGCAGAATAGTTGTAGTTTTCCTCCTCTTTCTCTGTACGTTTATCATTCGTTTACTCAGAGGTTGATGCGCTTGCTGCTTCCTGAGCAACTCTTCTTTTCTCCACCCTGGCGGCCCGCTTCTTCTCTTCTTTCGTCAGCATCTTTTCGCATTAAAACTGAATCAGTCACTGTTTTTTGTTGTAATTACTGAGTATGTTTTCCTTAATTTTTCAGTTAAGCTGGTACTTAACTGTTCGATCTGCCTCAAGAACGATTTAAGATATGAAGAGGTAGAGGAAGTGATGGCGAAGGTAGGAGGGAATGAAAAATGGCGCCCTGTATGCATGCGCTGCATGGCCACCCTGCTGATCGCTGCCGGGAGTTGATTCTACAATAAAATTAAATAAAAAGAGGAATAAACTTGGAGGTCAATCATCACCCGAAAGCGGATAGTAGACGTCACGTAGTATATGTGTACCAAATTTCAGGTCAATCGTTGAAACAGTTTGCAAGCTACAGGTGATTTAAAATCCTGGACAGACAAACGAACAGCCACGGTAGTGTATTATATAAGAAGATTGTTGTTTGTATGTTCTTTCTGTGTCTGTGTGGGTTTTAGTCCTGGTTCTGCAAATTCTTCTTGTATTGAAAATAAATAAAAAAACTAGGTTAATTCTAAACTGACTGTGGGTAAATGCATGTGTGATCAGTCCCATGATTAACAGTTGATCCAACCCCAGGCTTGTGACTGTAAAAAATGGATTAAACATAAAAGGCGTAAATGTTAGGTTAATGGCCGACACTTAATTTGACCTTAACAAGCATAAGTGTGTTCTTCAATCGACTGACACCCTCTTTGTTTGGTTACCACCTTGTGTTTGACGATTTAGGGAGAGGATCAGGACTCCTGGGTCCCTGAACTGTATAAGCTGGGTGTTCGGGTTCGAACCCACAGTCCAAAGGCATGCAGATGGGATGAACTGGTGTTGCTAATTTGACCTGTTTGTGTGTGTGAATCTCAGCTATGGGTGCCAGAGATCATTAAAGCTATAGCTACTCTGTATAAGTGAGCTTGGAAAATGGAGTGAGGTTTAGTAATGGGATAACTGGCATTTTGTGCAGAGTTGCAGTCAGTCATTGCCGAATACTCAACAGATTTACAGGATTCTAAATTAAAATAACAAGTTAGAAAACTGATAGGTGATACAAAGTGGCAGAGTGGTTGGCACAGTCTCCTCACAGGTCTGGCCTCCTGGGTTCAATGTCAGTACTTTAAACTACACATTTACCATATTACTAGGACTGTGTTAACATTGCAAAAGTTAGACCTTATAACATTCCAAGAAGCTGACAAATTAATTCATGCTTCTGTTTTTAGTCGCCTAGATCAGAGTTTCCCAAACTCAGTCCTGGGGGTACACTGTGGCTGCAGGTTTTTCTTCCAACCAGCTTCTGTTTTTAATTGGACTCCTGGACTAATTAAGTGATGTATTATTTCCCAAGTTCTGTGTTTTGGGAACAATATATAAATTAGAAAACTAGTCAGTCATTTTCCATCCATCCAACCATTATCCAACCCGCTATATCCTAACAGTGGGTCTGCTGGATCAAATCCCAGCCAGCACAGGGCAGGAATAAACCCCAGGCAGGGCACCAGCCCACCACAGGACACACACACTAGGGACAATTTAGGATCGCCAGTGCACATAACCTGCATGTCTTTGCACTGTGGGAGGAAACCAGAGCACCAGGAGGAAACCCACACAGACACGGGGAGAACATGCAAACTCCACGCAGGGAGAACCCGGGAAGCGAACCTGGGTCTATTAACTGTGAGACAGCAGCGGTACCACTGTGCCACCATTCCGCTTAATTAGAAAACTAAGTTTGGTAAAAAAAAAAAATATATACAGTGGGTACGGAAAGTATTCAGACCCCCTTCAATTTTTCACTCTTTGTTATATTGCAGCCATTTGCTAAAATCATTTAAATTATTTTTTTTCCTCATTAATGTTCACACAGAACCCCATATTGACAGACAAAAGAAAAGAATTTTTGAAATTGTTGCAGATTTCTTAAAAAAGAAAAACTGAAATATCACATGGTCCTAGGTATTCAGGACCTTTGCTGTGACACTCATATATTTAACTCGGGTGCTTTCCATTTCTTCTGATCATCATTGAGATCACCTTCATTTGAGTCCAGCTGTGTTTGATTATACTGATTGGACTTGATTAGGAAAGCCACACACCTGTCTATATAAGACCTTACAGCTCACAATGCATGTCAGAGCAAATGAGAATCATGAGGTCAAAGGAACTGCCTGAAGAGGTCAGAGACAGAATTGTGGCAAGGCACAGATCTGGCCAAGGTTACAAAAAAATTTCTGCTGAACTTAAGGTTCCCAAGAGAACAGTGGCCTCCATAATCCTTAAATGGAAGACATTTGGGACGACCAGAACCCTTCCTAGAGCTGGCTGTCCGGCAAAGCTGAGCTACCAGGAGAGAAGAGCCTTGGTGAGAGAGGTAAAGAAGAACCCAAAGATCACTTTGGCTGAGCTCCAGAGATGCAGTCAGGAGATGGGAGAAAGTTGTAGAAAGTCAACCATCACTGCAGCCCTCCACCAGTCAGGGCTTCATGGCAGAGTGGCCTGTCGGAAGCCTCTCCTCAGTGCAAGACACATGACAGCCCGCATGGAGTTTGCTAAAAGACACCTGAAGGACTCTGAGATGGTGAGAAATAAGATTCTCTGGTCTGATGAGACCAAAATAGAACTTTTTGGCCTTAATTCTAAGCGGTATGTGTGGAGACAACCAGGCACTGCTCATCACTTGTCCAATACAGTCCCCACAGTGAAGCATGGCGGTGGCAGCATCAAGCTGTGGGGGTGTTTTTCAGCTGCAGGGACAGGATTGATTGGTTGCAATCGAGGGAAAGATGAATGGGGGCCAAGTACAGGGATATCCTGGACAAAAACCTTCTCCAGAGTGCTAAGGACCTCAGACTGGGCCGAAGGTTTACCTTCCAACAAGACAATGACCCTAAGCACACAGCTAAAATAATGAAGGAGTGACTTCACAACAACTCTGTGACTGTTATTGAATGGCCCAGCCAGAGCCCTGACTTAAACCCAATTGAGCATCTCTGGAGAGACCTAAAAATGGCTGTCCACCAACGTTTACCATCCAACCTGACAGAACTGGAGAGGATCAGTAAGGAGGAATGGAAGAGGATCCCCAAATCCAGGTGTGAAAAACTTGTTGCATCTTTCCCAAGAAGACTAATGGCTGTATTAGCTCAAAAGGGTGCTTCTACTAAATACTGAGCAAAGGGTCTGAATACTTAGGACCATGTGATATTTCAGTTTTTCTTTTTTACTAAATCTGCAACAATTTCAAAAATTATTTTTTTTTCTGTCAATATGGGGTGCTGTGTGTACATTAATGAGGGAAAAAAAAATAATTTAAATGATTTTAGCAAATGGCTGCAATATAACAAAGAGTGAAAAATTGAAGGGGGTCTGAATACTTTCCGTACCCACTGTATATATATATAGTCACACACGTGGGAATAGGAGGCAGCTGAAGGGCTTAATGACTAGTCGTAACACATCTGCCCAGGGGGCGGCGGGGTGCACTAACTCTTAAGCAGAAAAAGAAAAATTTGAGCACATCACACTGGTCTTAGCGTCGCTACATTGGTTACGTGTGTCCTTTAGAAGTGGCTTTAAAATACCGCGAATAACATATAAAACTTTAGATAACCTGAATCTATCATATATTTTGGAGTCCTTGTCTCCCCACGCTAGTAGTGATCTGCCGATTAGTCCAAGAGCCAAGCAAAAATGAAGTGGTGAGGCAGGATTTTGCTGTTTTGCACCATAAATCTGGAATACTTTACTAATAGTGATACACCAGGGTAACAGCATGGATCATTTAAAAAAATAAAATAAAATTTTCTTTTCTGTAGGTACATTCGAATTTGACTCCTAATTGACAATACATGCAAAGATTGAACATATTCTTCATGGATTTACAATCATTACTAATCTCCGCAGGGGTGGTGCAGTGGTAGCACTTCTGCCTCACAGTTAGGAGACCTGGGTTCGCTTCCCGGGACCTCCCTGTGTGGAGTTTGCATGGTCTGCGTGGGTTTCCTCCCACAGTCCAAAGAAATGCAGGTTAGGTGCATTGGCGATTCTAAATTGTCCTTGGTGTGTGTGCCCTGCTGGGATTTGTTCCTGCCTTGCACCCTGTGCTGGCTGGGATTGGCTCCAGGTGACCCTGTGTTAGGATATAGCCAGTTGGAAGATGATTGACTAATTTCCAGTTTTCTCTGATTTCTTTTCCAGTTTACATGTGGTGGCGTTTTGCTCCACCGCAACCTGATCAAAGCAACGTGCAGCCGCCTCTGATGCTCAAATTTAAGGTGGATACCCCTACTCACCACAAGACCCGCTGCATCAAATCTTGTAGGACAAGGGTGTCCAACTCCGATCCTGGAGGGCTGCAGTGGCTGCAGGTTTTCATTCTAACCATTTACTTAATCAGTTATCCATTTTCACTGCTAATCAGCTTCTTTTCCCTTCATTTTAATAGCCCTGTTTTTAAGGGCTCAGTCCTCTGAATTGATTCTTTTCTTCAATAAATGGCAGCCAAACAGAAATGAGATGTGAAGCGAGCTAACAGATGACCAGCTAAATTGGGGCTTCAACCCCCAACTAATTTCACTTCCATTAGTTTCTTAATTAGAAGCAGATTTATGTTGTTAATTAAATCCATTACTTAATTGCATTGATTGTAGCTGCCACAGCAGACTGTTGATTTTCTGTGTTTTTTAAGAACAGCATCGAAATGTTTTAGTGACCTGAGAGATCAGCCTTACCAAGACCTTCACTTTTCTTTATTTTCAGATATTGTGTGATGGGCACAGGTGAGCTGGTCATGTGTCAGCTCATTTTGTGTCTCATTATTGTTTGGCTGCTAATTAAGGAAAAAAAGACAACTAAGGGGCCTGAGTCAAGTTAATTGAAACTAAGGCAAAGGAAGTTAATTAGCAGCAAAAACTGGTCACTAATTAAGAAGATGGTTAGGATGAAAACTTGCAGCCACTGCGGCCCACCAGGACCGGAGCTGGACACCCCTGCTCTAGGACAAAGCCTGGAAAAAAAAAAAAAGTAAGCAACCACTTAAGTACATTTATGTTGGGTAGAATGATCAGGGGGTGGTGGGCAGGTGAGTGAGTGGTCCTTTGGCTTTGGAACTCTGTGCAGATTTTTTCTTTCTCCAGTGTTTTGCCCAGGAGGCTTTGTGTGTGTGTGTGTGTGTGTGTGTGTGTGTGTGTTATCTGTCCTCCCGGGCCACCCAATCTTATCATCTGACTCCTCTTTAAACACTTCGAATGCAATGTTATACATTACACTTTACTTTTATACTAATTCTATATCTATGTTATATAAGCTCTTATTCATTAATTTATTTTGTCTGTTATTTATTCATTATCTTACCTAATTTTAATATGTTTTTCTTGTAACTATTTCTTTAACATCATGTAAAGCATTTTGAGCTGCATTATTGGTATATGTGCTGTTGAAATGAATGTTGTTTTGTGTAGGTGGGGTTTCCATTCACTTTACAAAATAAAATGCAATTATATATCTCTGCAGCCCTGGAGCTCCAAGGAGCACTAGAAGAGCCTAACTGCGGACCTGCCTAGTTATCCATCCATCCATTATCCAACCCGCCATATCCTAACTACAGTCTGCTGGAGCCAATCCCAGCCAATACAGGAAACAAACCCTGGGCAGGGCGCCAGCCCACACCAAGCACACACATGGGACAATTTAGAATCGCCAATGCTCCTAGCCTGCATGTCTTTGGACTGTGGGAGGAAACCAGAGTACTCGGAGGAAACTCACGCAGACACGGGAAGAACATGCAAACTCCACGCAGGGAGGACCTGGGAAGTGAACCCAGGTCTCCTAACAGCAAGGCAGCAGTGCTACCCACTGCGCCACAGTGCTGCACTGCTAAGTTATCTGACTCAAATAATGTTGACTGTCCATTAAGTCAACTCCACTTACTTGGAGCTCCAGAGTGGAGGCTTCAGACTGCAGAGATACCAGGCAACAAAAAAGTGCACTTTAGGGTATAATTATTAACGCCTCCAAATGTTATGGTCTAGTGCCCGCACACGGAATATTCCTGCCTAGAACCAAATACTGTCTCGATATGCCCCGTCCTCTGCTGGACAAAGGATAATTTTGTCCCCTGTCCCGTACTGACCTTTCAGGGACACCCAAATGCCCCGTATTTAGTTCATTTTCAAATTTCATAAAAAAAATATATATATTTTTTTTTACTACCTTCTTACGGTACTTAGTTGTAACTTTATAAGTAATTTGACTTCTAAGATTCTCTTGATGAAAATAACCCAAATGTAATGAAGAAATTAGTGTTTGCTGCCTGTTTGCAGCTTGTTCAGTTGCTCTGGTTGGCTGAGGACAGTGACACTGTTACTTACCATTTTGCTCTCCTGCCACGCTGCTGTGCAGTTCTGTATCAACATTGCAACATACGGTGACTGTCAACAAAGTGTGTTATTACTACTTGTCACAGCCCACTTTTTTTCTAACTGCCTGTATTAAATAATAGTAATAAATTCTCTGTTGTCTGTATTCACAGCACATCACTTTTTCCACATTTTGTTATGTTACAGCCTTATTCCAAAATGGATTAAATTCATTTTTTTCCCTCAGAATTCTACACACAACACCCCATAATGACAACGTGAAAAAAGTTTACTTGAGATTTTTGCATATTTATTAAAAATAAAACAACTGAGAAATCACATGTACATAAGTATTCACAGCTTTTGCTCAATACTTTGTCGATGCACCTTTGGCAGCAATTACAGCCTTTTTGAATATGATGCCACAAGCTTGGCACACCTATCCTTGGCCAGTTTCGCCCATTCCTCTTTGCAGCACCTCTCAAGCTCCATCAGGTTGGACAGGGAGCGTCGGTGCACAGCCATTTTAAGATCTCTCCAGAGATGTTCAATCGGATTCAAGTCTGGGCTCTGGCTGGGCCACTCAAGGACATTCACAGAGTTGTCCTGAAGCCACTCCTTTGATATCTTGACTGTGTGCTTAGGGTCGTTGTCCTGCTGAAAGATGAACCGTCGCCCCAGTCTGAGATCAAGAGCGCTCTGGAGCAGGTTTTCATCCAGGATGTCTCCGTACATTGTTGCAGTCATCTTTCCCTTTATCCTGACTAGTCTCTCAGTTTCTGCCGCTGAAAAACATCCCCCCAGCATGATGCTGCCACCACCATGCTTCACTGTAGGGATGGTATTGGCCTGGTGATGAGCGGTGCCTGGTTTCCTCCAAATGTGACGCCTGGCATTCACACCAAAGAGTTCAATCTTTGTCTCATCACACCAGAGAATTTTGTTTCTCATGGTCTGAGGGTCCTTCAGGTGCCTTTTGGCAAACTCCAGGCAGGCTGCCATGTGCCTTTTACTAAGGAGTGGCTTCCATCTGATCACTCTACCATACAGGCCTGATTGGTGGATTGCTGCAGAGATGGATGGTTGTCCTTCTGGAAGGTTCTGCTCTCTCCACAGAGGACCTCTGGAGCTCTGACAGAGTGACCATCGGGTTCTTGGTCATCTCTCTGACTAAGGCCCTTCTCCCCTGATCGCTCAGTTTAGATGGCTGGCCAGCTCTAGGAAGAGTCCTGGTGGTTTTGAACTTCTTCCACTTACAGATGATGGAGGCCACTGTGCTCATTGGGACCTTCAAAGCAGCAGATATTTTTCTGTAACCTTCCCCAGATTTGTGCCTTGAGACAATCCTGTCTCGGAGGTCTACAGACAATTCCTTTGACTTCATGCTTGGTTTGTGATCTGACATGAACTGACAACTGTGGGACCTTCTATAGACAGGTGTGTGCCTTTCCAAATCACGTCCAGTCAACTGAATTGACCACAGGTGGACTCCAGTGAAGCTGCAGAAACATCTCAAGGATGATCAGGGGAAACAGGATGCACCCGAGCTCAATTTGGAGCTTCATGGCAAAGGCTGTGAATACTTATGTACAGGTGCTTTCTCGGTTTTTTATTTTTAATGAATTTGCAAAAACCTCAAATAAACCTTTTTCACGTTGTCATTATGGGGTGTTGTGTGTAGAATTCTGAGGAAAAAATGAATTTAACCAATTTTGGAATAAGGCTGTAACATAACAAAATGTGGAAAAAGTGATGCGCTGTGAATACTTTCCGGATGCACTGTATATTCAAATGATTTCACTTTTACAGATTTTTTTTTTAGCTTGTATTAAATTTTCAAATGATTTTACTTTTGTTTTCCTCATAACTCATTAAAATTCTTGCTTTATGTTTTTAACTTATGTTTCTACTCTTATATAATATATTGGTCTGGGTGTGTAGGGGGCATGTATACATTTATATATATATATATATATATATATATAGTAATATAGAGAGAGATTTTAAGAGTGTTACGTATTTTTCATTTTCTAATCTGGCAACCCTAGCACTGAGTCACGTGTGTAATTATCAGCCTTTCGTCTCATTCTGTTTCAAGTTAATTTGCGTGCCTGCGTCTTTAAGAAGCTCCTGTCGTCAGAGCCACGGAAGGAAGCCGGAAGTGCAGTTTACGCGGCGTGTCTTTTTTTTTGCGTTGGGTTCAATGTTAGTGACATCTGTTCCCGGCATGAGGTTCGGACGTCGCATTGTTTATGTGAGAGAAGCGGGTCTGAAATGCACGGGATCGGCGGCTCGGCGCGTCTGTCCCGATCTCCACACACACTAGAATTGCACTAACTTACCGACGGTTTTTATTTTTGTGTACTTTTTTTTAAACCCAGCATGTTTTGTTGTATAAAGAAGTTCAAATATATTCTAACATCCAGCAACACACGTGGCGTGTCACTGGTGGATTCCAAACCATGAATTAATAAGACCCCAAATTTCAAAGTAGCGACACGTTCCTACTAGTGGAGCTGAGACCACCCAAACATCGACCTACTGAAGTGCATTGAGAGACAACGGAAGTCCAATCGTCATACGCGCTCACGTTTCGTTTTAATCCTGCAAATCGCGCGGATGCTGTGATCTTGGACCCTGTTCTTGTTTTATTTAAAGAACGTGAACTCGCGTCCCTTAAACGAGCGCATGACGTGGCTCAAACTGAAGCGCCGAGTCAGAGCTTCGCTTAGGAAGAAGAAGAGACAGCCGGGCCATGTCGAGAACGAGCAAGCGCTCCAAGCCTCCCCCGGGCAGCAACGGTCAGTCGTACGGCAGATCGCGGCTTCCCATCTTCATCTTCATCGGCATCTGCGTGGTGGCGCTGCTCGCAGTCTGGATGCTGAACTTCTATCTGACCTACGTTCCAACCAGCAGTAACGTTCGTCTTGAACCTGGCGCATGGGAGAATGAAAAGGTAAGGAGAACGCTTGCCTGCCAATCCGCCCATAAGTTTATATTGGTGTCTGGTGGCGGCGTGGTTAGCACTACAGCTCTAGGAGATCGTGAAATTCAGACTTGGCTGACCAGCACCATGCAGGTCTGTCAGTGTGTGGTTCGCATGACCTTCCTGCTGCTGTGTGTGATTTTTCCATGAAGTGTCCCGTTTCACATTCCAAAAAAGTTAATCAGTTCCACTATGCTGGCAATGATTGCCAGTCAATTGGACTGGTGTTTCCTCCTGAGCTGGTTACTGCTTTATAGCAGGTGCTACTTTGATTGGTTCTGACTGTCTCCGAACCTAAAAGTAGATAAGGGTTCATAAAATGGATGGGTGAGTGGATGGATTTAGACTTTTCATTTAGTCATTCATCCTAGGATTGTTCCTGCCTTGTGCCCTGTGCTTGCTGGGGTAGGCTACAGCTTCCCCATGATCCTGCGCATGATAAAGCAAGCTTAGAAAACCAATGGATTTATTCATTACCCATAACTCCCAGGGATGCTGGGAGTAATTATAAAGAAGTGGCATGATGGTAAAAATCAATTTAAAAGTCCATACCAGCTGGGCTGGAGTCCATAGGTTGCTGCTGGCTACAAGACTGAAGTTAAACAACAACACCACCATTTATTTTTATAGCACATTTTCATACAAACAGTAGCTCAAAGTGCTTTACATAATAAAGAATAGAAAAATAAAAGACACAATAAGAAAACAAAATAAGTCAACATTAATTAACATAGAATAAGAGTAAGGTCCAAATGGCCAAGGGGGACAGAAAAAACAAAAAAAAAAAACTCTAGACGGCTGGAGAAAAAAATTAAAATCTGTAGGGATTCCAGACCATTAGACTGCCCAGTCCCCTCTGGGCATTCTGCCTAACATAAATGAAACAGTCCTCTTTGGACTTAGGGTTCTTACGGAAGGACTTGATGATGGTCACATAGACTTCTGCCTTTTAATCCATCCATCATTATTGGAGTATCATGAAGCTTTGAGTAGGTGGAGGTGGCGCAGGCCACCACCACAAAGAAACCAGAAAAAAGAAACGCAAGAGAGAAGTAGGGGTCAGTACAGATTTTAGAGCCACCATGAATAGTTATTATGATGAACTGAGCATACAGAGTATCAGGATTAAGTTAAATTGAAGTTATAAAAAGGCCATGTTAAAGTAATGTGTTTTCAGCAGTGTTTTAAAGTGCTCTACTGTATCAGCCTGGTGAATTCCTATTTTCGGGCTATTCCAGATTTTAGGTGCATAGCAGCAGAAGACCGCCTCACCACTTCTTTTAAGTTTTGCTCTTGGAATTCTAAGGAGACACTCATTTGAGGATCTGAGGTTACGATTTGGAATATAAGGTGTCAGACATTCCGATATATAAGATGGAGCGAGATTATTTAAGGCTTTATAAACCATAAGCAGAATTTTAAAGTCAATCCTGAATGACACAGGTACCAGTGTAGTGACATTAAAACTAGAGAGATGTGTTCGGATTTTCTTTTCCTAGTTAGGATTCTAGCAGCTCCATTCTGCACTCGTTGTAAATGATTTATGTCTTTTTTGGGTAGTCCTGAGAGGAGTGCGTTACAGTAATCTAGCCGACTGAAAACAAAAGCGTGAATTAATTTCTCAGCATCTTTCAAAGATATAAGAGGTCTAACTTTAGCTATGTTTCTTAGGTGAAAAAATGCTGTCCTAGTGATCTGATTAATATGCAATTTAAACGTGATATAAATACAATATACAGTGGATTCAGAAATTATTCTGAGCCTTTTTACTTTGTTCACACTTTTTGATTTAATTTTAAATGGATGAACATTTTTGTCCACCAATCTACACTCAACCCATAACAACAAAGTGAAAACCGTTTTAAAGATTTGCAACTTTGTTAAAAATCAAACTGAAATCTCTCGTTTTATATAAGTATTAAGAACTTTTTCTGTGGCAATCCATATTATGCTCAGGTCCATTCTACTTGCCTTAATTCTTCTTGAGGTGTGCCTAGAACTTGATTCGAGTCCAACTGTGTGGCTTAGCTGAAATGATTGAACTTTGTTTAAAAAACATTAGAACACTCTAGATAAGAACAGACCATTCAGCCCAACAAAGCTTGCCAGTCCTATCCACTTATTTCCTCCAAGAAAGCATCAAGTCGAGTTTTGAAAGTCCCTAACGTCTTACTGTCTACCACACTTCTTGGTCGCTTATTCCAAGTGTCTATCATTCTTTGTGTAAAGAAAAACTTCCTAATGTTTGTGCGAAATTTACCCTTAACAAGTTTCCAGCTGTGTTCCCGTGTTCTTGATGAACTCATTTTAAAATACAAGTCTCGATCCACTGTACTAATTCCCTTCATAATTTTAAACACTTCAATCATGTCACCTCTTAATCTTCTTTTGCTTAAACTGTAAAGGCTCAGCTCTTTTAATCTTTCCTCATAATTCAACCCCTGTAGACCTGGAATCAGCCTAGTCGCTCTTCTCTGGACCTTTTCTAGTGCTGCTATGTCCTTTTGTAGCCTGGAGACCAAAACTGCACACAGTACTCAAGATGAGGCCTCACCAGTGCATTATAAAGGTTGAGCATAACCTCCTTGGACTTGTACTCCACAGATCGGCTATATAACCTAACATTCTGTTAGCCTTCTTGATGGCTTCTGAACACTGTTGGGAAGTTGATAGCTTAGAGTCCACTATGACTCCTAAATCCTTCTCATAAGGTGTACTCTCGATTTTCCGACCGCCCATTGTGTATTCAAACCTAATATTTTTACTTCCTATGTGTAATTTTACATTTACTGACATTAAATTTCATCTGCCACAAATCTGCCCAAGCCTGTATGCTATCCAAGTCCTTCTGTAATGATATAACGGATTCCAAATTATCTGCTAATCCACCTATCTTGGTATCATCTGCAAACTTAACCAGCTTGTTACTTATATTCCTATCTAAATCATTTATATATATTAAAAATAGCAGCGCCCTAGCACTGACCCCTGTGGAACACCACTCTTAACATCGGCCAGTTCTGATGAGGTTCCTCACACCATCACCCTCTGCTTCCTGTGTCTGAGCCAATTCTGCACCCATCTAAAAACATCACCCTGAACTCCCACTTTTAGTTTGATGCCCAACCTCTCATGTGGCACCTTATCAAATGCTTTCTGAAAGTCCAGATAAATAATATCATAAGCTCCACTTTGATCGTATCCTTTTGTTGCAATTCCAACATGTTAGTAAAACACGACCTCCCTCTTCTGAACCCATGCTGACTGTTCAGAATAACTCCTGTCCTTGCCATGTGTTGCTCAATCTTATCCTTAATAATTCCTTCCATTAATTTTCCTGTGATGCTTGTTAAGCTTACTGGCCTATAGTTGCTTGGATCTGCCCTGTCACCCTTTTTATATAATGGGATGATATTTGCCATTTTCCAGTCCTTGGAATCTCTCCAGTGCACAGTGACTTCCTAAAAATATGTGTCAAGGGTTTATATATGTACTCACTAGCCTCCTTAAGAACACGAGGATAAATATTATCTGGGCCTGGTGATTTGTTTGATTTCATCTTATTTAATCTGAGCAGCACTTCTCCCTCTACAATTTCCAAATCCCTCAGTACCTCCTTAGTAGTGTGTTTACCTCTGGAGGTTATCCACTTGCTCACTTGTAAACACCTCAGAAAAATGTAAGTTTAGGGCATCTGCTATTTCATTGTCTGTATCTTTTAATTCCCCTTTACTATTCCTGATGAACTTGACCTCCTCCTTAACTGTTCTTTTACTACTAAAATACTGAAAGAATCTCTTGGGGTCTTCTTTCGCCTTATCTGCTATATTCCTCTCCAACTGTCTTTTAGCCTCTCTGATATCCTTCTTTATGGTTGCCCTCATGTTCTCATACGCTTCGTTCTCTTTGCAGTCATTAGTCTTATATGCCTTATACAGCAGTTTTTCCTTTGCAACTTCTTTTTAAATCTTTATTAATCCATCGTGGAGTTTTTTAGTTTCCTATTACTTCCAAATTTAGGTCTGTATCTGTCCTGCATTACATGTAAAACATTTTTAAACCTGTTCCACTGCTCCTCGACTGTCTCCACATTTAAAAGCTTATCCCAGTCTATCCTACTTAGACTTTGTCGCATCTGCTCAAAATTAGCCCTACCAAAGTTCAACTTAACAATTTTAGTCTTTGCATCTGTACTCTTACAAAATACTGAGAATTGTATTACATTATGGTCACTTGACCCTAGTGGTTCAATCACCTCTACACCCTCAATTCTATCCTGATTATTACAGAATACTAAATCCAGACAGGCTTCACCCCGTGTTGGTGCTTTAACATGCTGTGTTAAAAAACAGTCGCTGATTACTTCTAAAAACTCCTGCTCTTGTGCTCCTCCATCTGCAAGGTTATCCTAGTTAATATTTGGATAATTAAAGTCCCCCATGACTATAATATCCCCTGTAAACTTGCCTTTTGATATTACTAGAAAGATGTGTGTTAAAATTACTGTCTGAATTGGGTGGTCTATAACACACTCCTAAAATAAGACCTCTTTCCTTAATATTTTCTAGGCGAAGCCACATGTCCTCACTAAGATGGGGCTCATCATCCAACTGAAGATGACTTACATTTAAACCCTGTTTGGCATAAACAGCAACCCCACCTCCTTTTCTGTTCTGTCTATCCTTCCTAAAAAATGTGTATCCCTCTATGTTACACTCATCCCCATCTTTGTTATTTAGCCAGGTTTCCGCTATTGCTATAATATCATAATTATGCTCTCTATTTATTAAGACACACGATTACCTGAGTATGTAAGGAGCTGCAATTCACACTGCATGTCAGGGACGTCAAGTCTAAGGAGCTATCTGTCGACCTACATAATCAAATTGTGATGAGGCAGACATGAGTGTATGGGGTTCGAACCATTTGTAAAGCCTTTGAGTGTTGCCATGAGAACAGAGGCCTCAAGAATTATGAAATGGAAGAAGTTTGTTCCAGTAAGCGCATGTTTATAATTGTGACTGCGTGCAAACCCTAAATACAAAGTGTGTTTGCGTGGTCACTTGTTACAGCCTGTTCGATTGATGCATTGATAGTCTTCTAGCCCATAGGTGACAGTGTTCATCAGTGTCGTATGCCTATCAATGTCTCAACTGAGGAAGTGACACTCTGTTAATGGAAGAAGAGCTGTACTGTACTTGTTATTACTAACTTGTAGCGGTGCTACTTGAATTTGAAACTGCAACTCCTAGCAGTCCCTGCAGTGGCTCCGATTGGTCTTCTACTGAGGGTGTGGAGGCCAGTGGGGTCAAATGAGGTCAGCACAGCTTGACAAAAAGGGGCAAAAAAGTTTTTGTAATTTGTGTTTCAAGTTCCTGCATGTCTGCCTTCTGTTGGGTTACCTGTACTTATTCGTTTCGTCCCGGATCGTTTCGTGGTTGGCGTCTGGATTGTTTGCCGTTTGCTTGTAAGTGGATTCATGGCCATCCTGTGAAGAAAGGAGCGCTCCTGAACCCGTCCACCCATCTTCACCATTTCAGTAACTACCGGTAGATCTTCAACATGCAGATCTTTGGACTATCTGTTCCCATCATTACATTTCATCTGTTGCCGTTTTTCACGTGTGTGTTTTGTTTGTGCTTTGTGTATTTAATGTATAGTCACCGTAAGGGGAACAGGGATGGTATCGTTGTTTTCATTAATTTCATTTGTTTTCATTACATTCTTTAATTGCTGTGTGATTACCGGTTTGCTTTGCTTTTGTCTCTGTTTGTGAGTGCGTGCTGGTCGGGTCAAGGCTGGGTGTGTCCCCGGAATCTCCATCATAAAAATAAATTAAATCGCCATCTTCTCGATGATGTGAATCTTAGCAACACTGGACCGCTACAAACTTTAAGGGGAAAAAAGGAGAAGGTGGAGTGACCAAAAGTGGTAAAGGAAGAGCAAGTATAATATTCTTGTGAAATTTGGACCAACATGATGAGGAGATGCACTTCAAATATTTTTGCAGGTTTATCTTGCACCTTGATGACACATTGTATTATATTCAGCCCTCCATTCTTCATTCTGGCTCTGACATAACCATCTTCCCATCCAAATGGGCACCATGGAGTTAGAAAAAAGTCAGTGCTCAGCATGAAAACCCAGCATGTGTGGATGTGTTAAGTCATTTTAACTTCATGGCCCTCACTCCCCATGTGGACATGTCAAGTACAACCCAGCCTCAGACTACACACTCTGGTGTCCTTATCCTTTTGTGCAGGCGTCTTTTTCTATCCGGGATGGTGTGGTGTTATGGGTCCACAGCTCGCTTAGCAAAGGCTGTTTTTTTTAAATAAATAATCGCAGCATTCACGGCGGCTTAGTGAGGGGGCGTGGTGGCCATAGCAAGCCACGGGGTGATCTGCGGTGTGGGCGTTTCTCACCGAGTGCACATCCGTGATTGTTTCCGTGGCTAACGTGCTGCAGTTGCCATGGCCCCTCGCAATATAAAAAGAAGTGTGAGTCGGTTGGGAGATCGGAAATGAAGAGAAAAAAAGAAAAGAGAGGACGGAGGTTACAGGGAGTGAGGGAGCAAGTCGGTGCAAGAGAGAGAAAGAGAGACACACGGAGCGTGCGGGCAAGCAAGCGAACCAGCGCTCGTGGGCAGCTACGAGGAAGCCTGGGTGTTGTGCCGACACCCAGGAGTTGAAGTAGAAGTTGCTCCCGCTGAGCGATCAGGTAGCGGGAGTGACCAGGGAAAGGCGACTGGCCGCAGAAGACCAGAAAGGCAGCGGGAGTCGCGAGGCTTGGTGTTGTAGTCCTTGGTGGGGGCGTCCTGGAGACTAAGGAGTCCAAGTCTCGGGCCTGGGATGAGTGCCAGACCCAAGCCAGGATTGGGAGGTCTCCAGACCTGTGTGTGTGAGATGTTGAAGAGGGCAGCAGCAGAGAGCGTTCTCGCCTGCAGCAAAGCCTAGTCGGGAAAAGCAGGTGAGACGCTATTCTAGAAGAGCACCAGGCTTGTCATTGGTTTTTAGAAGACTGCTTCCAGCATCATTTGAACCCCATTGATTTTAAAGGATTGTTTTTTCTATTGGTTTTATCTCCACATGTTTCTTATGGATTATTTATTGAACTTTGAATCATTGCACTTTATGGACACTTTGTTTTTGATTTGATGACTATTTAATATAAAAGCACCATGCACTTTCTGAACCATCCCCTTGCTATGTTGTTGCCTTCTCTGTCTAGCTCATCTCGATGACATTATCGACGGTGTTGGGTTCAAGGGCTCCCGAACAGCAGATGGGAGCATGGAGCCGGACCCACATCGTTACAGTTGGATCCAGGTTGCTCTTTTTCTCTCTCGAGACACTTTTGTATGAAATCTTCAGTTTCTTGGAAATCTGTCATATTGGAGTAGCCTTCATTCTGCAAAACCACAATAGACTGGCATATTTCTTGAGAATGGTGTTTCATTTTGGTTATATTTCTGAACCCAGAGCATTACGTTAGGAATGCCAGTACCTAAATGAACTGAATAACAGATTTCATCAGTGCTAATGCAATTATAAAGGTTTCTCTAATAACCAATTAGCATTTAAACATGGCTGATTAAGGATTAGTTAAGGGGATTGACCATTAGGACAGGGGTCGCAAAGTCCAGTCCTGGAGGGCCACCGTGGCTGTAGGTTTTCATTCTAACCCTTTTCTTAACGAGTGACCTGTTTTTGCTTCTAATTTAATTTCTTTTGAACTAATTTTAATTGACTTGTTCCTGATGACTCAGACCCCTTGACTGTTTTGTTTTCCTTAATTAGCAGCCAAACAATAATGAGATACAAAATGAGCCAAAACAACTGGTGTCCATCACACAATATCTGAAAGTAAAGGAAAATGAAGGTCCTCAAAACATTTTAACAGTGTGCTCTTAGAAAAGAGAAAGTCAACAATTACAAAAATGTCTGCTAATGCACCACGAGAGCAGCAACAAGCCATGGAATTAAAGAACAAGTTTAATTAACAACAAGACTCGGCACCTCATTAAGCAGCTGGTTGGAGTGAAATTGGTTGGAGTTTGAGGCCCTGACTTAGTTTGTCTTCTGTTGGCTCCCTCACTTCACATTTCATTTCCGTTTGGGTGCCATTTAAGTTAAGAAATGAAGCAACAATGGAATGATGAAGAAATTCAGGGGAACAAATCTAAAAAAAGCAAATCAAATAAAATGAATTCACAAGACGTTAATTAGCAGCACAAACAGGACACTCTTTAATAAAAGGGTTAGAATGAAAACCTGCAGCCACGATGGTCCTCCAGGACCAGACTTGGCAACCCCTGCTATACAGGTGCTGGTCATAAAATTACAATATCATGACAAAGTTGATTTATTTCAGTAATTCAATTCAAAAAGTGAAACTTGTATGTTAGATTCATTCATTACACACAGACTGATGTATTTCAAATGTTTATTTCTTTTAATTTTGATGATTATAACTGACAACTAATGAAAGTCCCAAATTCAGTATCTCAGAAAATTAGAATATCAATTAAGACCAATGCAAAAAAAGGATTTTTAGAAATGTTGGCCAACTGAAAGGTATGAACATGAAAAGTATGAGCATGTACAGCACTCAATATTTGGTTGGGGCTCCTTTGGCCTGGATTACTGCAGCAATGCGGCGTGGCATGGAGTCGATCAGTCTGTGGCACAGCTCAGGTGTTATGAGAGCCCATGTTGCTCTGATAGTAGCCTTCAGCTCTTCTGAATTGTTGGCTCTGGCGTATTGCATCTTCCTCTTCACAATACCCCATAGATTTTCTATGGGGTTAAGGTCAGCGAGTTTGCTGGCCAATCAAGAACATGGATACCATGGTCCTTAAACCACGTGCTGGTAGCTTTGGCACTGTGTGCAGGTGCCAGGTCCTGTTGGAAAATGAAATCTGCATCTCCATGAAGTTCGTCAGCAGCATGAAGTACTCTAAAACTTCCTGGTAGATGGCTGTGTTGACCTTGGACCTCAGAAAACACAATGGACCAACACCAGCAGATGTCAAGGCACCCCAAACCATCACTGACTGTGGAAACTTTACACTGGACCTCAAGCAACATGGATTCTGTGCCTCTCCTCTCTTCCACCAGACTCTGGGACCTTGATTTCCAAAGGAAATGCAAAATTTACTTTCATCAGAGAACATAACTTTGGGCCACTCAGCAGCAGTCCAGTTCTGACGCTGTCTCTTGTTCAAGAGTGGCTTGACACAAGGAATGCGACAGCTGAAGCCCATGTCTTGCATACGTCTGTGCGTGGTGGTTCTTGAAGCACTGACTCAGCTGCAGTCCACTCTTTGTGAATCTCCTCCACAGTTTTCAATGGGTTTTGTTTCACAATCCTCTCCAGGGTGTGGTTATCCCTATTGCTTGTACACTTTTTTCTACCACATCTTGTCCTTCCCTTCGCCTCTCTATTAATGTGCTTGGACACAGAGCTCTGTGAACAGCCAGCCTCTTTAGCAATGACCTTTTGTGTCTTGCCCTCCTTGTGCGAGGTGTCAATGGTCGTCTTTTGGACAACTGTCAAGTCAGCAGTCTTCCCCATGATTGTGTGGCACCAGGTGTCTTCAATATTGAACCTTTTCACAATATTCTAATTTTCCAAGATACTGAATTTGGGACTTTCATTAGTTGTCAGTTATAGTCATCAAAATTAAAAGAAATAAACATTTGAAATACATCAGTCTGTGTGTAATGAATGAATCTAATATACAAGTTTCACTTTTTGAATGGAATTACTGAAATAAATCAACTTTGTCATGATATTCTAATTTTATGACCAGCACCTGTATGTCCTCAAATGTTTTAAACAGGGGGCCAGTTCACGGTCCCTTGGACTGTTTGGGGGTTGGACTATAATTTGAAAAAAAAAAAAAACATGAATGAATTCCCATGCACACTGCACATATCTTATTTGTAGTGCACAAAACTTGAAAGAACAATACAATATTTAAAATAAAGAACAATTTTAACCAACATAAACCATCCAGTATTTCACTGAGAAGTGTGGGCCTGCTTTTGGCTGATGAGACAGTCAGCGTCCAGTTCCATGTTTGTCACTGCCAGTCGTAACAAGTGATGCAAGTCTGCATCAGTTAGTCTGGATCTGGTTGGAGATTTCAGATGTTTCATTTGGGGGAAAAAGTCTGTTCACAGACATAGGTGCTGCCAAAGATGGTTGCCATTTTAAGTGCATGGCTCCTGAGATTAAGATATGTCTGGAGAGATGCATAGAAATTTGTAAGGCTGCTTGACTTGAATGCGTCTTTCAGAGAGTCACAATTCTGTAGTTCAGCCAGTTCCATTGGGTAAATCGGATCAACAATTTCAATGTCAACAGAAAATGGGTTCCGGAAAAGCTGTATGTCCTGTTCATGGAGATGAAGCTCTTTGAATCTGATTTCAAACTCTCTTTGCAACATTTCCAGTAAATCCACACATTTTTTGTTTGGGAACGAAACTGTTGGTTTCTCAGCCGACAGCTTTTGAGTAATGGGGAGATGGCAGAAGCTTTCCTCCATCACTTATTTAATGAGGAGGTCCAATTTTACTTCAAATGCGTTCACATGTGAAAGCATATCACAGATGAGCTTCCTCTTTCCTTAAGGTTGCACATTGAAGCTGTTGAGTAGCTCTGTTACATCTGTCAGAAAGGCAAGGTGCCATTTCCATTCTGCCTCTAAGTACTGGTGGTACTTTGTTTTTTGAAAGCAGAAAAGCAGCAACCTGTGGAAGTAAGTCATAAAAACATTTGAAAACTCTCCCTTGACTCGGAAACGGACTTCTGTGTGGTACAGAATATCTTCGTAGGCAACATTCAGCTCAGGCAGAAATTCCTGAAACTGTCTGTGGTTTAGTGCACAAGCCCTAATGAAGTTAACACAGGACACAACAACTTTCATGACAGAGTCCCACTTCAATGATTTACAACATAGTGCTTGTTGGTGGATGAGGCAGTGTATGGCTTTTGGATGTGAGTTGTTGTGTTTGTCCATCTTTTGGTTAATTAGTGCAACCACTCCTTTCATATACCCTGCCGTGCTAGGAACACCCTCCGTTGTCATACTGGCTAGTTTAGCCCAGTCCAGCTCCATATCATTCACAGTTTGGCAAACTTTTTCATAGATATCCTCTCCTTTGATGCTTTGCAGTGCAGCAAGCTCCTCTGTGACTTCGAAATGATCATTTGTCCCACGAATGAAAATTAGAAGTTGTGCAGAATCACAAACATCATTGCTTTCAAGTGCCAACGAAAAATAGCAAAGTTTTCAAAATCTCTTTCTGTGTGGCAGAGCAAGAGTACAGTGTATGCCCTCTCAAACCAGCACCTACTTTTACAAAAGGTCCAGGTGACACGTGACGGGACGATGCAGGGCTATGCAGTGTAGGGTCAACCTCATGGGTGGTCTGTGCTCCTAAGGAATTCGGGCTTCTAGCTATACTGTGAAAATCACACACAGTACAATTTGGTTCCTCCTGAGCTCCAACAGCTTCCCCAATGCGCCCAGCCTGAATACCACAAGGAGGAAGACTGAACTATGATGGTGGTCTCAACCCCAGAAAATAACAGCTGGTGCATATAAAATCCCACTAAATTCCTGAGGTAATTAAACCCCAACCAACTTCTGTATAGGGAGGAGGCTGCTGAGCAGTTGGCTGTTCATGATGTGGTTTGTGCTAGGAAATGTAGGCGGCCCTCTGTTATGGTGTATAAAATCTGTACATTTTGGTTTCCATTATATTTTGTATGAGACAAAACAACAGATGAACTAAGACAAATTAAAGCAGGTTTTCTTCCCTTACACCTTACTTTTATAACACTTGTTTATAGCTTAGTGTTACTTTATGGATGGACATCTGGAACAACAGTTTGGTTTACAGCCTGGGACAGGAAGAACTACTGACACCTCAGAGTACATCAAAGGTTTTGTTGTTTGGGAAAACGGACAGTGAATTAATTCATCAATCATTTTGACAGCCAGCCAATCAGGTGCATGTGTTGTGAAACCAAGGCATGACATTTCATAATAAATATGCCTTGGTTTGAGACAGAAAAGAAGAGAGAAGCGAAGAAGAGGAGGAATGGACGAACACTGCACTGGTTGTCAAAGGCATCATGAACATCGATTGTTAACTCAAACGCCTCCCTGGGACATTCATCCTTGTCATCTGTAACTTTTTTTCGTAAGCTTCTTCTAAAGACTATATATATATTCAGACATTCCTATCAGTACCTATTTTCTAGTATTCTTTGTTCTAGTGGTATTATTATTATTATTATTATCATCCTCTTTAATAAAACCCTTGTGTGCATCCTTGTGTGTGTGTGTCCGTGTGTGTGTCTTCAGGTGAAGTGCGCATGCGCGGGGCCACACAGCACGTGTTCAGTCTCTTCCTGTGCATTCCCTGTGTGTGCAGAGAGAGAGAGATAGATAGATGCACGCATCACGCACGCACACACACACACACGAGTCACGCACGCACACACACGAGTTACGCGACGCGAGTCACACACGCACTCGGTGTCCGTGTGTGTGTGTCTTCTGGTGAAGTGCGCATGCGCGGGGCCACACAGCACGTGTTCAGTCTCTTCCTGTGCAGAGAGAGAGAGAGAGACACAGACACACACACACACACACACACACACACACACACACACACACACACCGAGACAGGTGAGAGACAGACAGATACACACACACACACACAGACACAGAGGCGTGCGCTTAAGAGACACACACGCGAGAGACACACACACAGGCGCGCACGTGCATTGCTGCAATGTTACTTTTCTTGGTTGTTTATTAAATTACAGATTTTTCAAATGTAAATTTTTTCCCCTGTGCGTAAAACTCATTAAAAAAAGAGTTTTTAGCGAGCGGGTCATAAAGCTAGAGCGCAAATTCTTGCAGTGTTAGTTTTCTCTGTTGTTCAAGGTTTTCTTGGTGTTATTCAATGTTTTTACATTTAGTTTACTATTACGCTGTGTTCTCTATGGTATAGTTAACTATATTTGTGCTTAAAAACTTAAAAAAATATATATTTACATACAGTTCATACTGTCTGGAATGGATTAATTGTATTTACATACAATCCTATGGGGGAAATTACTTTGGTTCACGACCAAATCGGGTTACAACCAGAGTTTTGGAATGAATTATGGTCATGAGCCGAGGTTCCACTGTATTACTGTCAGACAAAATTACAGGCATTTTACGGAAATACAAACCAGTATTACTGAGAGAGAAAATTAAAGGCACACAATACAGTGACACATATTACAGCCACATACAAGGTCCCTTGCCATTTAATATAGACTGTTCATACAAATGTTTATGCAGTACTGTTCTAGCGCCCGTTATTTTAACGGGCTTAATGTCTAGTTCTTGTAATAAATACCATGCTGCTTTTAACTTTCTATGCTTTGTCTTAATGTCTAGAGTGACTGAAGTAATAAGTTAGATTTCTTTGAGCACCTGGTGACAGTCGGATTTTTGCCATTATTTCTGTGCTGCGAGGTTTATAAGGCTGAGAGTGAGGGCGCTACTCAATAGTTAGGGACAATACAATAAAGAAGGTTTTCTTGGCTGATAAATGGCCTATAGTCAAGAGTATGGAGTCTTTGTGTGTTTAAATGTATTCTTGTAGACCAAAAGTAATATTTTTAGGTCTGAGATATCACTAAAACATCGTATGTTGTTCGTGCCAAAAATAAGTAAGTCTCTTGAAGTGCTGAACAACAGGTTGTTATTCTTATAGCACTTGTGTGGTTTAAAGTGCTAAGGGTTAATCTGCGTGTGTGTGTCATTCATAGGGCAGTGTTGTGGTTAGGGTCTGTGTGTGTGAGTTTATCTCTATGTGTGTGTGTGTCCATCTTAAAGTGCAACAGTAGACCAACCTGATAACGAACTTGACGAGAACATTTACCCTTGAGAAAACAGGTAAAGGGTAAGTAGAGGGAAATACTACGATAATACACCTCTACAGCACTGACATGAGGCGTGGGCACTTTTATTATGGCCTGCCATTACTAAATCACGTTCTTTATCAGCAGTGCCAGAAGCTCTCAAGAATAGGTGGTGATCTGCTGAAATTAAAGGAAATCTTTAGGAGATCTTTGTCAAGTTGGTCTGGGTTTCCTCCATGTTTCTACACTTAACCTGGCCTGGGGTCTCATTTATAAAACTTTGTTGATTTCAAGTGTGAAAATAGGTTTCATTCCACGCAAAACCCAAAAAATGTTTTCAGTACAAATACACAGCATTGGCCCTCTTAAAAGGGAACTA
Organism: Polypterus senegalus; assembly: GCF_016835505.1. Taxonomy (NCBI): domain Eukaryota; kingdom Metazoa; phylum Chordata; class Cladistia; order Polypteriformes; family Polypteridae; genus Polypterus; species Polypterus senegalus. The sequence continues at coordinate 16,880,810 of NC_053164.1, read as the reverse complement.
AAATTGTCTGTACGTAATATTTATTACTTTTGAGGTATAATATGTTTTGTCAAGTCAATGCATATGCTATTAATGGTTTGGTGATCTAAATTATTGAGCACAGGAAATGTCATTTAGCTGCTTTGACTGCATTTCCCTACCTAATCAAGGGTGTCATCACATCCCAGGTTCTTCAAAATGTGAGGTATGTATGGGCCAGAGTTGCTGTAAATATACTATGTTCTTCCATCATGTTTTCTTCTATACATCCCGATGTTTGCGTGAAAAGTTGTGTACACACATTTCAGTCCTCTTTTTTTGTTTAAGTATAAGTTTTATAAATCTGACCCCTGATGAGGCGCTGAGGGAGCACAGGGGTAGAGCAGCACCCCCACCTGAGAGGATGCGCCCCAACCCCCTGAGCTGGGCTGGCGTCAGGAAATGGATGGATATGATTTGATTAGAATTTTTTGGAAATATAATGCATCTTCTATGAATACATTGGAAATGCAAGAACACAATTGTTAAAACCGAGTGTGTTAAGTTACATATGACTAACTTTTATTTCCCTGTTGCTATATGTTATCTATCTATATCAGTGTTTCCCAAACTCAGTCCTGCGGACCCCCTGTGGCTGCAGGTTTTTGTCCCAACCTGCTTCTGTTTTTAATTGAACTCCTGGGCTAATTAAGTGAACTGATATTTCCCAAGTTCTGTGTTTTAGGGAACAATATAGAAATTAGAAAACTAAGTTTGCTAAAAAAAAAAAAAAAATTATTAATGTACCAAGCAGTTATATAGGAATAATGTATTTTTCTTTTTAACAGTTTTTCATCTTGATTTTCATTCTACTTTTCAAGGTGTTCTAATTGTTTAATCCGTTTACTAATTAATGGGAGTGATCTGCTCATTTTAAATTGTCATTAAGATACAACGAAAGGGGAAAAACTGCACAGAGAAAGGGCAAAGTATAATGAAATCAACAAAAGAGAGTTAAGCATTTAAATTGATAGCAAAACCACAAATATTTATAAATGTCTTTATAAATGTAAAAATCATGCTGCTATGCTTGTCTGAATGTCGAAATAAAAGAAAAAAAAAAAAAAGCTAATTAAATGAGCTCAGTGCTATCGGGTGTTGTCACTGATTAGGAATCTCCTTGGAACAAAAACCGGCAGCCACAGGGGGCCCCCCAGACAGAGATTAGGAAACACTGGCCTAGATTGCTGTAGTGCACTCCTGACTGGACTACCTGAGAAAGACAGACATCTGTCGGTTAAAATCGGTTAAGAATGCAGGAGTAAGAATTTTAATCAGAAAAAAAAAAATTTGAGCACATCACATGACTTTGATTTATGTGGGGACGATTCCAGTTCGGCGTGAAGACGATTCTTCATGTTGTCAGTTCGCACACTTCTCGATGGTCTGGGATTTTTTTGGCTGATTTTCTATGTAATTAACTTAACATGATGTAGCATAATGAAAATTGCCTAATTAGATCTGGACCACCCTATATTTATACAATATAGTGCATAGTGTATTTCTAGTGCCTTTTCTTTCGAATGTATACTGCTTTTTTATATACTTTTTTCTTATGACCTATTTTCTAATATGTAGGGCCTTTTCTATCCATCTATGTATCTTACTGTGTCTTGTCTATCTATTATATAGTGCCTTTCATCTATCCTGTCTGTCTGTGTATCTGTCTATTCTGTCTTTTTATCTTTCTTTCTTTCCATGTGTCTATCAAGGCTATTCATCTTTCTTTCTTTCCTTCTGTCTAACTAGGCTTTTTATCTTTCTATCTATCCTGGCTTTCTTTATTCTTTCCTTCCATCTGTCTATCTAGGCTTTTTATCTTTCTTTCTGTCTTTGTTTCTATCCATCTGTCTATTTATCTTTCTATCTATTGTATAGTGCCTTTTGTACCTACTAAGTAGTACCTTTTTATGCCTGTTTGTCTGTTAATTATAAACTCCCTTTCCTGTCTGTCTGTCTCTCTAATCAATATCATATAATGCCTTTTCTATTCATCTGGCTGTTTATCTATTTTATAATGCATTTTCTATCTATTATATAGTGTCTTCTCTCTCTCTCTCTCTGATTTATTTTTCTTTCCTCCCTGGCTAACTGACCATAATTTTGTTATTAAGCTGAACATTCTGATTCTCTACTGTTACAAAATTACTGTTCTTTCCCTTTTACTTTCTTTTGTAACTTATTAATTATTATTGTAAAGAAACTTTGAGCTATTTCATGTATGCAAATCTGCAGTAGAAATAAATGGAGGTGCTGTTGTTATATATTTGTTGATCTGTTTTACACAGGGCCTCCCTTTGCATCCATCCACATCATGAAAACCCCTTAACACTAGAATTACCAGAGCCTATGAAAAAACTCGTAAATCCGTCCCACCTTAAATCGCTTCTTAAAACCGTTCTCACCTCTCCGCCAGCGTCTTTTGTTAATCTAAATGTGCTGATAAAATCGGGCTGCAAAGTAGCCGGCTATTCCATCCCCCTACCGACTTAGAACGTGCACGAACTTCTCTCAGCTCGGGCCTTGATTGATTTTCTGGGAGTGAAGTGGAGTTTTAGAGTGGAAATAATAGATCGTTGTTTGGAACACACGCATTTCATGTCTGTTCTGTTTCTACAGTAATCTGTGTAAACACATTGTTAAAACAGAAACGTTTTTTATATTCTAGTAGTAAAAGACAAAATGTAGGCATAAACTATATAATGTATGAAGCCTGAAGTCCAAATATCAAAGAAATATTTTCACAGACGGTACAAATCTAACACAACAATTGCGCTTTTATTCAAAAATATAACTGCAGAAACAAAAAGCCACGAAGTTTGTGCACGTTCTAAGTCAGTGGGGGGATGGAATAGCTGGCTACTTGCAGCTTTTCTTTTATCAGCACATTTAGATTAACAAAAGACGCTGGCGGAGAGGTGAGAACGGTTTTAAGAAGCTTAAGGTGGGACGGATTTATGAGGTTTTTCATAGGCTCTGGTAATTTAGTGTTAATTCAGTTCAGCCTCACGTGCGTCTCATTCATTTGATCCACAAATGGGGTCTTGCAGCTCTCCTTCAAATTGGCTGATGAACTGTTCCTAGTAATGATTTAATGAATCGAGTCTCACAATTCTTGTTCACGTAGGATTCACAAACTTGTCTCATTTTAATTATGCATTTTCACTCATGGTTTCAAAGAAGTTAATGTTATACAATATCTACTAGAATGTTTAATGTGTAATTTAATAAATATAAAACAAAAAAATTACAATGAACTAAAAAATGAATTTGCGTTCAAGGAGGACTAGAACAGTTTTCTTTTTTATTATGGATAATTCAGACAAATCAAATGAATCCGTTCACCTAATCAGGTAGTTGGAAAGGATTGAATTATTAAAGTGAATTGAAATGTCTGTCACTAAATCTTTTGCTCCTGCTCCTCTGAAAATGAAATGATCGTGGAAATATTAATATGAGAATCTGCCTGTGTGTAAATGTTCTCAGCTGCCGATGTGAGCAACAAATCTTCAGAATTTTGTTGCACTGCAGAATCATTTTTATTTTTTTGTTTTTGTTTTTTTTTTTTTTTGTTTCAGTTTTCCCACAAATTCAGAAAGCTCTCCAGCACGCAGGTCCGCCGACTTGCTTCACTTGTGGATCGGCGGCGACTCTGGGAGACGTTTCTTCAGCCCATGCTAATTGAAAGGTATCCAGGATCTCCCGGCAGCCAAGTAGCAAGGCAGGTGAGCCACGGGCATGGAGGGCACCACAACAGACTCTGACGTCACCCGACTGGGTGTCCTTTTAATTTTGTGCCATTAAAAGGCAGTGATGCTAAAAACCACGTAGTTTCCGACAACCATATGCTGGGGCATCACAATGGCATGGAGAGATTCCTTTTTATTGTTATGAAGTTTTTATTTATTAACAAAAGCAATGATCCAGGTGCACAGTACAGCTTCCAGTTTCTATATTCTGAGCACAGGATTGTTCTACAGTACCGCTCATACAGCATCATACTCCAACAATATTGGTTTCTTTATATTGCACCATTCTATAAGGAATACCATTATAAGACACTTTACAGATCCGTATCTCTAGCAGAGTGTCTGCCAATAATCTGAAACATAAATGCATCTGGCTTCAGCTGTTATTGGAAATTAACAATCACCCCATCCTCAGCAAGAACTAAAATTTTAAATATTGGACCTCGGGTGACAAATAACACACAACAGGTTTATTGAACCAAACACAAGTCAAAATACAGAAGCCATGTGTGACACATTTTATCTCTTTGTTCATATAGTGCCTTTATATGTGTGTGTAGCTCTAGATACTGCAGATTTAGTACATTCAGAAAGTATTTAGACCCCTTCACTTTTTTCACATTTTGTTATGTTACAGCCTTATGTTAAAATTATTTAATTATAGCTATTACAGTCTGGAGCAGGGGTGCCCACACTTTATCGGCTTGCAAGCTACTTATCAAATGACCAGGTCGAAATGATCTACCTACATTAAAAATTATAAATATATATATTATATTATATTATATTATATTATATATATATATATATATATATATATATATATATATATATATATATATATATATATATATTACAGTACTGTGCAAAAGTTTTAGGCAGGTGTGAAAAATTGCTGTAAACAAAGAATGCTTTCAAAAATGAAAGTGTTAATCATTTATTTCCATCAATCAACAAAATGCAGTGAATGAACAAAAGAGAAATCTAAATCAAATCAATATTTGGTGTGACCACCCTTTGCCTTCAAAACAGCATCAATTCTTCTAGGTACACTTGCACAGAGTTTTTGAAGGTACTCGGCTGGTAGGTTGTTCCAAACATCTTGGAGAACTAACCACAGATCTTCTGTTGATGTAGGCTTCCTCACATCCTTCTGCCTCTTCATGTAATCCCAGATACACTCGATGATGTTGAGATCAGAGCTCTGTGGGGGCCATACCATCACTTCCAGGACTTCTTGTTCTTCTTTACGCTAAAGATAGTTCTTAATGACTTTGGCTGTATGTTTGGGGCCGTTGTCCTGCTGCAGAATACATTTGGGGCCAATCATACGTCTCCCTGATGGTATTGCATGATGGATAAGTATCTGCCTGTATGTCTCAGCATTGAGAACACCATTAATCCTGACCAATTCTCCAACTCCATTTGCAGAAATGCAGCCCCAAACATTCAAGGAACCTCCACCGTGCTTCACTGTTGCCTGCAGACACTCATTATTGTACCGCTCTCCAGCCCTTCGACAAACAAACTGCCTTCTGCTACAACCAAATATTTCAAATTTTGACTCATCAGTCCAGAGCACCTGCTGCCATTTTTCTGCACCCCAGTTCCTATGTTTTCGTGCATACTTGAGTCGCTTGGCCTTGTTTCCACGTCGGAGGTGTAGCTTTTTTTCTCCCTGGGTCCCACTGGTTTCTGCCGGTTCTGAGCTGATGGCACTGCTGGACATCTTCCATTTTCGAAGGGTAATGAGCTTGATGTGTCTTTCATCTGCTGCACTAAGTTTCCTTGGCCGACCACTGCGTCTACGATCCTCAACGTTGCCCGTTTCTTTGTGCTTCTTCAAAAGAGCTTGAACAGCACATCTTGAAACCCCAGTCTGCTTTGAAATCTTTGTCTGGGAGAGACATTGTTGATGCAGTATAACTACCTTGTGTCTTGTTGCTGTGCTCTATCTTGTCATGACATGAAACTGTCTTCCACAACCTCACCTTGGTAGCAGAGTTTGGCTGTTCCTCACCCAGTTTTAAGCCTCCTGCACAGCTGTTTCTGTTTCAGTTAATGACTGTGTTTCAACCTACGTGTGACATTGATGATCCTTAGCACCTGTTTGGTATAATTGGTTGATCATATATACGGAGTATACTTTATACAGAAAATATATGTTGTTGTACCTTTGCATAACTGAATAACCTTTATGGCACGAAAACATTTCAATACATTTATGGTCACTACAGTATTTGGATTTAATAATCTTCATGTGGGAAAAGGCCGACTCGCATAAATAAGTAGAGCCGAATAATGCAGTCAAGGAGCTTTTGAATTCAGCCGAGTGAAAAATGGCGGCTGTCCGATTAACTGCGATTTTAGTTCCCTCTCTTTTTTCTTTCTCAGGTCGCTTTTCAGAAGGAAGTCAGTTTCGTAGTTTTTATGAACAGTTCGAAAGTGCCTTTCCACATTTTCCTTCTTTGGAATAGCAATGATAGATTGACAGATCAGACAAACGCACTTCCATTGTGACATTGTGAGAAAAAAAATCCTCTTTCAATTCCACATCCAGCCCATAAACAACAAATTTTTTTTTTTTAAATCCCTTCTTTAGTCGATATAAATTGGATTTATTGGAGATCTCAGACTGGCCGCCCTGTATGTCAATCAAGTGGCAATGCCATAGGTAGGATATATGCTAGACTAATGTTTAAAAAAATTTTTTTTGAATGCCACGCCATCTACCTGCACTACCTTTGTGATCTACCGGTCGATCGCGATCGATGCATTGTGCACCCCTGGTCTGGAGTCTTTGGGTTTCACACATGTGGATAAGGAGGATTTTCTGCCATTCTTCTCTGCATATCCTCTCAGGCGGGTGGGATGGAGCCAGATGGCTATTTTCAGGTCTCTACAGAGATGTTCAATTGGGTTTTAGGTTCAGCTTCTGGTTTGGCCACTCTGAAACGTTCTCAGAGTGGGCCTTTAGCAAATCCTGTGTTGTCTTTGCTTTGTGCTTAGGGCCATTGTACTCTTGTTCGGGCAAGTCTGGAGTCCAGAGTATTTTGGAGAAGGTTGTCATTATGGATATGTATGTATGTACTTTGCTCTGTTCAGATTTTCCTCAACTCTAATTAGCCTCGCAAGTCTCTGCCACTGAAAAACAAATGCCACCACACCATGTTGCCTCTGACCACTTCACAGATAGAATGGTGTTTCATAGGTGATGAGCGGTGTCTGATTTCTTATAGACTAGGGGGCTTCACCCCCTACTCGCCAATATGACTCCCACATCCCCCAATGCCCAACCCCAACCCCCGCCTGCAGTACACGCCACCAACTTTGCGTCTCTGCCGCTCACAAACAACAAAAATTAATTCTGGTGGATAAGCCTCTTCATTGGGAAGAAACCCTAATTTTCCCTGATGGCAACATGAATTAGATGATCTACAAGTCTCTGACTTAAAGTTTAAACCCAAATAATATCCACATACTTCTGTCATATCACCTTTGTCCATATATTCAATCTTTTTCCTTTTACCTTTTCGTCAATATCGCATTGAATTTCGATTCTGTGTTTGGAATTACATCGTGACAACGCAACATATAACTGCCTGCGAGTGAAAATCACACAAATGAGAAATGATTGAACCGTGTGTGTGGTTGTAAATGTTTTAGATGTGATCAGGACTTTTCAAAATCTCTTTGCATAAGCTCTTGTCTCGCGGGGCTTGAAATTTTCTCTTGTAGGATTTCGCTTTCACCAAGCAACCAGTCTTTTAATTCTTGTGGATAGGCCTCTTCATTGGGAAGAAACCCTACTTTTCCCTGATGGCAACACGAATTAGCCGACCTACAATTCTCCAACTTAAAGTTTAAAGCCACACAATATATTCGATCTCTTTTCACTGTTCCGTTATTTCACTGAGTAATAATTTCCGTTTGTTTGTGCTAATGCGAGTTCTACCGTCATTTTTTTGAGACTTTCGAATTTTCATACTTTCATAATCTCTGACCTGCTCTGCATGTGTATCACGCAAACATTTTTGAATTCTTTACGACATTCTACTTTGTCATCTACTCTTTGTCTTTTATTTCCGGCCCTGGCTGTGCTTAAATCTCTTGGCACAAAGTCTCATCTCGCGGGATATGAAAGTGTCTCTCTTCAAAAGATCATGTCTCGTCGCAGGATAAAAAGTCTCGTCACCCAAGATTTATTTTATTATAATGAAGAGACATGATGCTGATCTTTTCATAAGATCAGAAAATCATTTTTTTCTCACAGTCTGAGAGTCCTTTAGGTGCCTTTTTATAAACTCTTTAAGTGGGCTTCCAGGAGTATTTACTAATAAGAGACGTTTATTTGGCCATAAATCCTAGATTAGTGGAGTGTTGTAGTGATGGTTGTCCTTCTAGAACAGGGGTGTCATACTCCAGTCCTGGTGGGCCGCAGTGGCTGCAGGTTTTCATTCTAACCCTTTTCCTAATCAGTTCCCAGTTTTAACTGCTAATTATCATCTTTCTCCTTCATGTTAATAGCCGTTTTTAAGGATTTAGTCCTCTGAATTGATTCTTTTCTTCATTAAATGATAGCCAAACAGAAATGAGATGTGAAGCCATAAAAATGACCAGCTAAACTGGGATTTCAAACTCCAACCAATTTCACTCCAACCAGTCTCTTAATGAGAAGCTGATTCTTGCTGGTAATTAAACCCGTTATTTAATTCCACAGCTTGTTGCTGCTCTCATTCTGCTACAGCAGACATTTCTAAGAACACCGTCAAGATGTTTGGGTGACCTGAGCAGATCAACCTTACTGAGACTTTCACCTGTTTATTTTCAGATATTGTGTGATGGGCACAGGTGAGCTGGTCATGTGGCGGCTCGTTTTGTGTCTCATTATTGTTTGGCTGCTAATTAAGGAAATAGAGACAACAAAGGAGCCTGAGTCGAGTTAATTGAAACAAAGGCAAAGGCAGTTAATTAGCAGCAAAAACGGCTCACTAATGGTGAAGAATGTTAGAACGAAAACCTGCAGCTACTGCGGCCCTCCAGGACTGGAGTTCGACATCTGTGTTCTAGAAGGTTCTCCCATCTCCACACAGATTCTCTGAACCTCAGCGAGAGTGACCAGTGGGTTCTTGCTCCCCTCTCTTATCATGACATTTCTCCACCAATTACTCTGTTTGGCCAAACATCCAGCTCTAAGAAGAGTTGTTCTAAACGTCTTCCATTTAATTATTCTGTAGGCCACAGTGCTCTTAGAAACCTTCAATGTTGCAGACTTATTTTGTAGCCTTCTCCAGGTCTGTGTCTCCTGTCTCTAAGATCTGCAGGCAGTTCCTTCGACCTCATGCCGTGGGACCTTCTGTAGACAAGTGTGTGCCTTTCCTAGTCAGTTCAATCAATTGAATCGACCACTGGTGGAATCCAAACAAGGTGTAGAAACCTCTCAGCGGTGATCAATAGAAATGGAAGCACCTGAGCCGCATTTCAAGTGTCCTAGCAAAGGGTCTGAATACTTTAATATGTCGATGTCAATGGGATATTTCAGTTTTTTTATTTTTAATCAATTTGCAAACATTTCTAAAAATGCTGTTTTCGCTTTGTCATTCTGGGGTATTGAGTGTTGCATGATGAGGGAGAAAATATGAATGTAAATGATTTTAACAGAAGGCTGCAACATAACAAAATGTGAAAAAAGAGAAGGGGCCTGACTACTTTCTGAAGGTATTTTAGATTTCCACAGAAATATTTGTTTTAGTCAGTTATGTTATCCTTCTGAATTAGTGTGAAAGTAGTCAAAGGTTCATTTTTAGAGTTCCAAAGATTCCTTTTGCAAAAAATGAAGCAATAAATGAGTACAATAAGATATCTGATTGGCTTGAAAGGAAGAGACTCGCATAGTACCTGTGCACTTTCAGTTAAAAAATACAAGATCTATGTCATCATACAGCTCCGTGCTGGACTAAGGTGCTGATGACCAATGACCGCATGTGAAGACTGAACCAAAGTGATGAACTGAAACCAAAACATCCATTATCCAATCCACTATATCCCAACTACAGGGTCACGGGGGGGTCTGCTGGAGCCAATCCCAGCCAACACAGGGTGCAAGGCAGGAAACAAACCCAGGGCAGGGCGCCAGCCCACCACAGGGCACACACACACACAAACCCACTATGGACAATTTAGGATCACCAATGCACTTAACCTGCATGTCTTTGGACTGTGGGAGGAAACCCATGCAGACACGGGGAGAACATGCAAACTCCACAGCTGTTTAAGACTAAAATAAAGCCATAAGGGTTCAAAATCTTAATGGGCAAGACAACTTAAGTGAAGCAGATGTGTTACTTGAGCAATAAGTGCTTCTTATTAAGCAATTGGGTAGGAGCAAAAAACCTGCAGCCACTGCGGCCCTCCAGGACCGTGATTGAGGACCCCTGGTTTAAACCAACATATAGTACGTTTTTGTTTGCCTCTACTCGGTATTCGTTGGAATTCTTTTATTTCCCCCAACCCCGTGTTTTTGCCATTGCCTTTTCATAGAACGCTGAGCTTAAGGGCTATTTATATTGATTTGCATATTCAAAGAGGCGTAATTCTGGGAGGAGTTTTGGAGTGTCAGCAGGCACGTGCACGTGCGTTACTTTTCACGCTGATCGGGATTTATGGAGCAGAAGAACGTGGAAGTTGGCGCTCACACTGATTTATGTATCTGGATGTTTTGTGCATGCGCACATTTCCACTTTTGTCCACACGCCATGTTGTAGTGTGAATTCTACGCACATGTTATGCATGATGCCCCAGGTGAAAACCTTCAGAAACAACAACAATGGAACTGTGACAAGGCAAAGGGTGGCATAACAAATATTGAGTTCATTAATACTTTTTTTTTCTGTTTACAGCATTTTCTAGGGAGTTACTTGGTTAGTTAAAATTATTCATGTTATTATTTTTAGAAGGCATTAATGCATTTCACAAGAACTTTGCACAGATTTGTACTCCATTGATATATAAAATCTCCTGTTACAGAACTGAGAAGTCTTTCTATTTTGTTGAATAGTTTTGATGCCACACAATGGCTATGTCAGTTATTCGGTATCAGTTACTGACGATCTGCTTATGTTTTTTTCTTTTCAGCATATCGCCAACTGCCTGCGCTCACTGTCTGCTGGGTGGACGGTGGACTTCGACACATTCAGTGCGCCAACGCCTAGGGGGCAGGTGTCCTTCTCCAATGTTATGGCTGTACTAGACCCAGATGTCCCTCGTCGCCTCCTTCTGGCATGTCACTATGATTCCAAGTATTTTCCCACTGATGAAAAGGGGAGGGTCTTTATAGGGGCCAGTGATTCTGCCGTACCCTGTGCTATGCTGCTGGAGCTGGTCACTGCGCTGGATGCAGAGTTACGAACTTTTAAGCAACAGGTAAGCCGTGAATTGGTGGTTTAATCGTTCAGCTTTACAACCAGTTGACTTCTGCTTTAAAAGAACACCAGTGTCATGCTGTCAATGACCAGGCTGTGTTCTTGAGATTTATCTTAAAATTTAACAAAGTCCAAGTTTCCAGAGAAAACTGATTTAACTTGATTGTGACCACTAGGAGGTACCCAGATAAAAATGTTCATTTATTTGGTAACCGTTCCTTAATACTGTAACAAATCAGTCTACCAACGACAAATAAACCACTTCCGTCTCCCCTTGTATCTCCTCTGTGAACGTTGCCCAGCTTCCTCTGAAATGTGAGGTGGTGGGCTTCTTTTCAAGAATGTTTCCAGTGTCACTTCACTGCATGTCAGGAGCAATTCTTAGGGCATGTGGAAACCATTGGTGTCCTCCCCCGGCCGTACCCTCTGGTGTCACCCGAGGACCCCAACAAGGTTGCACTTCCAAACTACAATTCCCATGCAACCCTGCGGGTGTCAGCCTAGAGCAGGGGTCTCCAACCTTTTTTCCCCCCTGAGAGCTACTTTTACAAAATGAAAATGGCCGAGAGCTCCTCATGTTTTCTGAAGTTTGTTCTCATAGCTTATTTCAACCCAAACAAACTGAATAAGCTTGTTTTGCCTGAACATTCACAAAATGTCGGTGTCCACAACTCACATTTTACATTAAAACATCTCAAAAAATATTTAGTCCACCTGCAAGTGCATTTTGTATGTCTGTCTGCATTTTCTACTGTATCTCACACTATTGAATTAAAACATGAATGCTGTCAGAACAAAACAATGCAATTCCAATACACAGTTCTTACATATTCATTTGTCATTTTGTCACATGTCACTTTATTCACATGTGTGACGTGTTTTTTAGTTAGTCGGATGACTGGTACTGGGTGGAGTCAATAAGAGAGGCAGGTGTCTGGTGGAGTGGAGCCACTGAGGTTCACTCTTATGGAGTCATTTCAATGTTCGTCTCTCAGTCTTGATCTGAACTTTGACTTGATGACATTCATGTCAGACTCGCAGAGGTATGGAGACCCAAACAAAGCAGACATTTTCAGAGCTGCTTGGTGAAGATTCTTCTAGTTATCTGGCTCTACTAAGCTCCAGAAATGCTGAGAATGCTGTGGAGACTTGAACTGCACATTATTTTGAAGGTTTACTAATATATAATATATAAAATCCTATGTCTCTCTGTCTGTATGTCTGTCCACTTTTCACAAGGGAACTACTTAACAGATTTAGATCGGGTTTTTTTCTATAATTTGCTTGAACATTCTGGTTGATTTTGCGACTTCCGTCATTTCACTCTGTATCAGAGTTCACTTGCGGTACCAATGTATTTGCACGAATCCGAGAAACATGCAGCGGGCCGAGGGGAGGGGCCTTCCTCACTCACTCTCCAGCTTCAGGGTGTGTGCCTTAACTCTGCTTAGCTAGCGAACGAGAGAACAATTGAATTCAACTTTGTTTGATATTTAAAATAAAGTGTTACTTAGGTCTTGATGAGTTTGAGTCCAGATATTCTCTTACGTGTATGCCACATTGCAATTCAGATTGTGGATTGCGATTTTGTGTTAAAAGCATTGTGATATTATTTTTTGGAAAGATCGCCCACCCCTAATTTGACTTAATCAAGTTTTCAAATTTATGTGGGATTCATTAATCCCTATGCTAAGGATAGAGCTGCCAGGCAAGAGGTAAAGAGAAAGGCCTAAGAGAAGGTTTATGGATGTGGTGAGAGAGGACATGAAGGTGATGGGGGTGACAGAGCAAGATGGGGAGGACAGGGTGATATGGAAGAAGATGATCGGCTGTGGCAACCCCTAATGGGAGCAACCGAAAGAAGAAGAATTTACAAACTTATCATCTATCTTTACATTGTCAAACCTCTTTAGTACAATACAGAGAGGAACAAATGACCAGAGCCTATCCCAACATCAGTGGGCGTTGATCAGGTGCCAGTACATGGAGTCTGCCCCATTACAGGGCGCACATCCACATTTGTGCAAGTAGAAGTAGAAGCACCTACTGACTCCAGGAGAAGTGGGGTGGTAATAACATTTTTATTTTAAAGGTTATATACTCTATTCCTTCTAATTTACGATGCACCTTTTTCCCCCCCAAATGTTTCCAGACTTAAAATTGGCGTCCATCTCAAGTCTGAGGCACTTCATTGTCGCACCTCATAAGACCTTCTGTTGGTACACACCTCATGTAGTTAAACAAATGCATGAAGTAAGCTCATGTGGGCTTGTGAAGGTGAAATCGATTCGGTGCATGCAGGAGCAGGCAGGCTGTGAAGAGGGCAGAGAATCGGCGCCAACGGACTTTTGTGGGCATGTGTAGGGGAAAGCGATTCGGTGCTGGCAAGCGTATGTGTGCTTGTGAAGGGAAAAGCAAATCGGCCCAGGTAGCCTTGTGAAAGTGATAAGCAAACCATTTCAGGCATTTTTGTAAAGGGTGAAGGAGACAAGTGAGTAAGCGTGGGTGGGCTTGTGAAGTTGGAAAGCAAATCGGCGCACACCCACGGGGGAGCAGGCTTGAGAAAGAGAAAGCAGAGCTGGGCATGGACGTGTAAAGGAGAATTTCCTGTGGTATTTACACAAGGTTTGCACAGCAGATTCTTTAGTTCTTAAGGAGTCAGCATGATAAAAAAATAAATATGCCACTGATTAGTAAAGTATTTGAAGTAAGAACAGAGATACTTATTGGCAAGCAGTGGAAGTCAACAAAGACATTCTGTGTATGCCATGAATTTCTAGGTCACCAGAACCTTATGAATCATTTGTAAGAAACTGTGAAATGCCATTTGAAGGAATATTCCACCCAAAAAAATTGATGTATATTTTTGTATATGTTACTTACTCAATGTGATTTGTGGCAATGCCTGAAAAACATTTTAAACTCCCGGAGAATAGACGGGAGTCTTGACCAAGGAATGAGAGGAAGAGATGGGTCTTCAATTCAAAAGCTCAATCTCATGTGAATGCATTTCCTCTGAGTACACTGCTCTGATTGTTTTCATAATTATTTATTGAACAATGTTTTAAAAAAAAGAAAAATAAACCTGCATTTTACCCATACAACTGGATGACTTGATGTGTGGATTAGGCAACACAAGTCACATGAGCATTTTGATGTTTTCATCGTGTTTGCTGTGGTCCAGCGTTGGCCTCTAAAGAATTCCATTCTATCAGAAATGGTGTCCATTCTCGATAAACAAAACTTGAAATTAGAACTTGACTAGAAACGACACGTAGGCTGTGTTGTACTTGTGACAATAACAAGCCTATGAGGAACTGAACTGGTAACTTTCTGGTTTAAGCTGCATGCATGTACCATTGGGTAAGCACCACAGAGGGCAAATGATCAACTGTCAAAGTGATATCGACCCCAGACATGCAGTCAGTCATCATCCAACCCGCTATATCCTAACACAGGGTCACGGGGGTCTGATGGAGCCAGTCCCAGCCAGCGCAGGGTGCCAACCCACCACAGGGCACACACACTGGGGACAATTTAGGATCGCCAATGCACCTAACCTGCATGTCTTCGGACTGTGGGAGGAAACCCACGCAGACACGAGGAGAACATGCAAAGTCCACGCAGGGAGGACCCAGGAAGCGAACCCAGACGGGTCTCCTTACTGCGAGGTAGCAGCACTACCCACTGCGCCACCATCAAACACACATCTAATCCTAATTTATGTTATCTGGTGCTTAATCCTTAAAATGTGTGTTTCTGTATTTGATTACAATATGGAGGAGTTACGACATCTGTGGCAGGTCCCTAATATTAATCATTTAGATGGGGTACGCATTTGTGGGATTGAGAATTTAATCTTCGACTCTGATAAAAATGATGTTAATCCAATTTTGCCAAACAGGGATTCATATAATTATTTACAGCACAGGCATGAAAGACAAAAGGAAGGTCACGATCGACTGGTCAGATCCCCTTCTTTAATAGACGTGTCACTTGTTGCTTCCCAAATTACTGTGATAGAAAACTGAAATCTCTTACCTTTGGTTATTACATTTTCCTCCCAGGCACAATACATTGAACAAGTTATTCGCAATCATTTCTTTTAGGTTCGACAGTCTTTTGAATCTTTACAATCGTACAGAGTTATTACATATCGTAAACATTTGAAAGATATTTTAGTGCATACATCTTGTACGGTTAAAAAGTTAATGTGCTTGGGTGGCATTACCCCTTTTGTACATTAAAAACAAGTATAAAGTGATCCCCTGCTGTATCGCTGTTCAGCTATCACACCCCCGCTATATCGCGGACAAATTCAATAAGTACATCCTACCTGCAGTTTACTTTTCAGCCAATTCATAACAAAGCATACAGTTTTCAGCAGTCACTATGGTAGACAAAGAGTTTTGCGTTACACGATTTCTTACGAGGCCCATTATTGCCTGAAAGAGGAAACTCAACCAATCAGAGTGGGATTTTCATTTTCTTGGGCTCTGATTGGCTGCTGCTAACGTGATTTAATCTTGCAAGAACAGCGAGTGTGGGTCCGCAACGCATCTCAGTTCTCTGCGTATCGCATAACTTGCTTGTGGTCTGATTGATGTAAGCAAACTTTTTGTGAACTTTTTGTTTTCTTTTAAGCCCTGCGATGGCTCCTAAGCATCCCGCATCTTAAAATAATAATTCTTTGCATGTATATAGCGCTTTTCTCACTACTTAAAGCGCTCAGCAATTGCAGGTTAAGGGCCTTGCTCAAGGGCCCAACAGAGCAGAGTCCCTATTGGCATTTACAGGATTCGAACCGGCAACCTTCTGATTGCTAGTGCAGATCCTTAGCCTCAGAGCCACAACTCTGCCTTCTAAGAAGGGAAGGAAAGCGTTACGCGGACGCCGCTCGCCATTACGGCTTGAATGAATCGATGGTACGCTACATTATTATTATACTGTTACTCATATCCTTAGCCTGACATCCACATATCACATGTGTTTACAAAGTGTGTTTTAATAAGTTTACGTGTGTTTAAAGTGTGTGGTAGGGGTCATTTAAGGCTTAAACTACTAAAAAATGTTTGTTTATATGGTCTTTCTGTATCACAGATTTTCACTTATCGCTGATGGGTCTGGAACGTGACTTCAGCGATAGGCGGGGATCACTGTAACAAGTTTTTTTGAACGTACACCAGACTTTTCAATTTCTTGTATTTACGGTATTCAGTGTACAGCTTGTAGCATGATATATGTTGGGAAAACAAAGAAATCATCAAGGGCACGTCTGAGGTTAATGGAAAATCAGGCCAAGGATGCTGCCTTATAATAAACATTTTGAACAAACGTAATCATTCTCCGCACATGTTTGGTTACTGTTACTGGACCAAGACTCTCAGATTAAAAAAAGAGAGATTTTGGATGGATGCGCAGGACTTTTATTATCCTAATAGACTTAATGAGAAATAAAAAAATCTATATTTTTTACTATTTTGTCTTTATTTCTGTAAGTAACTAAATTGAATATATTTAGTTTCTAAATAAAGTGTCCGTGTGCCAGTGCGCCTACAAGTATAGGTCATCAAGGGGTTTACAAGAATCTATTATACTAGCCAACCCATACGCAGCATAATCAGGCCGTTTTTTTAATGGTTTTTTAAGCACAGGGAGAAAATTAACATTTGAAAAATTGGTAATGTAATAAATCAGCAAGAAAAGCAAAATTGTAACAATGCACGGAACAAACCAACACACAATCGTCCGTGTGGCGCTCAGGCGCGGAGGGTGGAACGGGAAGAGAGGAGAAGGACATCCACCCCGCTCCCTCCATCATGCTAGTCTGCTGATTTTTCGTCCAGTATGCACTGCCCGCTCATTGTCTTTGTACAGTCCAGATGCACCTGTGACTCGCTTAGACTTTTCATTGCTCTGTGCGGTTTTGGCTGCCTTTCTATATATAATCCACCAAGACACCCGACCACGGTAGTAGCGAGGTGGGAGGGGGGGTGTGTACAAAGTGCAGGAGCATCTAAGAAGACGCATGTTTGTCGTGGATGCGAATTGCTGTATGTAGCGTGTAAAACAGTTTGATATGGTCACGCACTCGTGCGCCGTAACCGGAAACTCGCTTTTTAAAGACTGCTTACTTCATTGTGTATACGTCTGTAGGTGAATAAAAAGATATAACTCTGGAGAGGGTAACATACAATACAGCATTGTACACAGCGATTCACATCCGCGACAAATGTGAATCTTCTTAGATGGTGCTGTCGCGTCCACCCACGCTCTCGAAGCACACACACTGCGTGGTCATGTGCTCGCTCGCAAGAGCAACTAACAGAGACTCGCCCACCAACTGTAAGACAATGGAATACCCCTCGCAAACTGCTCTACACGACGCATACAACGATTCACATCTGCGACAAACAAAGTGTTTTACACACTGCATTCAGTGATTCACAGCTGCGACATAGTTTTTCTTCGATGCGTCTAAGACCATGGGAAACCCCTCGGAAACTGTTTCACACGCTGCATACAACGATTCATATCCGCGACAAACATGCCTCTTCTTAGATAGTCCTGCCGCGTCGTGTGGTGCCTCTGTGTGAACCGGTCGGGCACAGAGAAGTTCAGCTGCTGAGAGAGCGGTCTTGACTGTTGCAGGGCCTGCATTGGTGAAGCAGGTGAGACGGTAATGAAACAGAGGCACAGGTAGCAAGGTGGGTGTGTACAAAGTGCAGGAGCATCTAAGAAGACGCATGTTTGTCGCGGGTGCAAATTGCTGTATGTAGCATGTAAAACACTTTTCTATGCTGCATGCGGTCGTGTGTCGTGGATGCGAATTGCTGTATGTAGCGTGTAAAACGGTTTGCTATGGTCACGCGCTCGTGCGCCGTAACCGAAAACTCGTTTTTTAAAGACTGGTCACTTCATTGTGTTTTAACATGAGTTGTAAAGGAATGTTTTAAGGATCCCATGGGATACCCCTCGCAAACAGTTTTACACGCTGCATATGACGATTCACCTTCGCGAGAAACATGCCTCTATCAACAGTCAACGTGTGGGAGGGGGGTGTGTACAAAGGGTAGGGACGAAAACAGTGGGAGCGTATGAGTCACACTTAGTGGGAATTCCACGGTTTGCAGCCCGAATGGGGTTCAACGGCTTACCCACGCCTAGACACACGCTCGATAATTATTTATTGAATGGTAAACACTTCTGGAAAGACACGGTTGTCTAAAACGGGTTGGTGTGAGAATACAACAGTAAGTGAATGAAAAGATGGAACTCCGGAGAGAGCAAAATACAAAATACAAGACAATAGTGAACCCGCGGCATAACAAACGCTGCATAATTATTTATTGATGGTTGAACACTTCTGGAAAGACACAGGGACACCCCTCGCAAACTGTTGTAGGCTACACACCGCATACAGCGATTCTGCGACAAACAAACTGTTTTACACACTGCATACAGCGAATCACATCCGCGACATGATTTTTCCTAGATGGTCCTGTCGCGTCCACCCTCGCACTCGAAGCATACACACCGCCTGGTCATGTGCCCGCTCGCAAGAATCTCACGGAGAGCCGCCCACCAGCTGCCTGTGTGTGTGCCTCTGTCTGTCTCTGGCGCGGCTTTCTCTTGCGCTGACTCTGTGTGAACCGGTCAGGCACAGAGAAGGTCAGCTGCTGACAGAGCTGCTGACAGAGCGTCTCGACTGTTGCAGGGCCTGTATTGGAGAAGTAGGTGAGACTGTAATGAAACAGAGGCACAGGGCTTATTGGTTTTTAAAGACTGCTTAATTCATTGTGCTTTAACCTCAGTTTTAAAGGATTGTTTTAAAGGATCCCATGGGATACCCCTCGCAATCCGTTTCACACGCTGCATATGGCGTTCACCTCCGCGAGAAACATGCTTCTATGAACAGTCAACGTAGCTCGGAGGTACTTGACATTAACCTGACCAGCACTGCATGTGGCCTCTACGACAGACGAACATAAATGACGCCATTTTTTCTGTGTTGTCGCGTCCAAGTTGGTGGGCGTGGCCCTGCGAGTTGTCGTCGTATCCAATGGTCTTGGAATTGGTGGGCGTGGCTCCTTCCTGCATGCGCCATAGGTGTCTCGCTTGTCGGCGGCTTAGTGAATCCACGCCCCCTCCGGCGTGCTTTCCATAGTCGTCTTGCCTTAGTGAATTATATATATATATAGATGATTGATTTATCCATCCACCCATCCATTATCCAACCCGCTATATCCTAACTACAGGGTCACGGGGGTCTGCTGGAGCCAATCCCAGCCAACTCAGGGCAAGGCAGAAGACAAACCCCGGGCAGGGCGCCAGCCCACCGCAGGGCACACACACACACCAGGGACAATTTAGGATCGCCAATGCACCCAACCTGCATGTCTTTGGACTATGGGAGGAAACCCAAACAGACCTGGGGAGAACATGCAAACTCCACACAGGGAGGACCAGGGAAGTGAACCCGGGTCTCCTAACTGTGAGGCAGCAGTGCTACCCATGGGGCGCCACCGTGCCGCCCTGATTGATTTATTTAACAAACAAAAAAAAAAACTGTGTCCACAAAATGTCAAAAACTAGCATAACTCATAACATCATTTCAGCCTTATCCAAGGTAGCAGGTTGGACCTCAAGTCGGCATCCTGCAATGAAGTCGTTCCAGATCTCTTGTATTGCCGACGTATACTTGGGCAAAGGTCCTTTCTTCAGGGCAAAGGTCCCTCTTTCACTGTACAGTGGTCAATAGACAGTATGAACAGAAAAGAATGTGTACGTATACACAGCTGATAGATAAGTTAATCATAAAAAGAGAAATTGCGGTGGGCTGGCGCCCTACCCAGCGTTTGTTTCCTGCCTTGCGCCCTGTGCTGGCTGGGATTGGCTCCAACAGACCCCCATGACCCTGCCTTAGGATATGGCAGGTTGGAAAATGACTGACTGACTGACTGACTAAAAAGAGAAATGTGAGAAGATATTTACAGACCAAAGTTAATTTGAACATAGCAAACGACTTTGTAATGTTAGAAAATGGATGGGTGGACAGTGAGCTGGTGGGGTTGAGAGCGCCGTGCAGTCGACTGGCATCCAGTTGGGCGAGACTGTTCCTGCTGCGTGCCTAGAGCTGCAAAGATAGGCTCCAGCTGTGAAGATTTAGATTATGTGGGTCCTTCATGTGAATGTGTGAAATTCCACAGTAGTAATTTATAAAATACTCGCGTGACTAATTGTGTTCTGGAGTTTGTGAGCTGGGGTCTTGGGTTTAGCCTGAGGCACAAAGAGTGGGTGTTGTAAGCGTTTCTTCTTGTCTTGTCTTTTCCAGAAGTTGCCATTGACACTGCAACTGGTGTTTTTTGATGGTGAAGAGGCCTTCAATGACTGGACCCCCACAGACTCCTTGTATGGCTCTCGACATCTGGCAGGAAGAATGGCAAAGACGAAACACCCCAGTGGGGCTGTAGACACTACCCTACTGGACAGCATTGTAAGTCTGCTGATAGAGCGAGCCACCGACTATCTCACTCTCTCTCTCACTCACACACACACACACACACACACACACACATAAAGGCATGACTGCTTTCACGGGGTCTTGTCTCCCATCCCTGCCTAGATGCTTTTAAAATCGGTCCCTGTGTGGCACATCTGCTGTGGTGTTTGCTGAGAGTGACACCCACCCACCTTCCCTCGGGAGCAGGACTCAAACTCTGAGCCTTGGTATTACAGAACAATCATCTCAGTAAGCAAATCTATGGGAGTTCTTCTCAGGATCTGACGACTGATGCTGTGTTAATGTGCTATCTGAGTTTTGGAAGATGTAACTTGTGAGATTTCACCTTCCCACTTCTCATTACTCATATGAATTTCCTCCTGAACTTTTCTGAGAAATGTGAGGTCGCTGTTGATTTGTTACTAGGTCTGCAAAAAAAAAAAACCCAAATGCTATTAAAGTAAACTGTGACAAATGGGGGCCGCTATCGCCCCCTTGAACCCCTGTCCAAGACTCCAGACACCAAATAAAAGGCCAATAATTGACTTTATTTTCACAGTACAGTGCACAAAGCACCCTGCCCTCCACAATACTCATACAATACAATAATAATGATCACAATAATACTCTCCACCAGCTCCCAGACGCGTTGCCCTCCTACCACCCAGCTCAGCTCACTGTCTGGGAGCGCCCAGAGTCCTTTTATATTCCCTGACCCGGAAGTGTTTCAATCCCCAGTCCATGTGATCCTTTATCATTTCCGGGTCAGATAAAAAGTCCTTTTCTTCACCCCAGAAGCACGTTATTCCCCTTGTCCATGTGAATCGGGCGTACTTACGGGGCGTTGGGTAAATATCCGCTGTTCCTCCCTGCAGCGTCACCTAGTGGCCCCCATGGCATCCAGCAGGGCTGTGTATAAAAATTGCAATGTCCATGATGCCCTGCTGGTCTTCGGGGAACCTCCATACTGCAGGGAGGGCTCCACTTGGCGGCTTTGGGGTATTGGCCAAGATAAATGGCTGGCCATACACCACAAAATGTAACTGCAGTTACCCAAAATGACCAAAGTTCAGCAGCTTTAGTATGCATCATGGGATTCTGGCCAAAAGCTTGACGTATTGAAACGATTCCACAGACAAAGTGACTTTGTTTTAAAAACACGAGGCACAAACAATCCAAAAATTGGGCATCAGCTCATCGCAAGGTGACTGGTTTATCTTTTCATTGCTATGCTGATGACACTCAGCTTTACCTCAGGACTACCCCCACCTCCTCTACTGCTCCTCTGCCAATACAGTATCTACATTGACTACCTGCCTAGAGGAGATAGAGGCGTGGATGAGGCTCAATTTTCTTCAGTTAAACAGATCTAAAACAGAAGCCATCTTAGTTGGCACATCACACCATCTCCGCTCTTCTACCATCACCAGTATCACTTTCGCTGGCCAAAACGTTCCTCTTTCTACTTCTGTCACCAATTTGGGTGTTAAAATGGACCCTCGACTCACCTTTGACGCCCACATCCAACACCTCTGTAAGTCTTCCTTCTACCACCTCAAGAATATCGCTAAACTCCGACCAACTCTCACCCTGGAAGATGCAGAGAAGCTCGTCCATGCCTTTGTCTCCTCCAGGCTGGATTACTGTAATGCGCTCCTCATCGGGATTCCTGGCAAGAGTATTCAGAGACTCCAGTATATTCAGAATTGCGCTGCCAGGATCCTGATGAGGGTGCGAAAGCATGACCATATCACCCCAATCCTGAAATCCCTTCACTGGCTCCCTGTCCCACTCAGAATTGAGTTCAAGGTCGTTCTCCTCACCCATCAGTGCATCTATGGACATGCCCCCCTTTACTTACAGGAACTCCTTACCCCTCATACCTCCTGACGAACCCTCCGCTCTGTGCACACTAACACTCTCCAAGTCCCTAGAACTAAGCTCTGCAGTATGGGTGACAGGACTTTTTCATCTGTGGCGCCGAGACTGTGGAACGGCCTCCCTGACTACCTGAGAGTCCCACAGGCGACTGACGTTTTTAAACAGAATCTAAAACTTTTTAGAAAGATATTTTGTTAAAGTATACATAGATTTTCTTGTTTTATTATTTTGATTTTTTACTCTGTAGCACTTTGAGATTGCTAAAATATAAAGTGCAATATAAATAAAATTTATCATTATTATTATTACAAGCACACACATACACTGACGTCATTTTAGTGGCACCAAATCTCCACATCTTTGGAAGGAAACTGGAGCACACGGTGGAAACCCAGCAGGAAAACATGCAAACTGCAGGCTGGGAATATCGACGACGTGACTCCCTCTGAGACAGCAGCGCTACCCTCTCTGCCACCGTGTCACCCCCATGTGTGTAATTATTAACAGTATTCATTATTTAAACAAAATGAACAATTTATCTGTAAAACGTAACATACATACTGTAAGAAAGTTTAATGACGTCACGCCCTCTACCGGAAGTGGTTGCCTGTTCATGACAGACTCTTCTTTCCGCCATATTGGTTTATCTTCAGCATGTTTGTTTGTTTATTGTTTCAGTTGTTTTTTTACGTTAAATAAATATAAAATACTGGAATTCAACAGTCATCTCATATCGCCAGTCATCTGACCGTGACTCCTGCACTTGGCTTTCTGTTAGCTAAACCCTGCGAATTAGCGCATTTCCAGAGGTTCCTGACACCCTCTTTTTTACATACTTTAATGCATTTAATCATGAAAATGATATCAAGTATAAATCTAAGGATTCTAAATGTGCAGAGAGTTGGATTATCGTACATTTAATGTGTTCTGTGTGGCGATCTACTGCCGTCAGGTCAGGAGGAAGCCCCAGGAAAAAAAAAATCGGCACAGATGTGAGTCTTTTAAAATGCATCTTGTCGTTACGATCGGGAATATGAGACGCTTGAATATAAAAGCACCACGAATGCATCTGTATGTCGGCATGTTGCTTCACCACTTCGAACCATTCATCACACATCGAAGCATGCACATCGATCCCGTTGGATCCGCATAGCGGTTTTCTGTCACATGTAGAGAGTCTGATGTCACATCGTGACTTTTATCACACTGCGCCCCCCGACTTTTTGCTGGTCCTGTAACTCGCGCACGCGTCGCGTAAATTTCTGAGGATCTGCTCAGAGGACACGTGAAATGAACGCTGGGAACGCATGGCAGCCACAATGCATACGCGTATGCATTCTGAGCGTAAAGTATAAACAAGCCCTGAGAAAAAACAGAAAATCAATACTTTTGGAAATGTCTGGTGTGGCAGAATGAGGACAGCAACAAAGCCATGGAATTAAATAACGGGCTTAATTAACAGCGAGAATCGGCTTCTCATTAAGAAAGTGATTGGAGTGAAATTGGTTGGAGTTTGAAGCCCCAGTTTAGCTGGTCATCTGTCGGCTCGTTTCACGTCTCATTTCTGTTTGGCTGCCATTTAATGAAGAAAATAATCAAGTCAGAGGACTGAATCCTTAAAAACAGGGCTAATAAAATGAAGGGAAAAGAAGTTAATTAGCAGTGAGAACTGGGCACTGATTAGGAAAAGGGTGAGAATGAAAACCTGTAGCCACTGCGGCCCTCCAGGCCGGGTTTGACACCCCTTGTTAAGCAAACACTAATATGAGTTTAACTTAAAAGAATTAACTTTCTAAGATTGGCTCTTACAGTAAATAAAAAGCAAACAAAACATATGAAGTGTGTTTCACTTTGTGCCAAATGCAATTCAAATACAAAAATTGTTAAACTTTTTTTTTATTTTAGATGACTGACTTTGGTGAAAAGGGTAGTAAGGAGACTTGGGTTCACTTCCCGGGTCCAGTGAGGTTCATGCCATTGACACGAGAAGAATGGTGTTGGCTTCCTGTCTGGAAGTGTTTACATGCTTTAATTTCCACATGTGCCTGCCTGCCTGTCAGTCATTTGTCATTAAGTATTGCAATGAAGACTTCTAGCAAAAAGAAAAAGCAAAAGTCACCAGACTTGTTTCCTGCCATGTTGTAGACATTTTGTTCCATTGCCAGATGTGTTTTGGTAGTGTGAGCCTGAACTCTGCCAATTATGATGATAACCTTAGTGACCGCAATCCTAATTATCCTTTAGGGAGTGAATATCTTCAACCACCTCCACAGAAATCGAGATATATGGAAAGGGTGGGTTACATAGTAACAACGTGTACTACAGGGAGGGTTAAATGGGCTTCCGTGTGGTGCGATTTCCCTGTGAAGAAAATACGGTAACATAAACACAATGGCGAGTTTTAGTGTGTGTTGGTGTGGAAAATATGAAACATGTCACATTATTTTAAAAATGTGCTGCACTCCTCCTCGGTAATGTGAACAAGAGACCTCAATCCAATTGATTTTACTGGGGTGCATCAGATTACATGCATTACTCTGCTGTCATAAAGAACACCGGTAAATGCAGAAGTGGAAATACGCCTTAAGTGAGCACACAAATAAATCCTTAAAACAACTCCTTTAGTAAGTTTTGTGTTTTGCAATCATGACATTGACTGTGAAACAATTTTTCTGTCAGTTTTAAAGTGTATGCCAATCGAAACATTAGAACAATCTGGATGAGAACCATGGGCCATTCAGCCCATCAAAGCTCACCAGTCGCTGTCCACTTCATTCTTTCCAAATAACATCAAGTTGAATTTTGAAGGTCCCTAAAGTCCTACTGTCTATCGCTTATTCCAAGTGTCTGTGGTTCTCTACATGAAGGAGAACTTCATAATGTTTGTGTAAACCCTTAGCAAGTTTCCAGCTGTGTCCCTGTGTTCTTGATGAACTCATTTTAAAGTCACCTTCTCAATCCACTGGCCTGATTCCTTCCATAATTCCACGTATCCCCGTGTTCTTGATGAACTCGTTTTAAAGTCACCGTCTCGATGCACTGGACTGATTCCTTCCATAATTCCTCCCTACGTGGAGGTTGCATGTTCTCCCCGTGTCTGCGTGGGTTTCCTCCCACAGTCCAAAGACATGCAAGTTAGGTGCATTGGCGATCCTAAATTGTCTGTGTGTGTGTGTGTGTGCCCTGCCCGGGGATTTGTTCCTGCCTTGCGCCCTGTGTTGGTTGGGATTGGCTCCAGCAGACTCCCGTGACCCTGTGTTAGGATATAGCAAGTTGGAAGATGACTGACTTCGGTGAAAGGTCAGGGTTATTTCACAACTCGCAGAATTCAGGTGGCTTTGTTTTCTCTGAGTTGTCGAACTCGTGGCTCCGAGTTCACAGGGCTTTTATCTTGAATGTCTGATTCGGAAAACTCATATTTATCGTATCTGTCCAACAGCAGCACTTGAGCACAGCATGAAAATGGACTTTCATAATCCTGAGGCCCCAGGCTTGAGCTTGAAGCAGGAGAGTGGTGGTGCCATCCTAAGTGAATTCCTCAACAGAGACAAATTGTGCCGTTACCTCTGCATTTGTGAATGTAGCAAGCCTGTTGGAGAGAGAGAGAAAGGACGAGAGCCTGCTGCTCTGGAAGAGGTTCCCTCGCAGTCAGAAGGTCAAGGAAGTTCTCCTTTAGTTCCACTGGCTGAGACGATTGTTCTGTAATCCCCCAAATCAAAGTCAGTTCAAGTCCTGCAGCTGCTTCATGAAGGATGAGGGGAGGCAGAGGGGAGTTTGCCTCGAGTGAATCTCTCAGCACAAACATGTCTGCTGCCAGTTAACGCTTTATCTTACTGTTGCCCTCTCACTCTTTTTTTTATTTATTTAATTTTTTTTTTTACCAGGACTTGTTTGTGTTACTGGATCTGATTGGCTCTCCAGATCCACTCTTCGTCAATCACTTTGACAATACGGGCCGCTGGTTTGACCGCCTGGTGGCACTGGGTGAGTGGCAGCTTTTTTTACGGGGGGAGTGGTCCAAAAAATGCCCAAACTTGTTTAGAAAAAAACTTTTATCATAAAAAATTACCACAGTTGCCTTTCACTCTCCTTGAGATGCAGTCCACTTGTCTCAGCGTTTCTCTCATCCTTGGAAAACAATTCTTATATTTATCTTTTGGATCTCCAGCGTTTTTTCCTGGACTTCTTCTGCAGTACCGAATCTTCTTCCCAAGAGTCTTTAATTTTAATTTTGAGGACAAAAAGAAGTCGCAAGGAGCAATATGGGGGTGCAAAGAAACCACAGGTTTTGGCTGACAATACGGTGTGTGCAGGTGTGTTATCATGGGGCAAAATCCAGTTTTGGGTGTGTCACGTCTCTGGATGTTTTCTCCTGATGTGTTCCCATAGATGCCACAGTGGTTCTGGGAAATGTTGCCGATTGACAGTCTAACTTCTTTATGAAGACGTCCATCAAGGTCGAAAAAATACCATCATCATTGTCTCTTGGTGATCTGCCATGGTAGCTTAGAGAGAGAAAAAAATTACCAAAGTCACCTACTTGATTGTAGAATAAATTCCAAAAACACACACTCGATCAACTCCGCGCAGCTCTGTCAACTGATTAACTAGACTGTGGGCATACAATACCTAGTAACATCTTCAAGAACTACACCATACTTCTGCGCCGTTGACCAATTGTGGCAATTTTAAGGTTTCCCCCCTCGTATGTAGGTTAGGTTGTGAGAGGGTAGGCCTACCGAGATACTTTATCATTTTCATACACCTCTATGGAATTTTTAATGATTATATTATAGGGTTAGGGGGTCATTGTTGTCACGTGTACAGAGGGAGTGATGAGTGAAATAATATGCGTAAAATTAAATTCACAGCACAATTCAGTGTTTCACTTTGCAAAAGAGATTGTGATGGACAGGAAGTAGAGATTAGACAGGAGTCCCCGTGGACTGTGATGTTTGCTGATGACATTGTGATCTGTAGTGAGAGTAGGGAGCAGGTTGAGGAGACCCTGGAGAGGTGGAGATCTGCTCTAGAGAGGAGAGGAATGAAGGTCAGTAGGAACAAAACAGAATACATGTGTGTAAATGAGAGGGAGGTCAGAGGAATGGTGAGGATGAGGGAGTAGAGTTCACGAAGGTGGATGAGTTTAAATACTTGGGATCAACAGTACAGGGTAACGGGGATTGTGGAAGAGAAGTGAAGAAGAGAGTGCAGGCAGGGTGGAGTAGGTGGAGAAGAGTGTCAGGAGTGATTTGTGACAGACGGGTATCAGCAGGAGTGAAAGGGAAGGTCTACAGGACGGTAGTGAGACCAGCTATGTTATATGGGCTGAACACGTTTTAAAGTCGTCGTCTCGATCCACTGGACTGATTCCTTCCATAATTTTAAACACTTCAGTCAGGTCTCCTCTTAATGTTCTTCTGCTTAAACTGAAAAGGCTCAGCTCTTTTAACTCTTTTTGGGCGGATGTCGACTTTTGTCGAAATTCAGCGGTAGTCAGGTGTAAATGGCAAGAAAACTTACGTTCATCAATTATCCAACCCACTGTATCCTAACTACAGGGTCACGGGGGTCTGCTGGAGCCAATCCCAGCCAACACAGAGCGCAAGGCAGGAAACAAACCCCAGGCAGGGCGCCAGCCCACCACAGACGAGAAAACTTGCCATTACATTTGAGTTTGACTCTCTTTGCCAGAAGGAAAGTTAACTTTGTTGATGTGACCTCAATTCCTTGCACGTGAAGGAGTAGTAAAGAGTAATGGCATCGCCGTCTGGTGAGAGACCAAAGTGAATGCTCAACGTGAAATACTCATGTCAGGCTCTCAGTGTTGCTGCAAGTGATCTGGAGGACGAGATTGAAAATGAAAGTGAGGCACCGGCATCGGTTGATCGTGATGCTGAGCACATTTGTGTAGCTGATATGCCTAACAATCACTTACGATGCTTTACGATGACATTAGGTACAAACCAGATTGTGACACACTGCACCTGCCACCACTACCCACCAGCCACGCAAAGTCAGCTAGGCACATTCCTGCTGGCTGTCGAGCTGCCTCTGTGCCAGAGATGACGAATATTTAATTTTTTTTAAATATGCAGTCCTCAAAGAGTTAATCTCTCCTAACTCATCCCGTGCAGTTGTCCATTCAGCCTAGTCTGGATTATTTCTTGTGCCGCTGTGTCATTTTGTAGCCTGGTGATCCAAACTGCACCCAGTACTCCAGATGAGGCCTCACCAGTGTGTTATAAAGGTAGAGCTGAACCTCCTGTGACTTGTACTCCACGCATCAAGGCGCTATATAACCTGACAATCTGTTAGCCTTCTTAATAATAATAATAAATAAAGAATTATTATTATTTGTCACATACATTGTTATAGAGGATAACACGCAGTGAAATGCATCTTTTCACATACCCCCTGCGGTCAGAGCGCAGGGTCAGCCATTGTACAGCGCCCCTGGAGCAATTGAAGGTTAAGGGCCTTTCTCAAGGGCCCAGCAGAGTAGCATCTCTTGGCTTCTGAACACAGTCTGGAAGTTGATAGCACTACGACCCCTAAGTCCTCCTTGTAAAGAGTAGTTTCGATTTTCAGACCTCCCATTGTGTAGTCAGTCAGTCAGTCAGTGTCCAACCAGCTATATACTAACTACAGGGTCACTGGGGGGGTCTGCTGGAGCCAATCCCAGCCATCCATCCATCCATCCTTCCATTTTCCAACCCGCTGAATCCGAACACAGGGTCACGGTGGTCTGCTGGAGCCAATCCCAGCCAACACAGGGCACAAAGCAGAAACAAATCCCCGGGCAGGGCGCCAGCCCACTGCAGGGCACACACATACCTCCACACACATTAGGGACAATTTAGGATCACCAATGCACCTAACCTGCATGTCTTTGGACTGTGGGAGGAAACCCACGCAGACACAGGGAGAACATGCAAACTCCACGTAGGGAGGAATTACGGAAGGAATTAGTGCAGTGGATTGAGACGGTGACTTTAAAATGAGTTCATCAAGAACACGGGGACACAGTTGGAAACTTGCTAAGGGTTTACACAAACGTTACGAAGTTCTCCTTCATGTAGAGAACCACAGACACTTGGAATAAGCGATAGACAGTAGGACTTTAGGGACCTTCAAAATTCAACTTGATGTTATTTGGAAAGAATGAAGTGGACAGCGACTGGTGAGCTTTGATGGGCTGAATGGCCTGTTCTCATCCAGACTCTTCTAATGTTTCAATTGGCATACACTTTTTTAAAACTGATACGAAAATTGTTTCACAGTAAATGTCATGATTGTAAAACACAAAACTCACTGAAGGAGTTGTTTTAAGGGTTTATTTGTGTGCTCCCTTAAGTATTTCCAGTTCTGTATTTACCGGTGTTCTTTATGACAGCTGAGTAATGCATGTAATCTGATGCACCCCAGTAAAATCAATTGGATTGAGGTCTCTTGTTCACATCACCGAGGAGGAGTGCAGCGCATTATTAAAATAATGTGACACGTTGCATATTTTCCACACCAGCACACACTAAAACTCGCCATTGTGTTAATGTTACCGTATTTTCTCCACAGGGAAATCGCACCACACGGAAACCCATTTAACCCTCCCTGTAGTACACGTTGTTGCTATGTAACCCACCCTTTCCATATATCTCGATTTCTGCTGGAGCCAATCCCAGCCAACAGAGTGCAAAAGGCAACTTCAAATCCCCAGGCAGGGCACCAGCCCTCCGCAGGACACGCACACCAACCACACATTAGAGACAATTTAGGATCGCCAATGCACCTAACCTGCAAGTCTTTGGACTGTAGGAGGAAACCCACGCAGACACGAGGAGAACATGCAAACTCCACGCAGGGAGGACCCGGGAAGCGAACCCAGGTCTCCTTACTGTGAGGCAGCAGCGCTACCACTGTGCCACCATGCCACCCACCCTATAATTTAAGTTTTTTCTTTTTCCAAAATGAAACCCAGCGGGCATATGAGGTTCTACCAAGGTACAAATTAATAATTGCTGTTCTGAAGTGACAGATGTGATCTTCATTATCCAAAGAGAAGGGCTGATCCCTCTGTCTGTTTTCTAGAGAAGCGTCTCCACAGGCTCGGCCTGCTGTCTTCACACCCTTCTGAGCAGACTTACTTCCGCAAGGATTTCTACCTGGGACCTGTTGAGGATGACCATGTGCCTTTTTTAAAGAAAGGTGAGTGGCCAGGCTGCTTGCACCTCATGGCTTTTATTTCTGTGAAGCACGAAGTGCGTACGAGGAGGTGAACAAATCCTGAAGCCGAGTTGAGTGCTGTACTTTGTCCAGTTTGATCTCGTTTATTCAGGTGTGTTCTTTTGTGGTTTTTGTAACAGTGTTGGGAAACATTTGAACTAGTCGAGCTTCAGGAGCGGCCATTCTACTAAGATGGCTTTGCTTACACAGCCAACATGTCATCTGTCCTCTTTCACCCATATCCCTTTTTGAATACACTTTTTGTTTAATGTTTTCAGCTCTGATGACAGATTCCCTGACCGCATATCATGCCAGCCATTTCTGGCTTTTTGACTACGTCCCAGCTCCTCCATTTCCTGGTTGCTGTTTCTGCCTTTTGGCATCGCCACAGTCCTAACAAAGCTAAATGAACACTTAGACATAAGTATTGAAGGGTGGCCTTTTACATTTTCTCTATTCCATAATTGTTTTTGGCCTATATGAAGTGAGGAATCATTTGACATTAAAATAAAATTTCAGAATTCACGTGTGGTTTCAGTCATTCTCCAACCCGCTAGGGGTCTGCTGGAACCAATCCCAGCCAGCAAAGGGCGCAAGGCAGAAACAAACCCTGGGCAGGGCGCCAGCCCACCGCAGGGCACACACTGGAGACAATTTCGGATCGCCAATGCACCTAACCTGCATGTCTTTGGACTGTTGGAGGAACCCACGCAGACACGGGGAGAACATGCAAACTCCAGGACCCCGGGAAGCGAACCCAGATGGGTCTCCTTACTGCGAGGCAGCAGCGCTACCCACTGCACCAATCCATGGTTCAAATCGAGGCAATTCTCTAGACCAGGGGTGTCGAAATCTGGTCTTGGAGGGCTGCAGTAGCCAGAGGTTTTCATTCTACCACAACAATAACATTTATTTCTATAGCACATTTTCATACACTCAAAGTGCTTTACAGGATGAAGAAAAGAGAAATAAAAGACAAAGTAAGAATTAGAATAAGACAACACTAACTAACATAGAATAAGAGTAAGGTCCAATGGCCAGGGTGGACAGAAAAAAAAAAAAAACTCCAGATGGCTGGAGAGAAAAAATAAAATCTGCAGGGGGTCTGAGGCCACGAGACCACCCAGTCCCCTCTGGGCATTCTACCTAACATTAATGAAACAGTCCTCTTTGTATTCTGTAGGGTTGTCTTAGAAGGACTTGATGATGATGATGGTCACGTAGACTTCTGGCTTTTAATCCATCAATGTAGGACATCACAGTGTTTTCATTAGATAGTGGAGGTGCAGGCCACCACGGGAAAAGAAACAGAAGGGAGAGTAGGGGTCAGTACGGATTATAGAGCCACCATGAATAGTTACGATAATGTATTGAATATACAGAATATCAGGATTAAATGAAGGTGAAGCTATGAGAAGGCCATGTTAAAGTAATGTGTTTTCAGCAGTTTTTTTAAAGTGCTCCACCATATTAGCCTGGCGAATTCCTATTGGCAGGCTATTCCAGATTTTAGGTGCCTAACGGCAGAAGGCCGCCCGCCTCACCACTTCTTTTAAGTTTTGTTCTTGGAATTCTAAGCAGACACTCATTTGAAGATCTGAGGTTATGATTTATAGTGTAAGGTGTCAGACATTCTGATATATAAGATGGAGCAGATTATTAAAGGCTTTGTGAACCATTCTAACCATCTTCTTCATCAGTGACCAGTTTTAACTGCTAATTAACTTTTTTGCCGTGTTTTTAATTGACTTGAGTCGGGTCCCTTAGTAGTTTTTCCTTAATTAGCAGCCAAACAATAAAGAGACACAAAACGAGCCGCCACATGAGCAGCTCACCTGTGCCCATCACACAATATCTGAAAATAAAGAAAGGTGAAGGACTCGGTAAGGCTGATTCTCAGGTCACTGATGGCATTCTTAGTAAAAAAAAAAACCAGAAAATCAACAGTTTTAGAAATGTCTGCTGTGGCAGAATGAGAGCAGCAACAAGCCATGCGATTAAATAACGGGTTTAATTACCAGCAAGAATCTGCTTCTGATTAAGAAACTGGTTGGAGTGAAAGTGGTTGGAGTTTGAAACCCCAGTTAAGCTGGTCTTCTGTTGGCTCGTTTCACATCTCATTTCTGTTTGGCTGCCATTTATTTAATGAAGAAATTAATCAATTCAGAGGACTGAATCCTGAAAAACAGGGCTAGTAAAATGAAGGGAAAAGGAGTTCATTAGCAGTGAAAACTGAGAACCGATTAGGAAAAGAGTGAGAATGAAAACCTGCAGCCCTCCGGGATCAGAGCGGGACACCTGCTCTAGACTTTGCTCCAGAGCCGTAAAACTATATGAATGTTTTCTACCTTTTTGTGAATCACTTCCTTCTCTATGTCTTGATCAATGTTGCCTCTCTCTTCTCGTTTTTCCCCTTTAATTTTTTATTTTGTTTAACGTATCCTAACCCCATTTTTTTTTTTTTTTTGTATGGCTGCCTCCGTGTAACTCTGTTTTCTTTTTTCTTTGTTCTCCCATCCCAGGAGTGCCTGTTCTCCATCTTATCTCCACTCCCTTCCCGCCCGTTTGGCACACAATGGACGATACTGAAGAGCGGCTACACGCCCCCACCGTGGACAGTCTCACCCGCATCATGGCCGTCTTCATAGCAGAGTACCTCGGCTTGTGATCCTCCCCGCCACAGTTTGCCCAATTTTGGACCTCCACTTCAGAACTCAGCCCCGTTCTGGCACTCGTTTTTCCTTTCTTTAACACCACAGATTAATGGCATTGGGGGGCATCTGTGAGAAAATTTACATTTAATTGAAAAAAAAGCGCAAATTTGAATATGATAATTTAATGACAGTATTTATTATTAATTAAGATACGGCGGTGTGGCGTCTCTGAATGGTCGATTACTATCATAGGTTACATATTATTCAAGAAAATGTCACAATTTGACTCTCCGTTCTTTAATTTTTATTATACGTGTGTGCAGACTGCTCAGATATGAGTTGATGAGTTGGGGTGCCACTTTGGTGACCCCGTTTCTTAAATGGCAGAAAATTAAAGAAAAAGTACAACAAAAAGACCATTAACAAGTCTTTCAGCTACAGAAGAACCCGATCTCTCCTTCTCTTGTGATCTTAGGAGGGTCATCTTCATGTGTATCTCCTGACAATACAGTTTATTTATGTGTAGCCCAAAATCACACAAGAAGTGCCGAGATGGGCTTTAACAGGCCCTGCCTCTTGACAGCCCCCCAGCCAAAAAATTAGGGGAAAAAAATGGAAGAAACCTCCGGAAAGGAAGTTCAAAGAGAGACCCCTTTAGAGGTAGGTTGGGTGTGCAGTGGGGATCAAAACGAAAAAGGGGGTCAATACAATACAGAAGAGAACAAATCCTCAATACAGTATAAAAATGAAAAGTTTAGAAGTACGGAGTAGAATTTAACAGTAGATGATCTCACATAATAGGATTTGGACGCAGAAGGCTTGTGAGACCCTGGCCAGGAGTCATCTGGCTGCTGTCCTTGACAGTTGTGAATAGAAAGAGAAGGTTGTGAGCGATGGCACCCCGATCTCGGCCCGGCGTGGTGCTGCTTACCCCGTCAGAGCCCCTATGCACACGTGTGTGTGTGTGTGACCTGCGTTTTCCTTGACCTCAAAAAGTAATTCAAACTGCGTTATGGTGGGTTTAGAACTGTAAGAGTCCTGCGCTCACATTGTTTTTTGTTTTTTGTTTTGTTTTTATCAAATGCATTTTTAACATTGTTGTATTTAATGACGCTCTTCTGCAATGCCATTGTGACAGTCACTTGCTGTGTTGGGCAGGACAGTCGAGAGTTGTGATGTATGACGTTCTTACCGGGCCGCTATAAAACGTCAGCTTTGTGCACTTCCTGGTTTGTCCAACTTTAGCCTAGAAAGTCTCTGGTGGGGCGGCATGGTGGCGCAGTTGGTAGCGCTGCTGCCTCGCTGTTAGGAGACCTGGGTTCGCTTCCCAGGTCCTCCCTGCGTGGAGTTTGCATGTTCTCCCCGTGTCTGCGTGGGTTTCCTCCGGGCGCTCCGGTTTCCTCCCACAGTCCAAAGACATGCAGGTTAGGTGGATTGGCGATTCTAAATTGGCCCTAGTGTGTGTGTGTGTGTGTGTGTGTGTCCTGCGGTGGGTTGGCACCCTGCCCAGGATTGGTTCCTGCCTTGTGCCCTGTGTTGGCTGGGATTGGCTCCAGCAGACCCCCGTGACCCTGTATTCGGATTCAGCGGGTTAGAAAATGGATGGATGGATGGAAGTCTCTGGTGTTCTTTTTGTACATTAATGTTGATCTCTGCTGACAAATTTCTTTGTCTTTTAGACCATGTCTTTCGGCTTTATGTTTTGGCTCAGTTTTCATGCGTATCCTGCTTTTCTAATTTCTTGATCTTCTGCTTGTCGACCTTAGCTAGTGTTACGTATAAAACTTTGTTTCTTAAGAATTTCAAAACCAACAACACTTTTCTATGTAGTCACCTTCGCTTGCGATGCAGTTCTCCCAGCGTCGTACCAACTTTTCAATGCCCAGTTTACGGCTCCTCCCGCCTTCACCGTTTCAATCGAAAATATACAAGTGCCGAAACTTTTTGGACACCCCTCATATACAGTATGTTTCCATTTCTCCTCATTCCATTTCCTTTCTCTCTGTACAGAAGTACAGTGCAGCTCCCGTCAGTACAGAAGACAATTTCTATTTTATTTTTCTTTCGGCAGTCAAACTGACATTTTCACAAAGATTAGAATTTTCAATCATTAATGACAGAACTCATTGATATTAACTGGAGGGGTCCTAGGATGGCCCTATAACTGTACACGTGGACCTGAACGGTGTCTTAAATCCCTGCTGTGGCCCTTGTACAGTGCTGTGAAAAAGTATTTGCCCCCTTCCTGATTTCTTATTTTTTGTCACACTTCAATATTTCAGAACATCAAACAAATATAAATATTAGACAAAGACAACCCAAGTAAACACAAAATGCAGTTTTTAAGTGATTATTTTATTTATTTATGAAGGAAAATAAACTGTTTTCTGCTTTGCTGCTTCAGGATGTGGATGACTTGCTGTGATTGATAAAAGCACGAATTCTGCTCTCTACTGAAAAATCCTGAAGGAGAATGTCCGGCCATCAGTTTGTGACCTCAAGCTGAAGCGCACTTGAGTTCTGGTATAATTCATATTATGTGTTTATTTTGTTTTATCCATCCATTATCCAACCCACTATATCCTAACTACAGGGTCACGGGGGGTCTGCTGGAGCCAACACAGGGCGCAAGGCAGGAAGCAAACCCCGGGCAGGGCGCCAGCCCACCGCAGATTTTATTTATTAAGGAAAAAAAAAACACACCTCTCCAAACCTACATGGCCCTATGTGAAAAAGTAATTGCCCCCAAAACCTAATAACTGGTTGCGCCACCCTGCAATCAAGCGTTTGTGATGCCTGCCAATGAGTCGTTCACATCGCCGCTGTGGAGGAGTTGTGTTCCCCTCTTCCTTGCAGAATTGTTGTAATTCAGCCACATTGGAGGGTTTCCGAGCACAAAGCGCTTTTTTTAAGGTCGTGCCACAGCATCTCAAATGGACTCCAGTCCGCACTTTGACTAGGCCTCACCAACACCTTCATTTTGTTTTTTTTAAGCCATTCGGAGGTGGACTTGCTGGTGTGTTTTGGCTCATTTGTCCTGCTGCAGAACCCAAGTGCGCTTCAGCTTGAGGTCACAAACTGATGGCCGGACATTGTCCTTCAGGATTTTTCAGTAGAGAGCAGAATCCGTGCTTTTATCAATCACAGCAAGTCATCCACATCCTGAAGCAGCAAAGCAGAAAATAGTTTATTTTCATTCATCAATACATAAAATCATCACTTAAAAACTGCATTTTGTGTTTACTTGGGTTATCTTTGTCTAATATTTAAATTTGTTTGATGTTCTGAAATATTGAAGTGTGACAAAAATAAGAAATCAGGAAGGGGGCAAATACTTTTTCACAGCACTATATGTTTACACTCGCCAGACTGTCACTGCAATCCACAGCTCCAGCAATGGTCGCCATCAGGCTGACTACTGCCAGTGCGAAGTACTTCCTCCTTTTTCTTGCAACTCTAACCCTGAGCAACAAGACAAGCAGGAGAGGAGAAGGTTTACACTTTAATTTATTCGTTATAGATAACTTAAGAGTTGTGATGTGCCTAAAACAGAAAGTGTAACAAATCATACCAGTACAGCCTGGATGGATAGCAGCACCCAGTGTGGCTACGTGGTTCCATTATGAGCTGGCCGCTCTCTCATTTGGTTTGGTCCCTGGGTGGAAGTGATGGTGTGAGAGGAAAATCTTGGGCTTATGTATCCGCTCTGGATTTATTCCAGTCTTGGGCTTCCCCGATGTGCCCGTTGGAGTATAGCAGTGCACCGGTGCGCCGTGGAATTTGCTAGGGGCGCCGCGAAAACTTTTGTAAAATATTTAAAATTGCTAGTGTTTGTTTTTGAACTTTTGGTTGATTAAAAAGATAATGTTTAAAAAATATATATATTTTATGTTGGAAAAACAGATAACGGAACACTTAAGGAAACGCGAGAGACTTCAAATGATCGACGAGGAAATGCGCGTCTGTCTTTCGAAAATTGATCCTCGCATCAACCTCAAATGTGCTGAAAAACAATCCTAACGTTCACATGAATTAAATTTAAGATTTATCCTTTGATTCCTTTATTAATAAAATGTCTTTCAAACTTGTGAAATGAACTGTTTTTATTGGCGATTGTCTATAGACTGTGTCGTCACGACTTTATTTATAGGCAGTCCCTCAGGTGCGCCGCGAAAAGAGATTTCTTGGACTTCATGCGCCGCAACTCGGAAAAGGTTGCCTTTCACTAGAGTATAAGGACAGAGTCTCCTCTTGGTCAGACCTAATGGCCTTTGAGCAGCCCCGGCTGGACAGCACTTGTGTCCTTGAGCCTTCTAGATAGATAGATACTTTATTAATGATTAAAAACATACGGAGCTGCTGGAAAGGCTGCCACTCGGAAATCAAATCAAAGGACTGGGGCAAACATGCCTTCTACCCTTGCAGATTGACAGCAGGTCCCTGGTTTTGTAGTTTATACCCAAATAGAACGGGCATTGCAAGACCTTATTGGTTCTCTGGTATGTTTTTCTTCTGACTAACGCTAAGCAGGGGCTTATAATGCCATCCTCATGTCAACATTGGCTTCCGCAAGTCAAAATGAATGTGTGTGTTGAGTACGTGTACACAAGCGATAAGGGCGAGGAAGAAGTAAGGACCCCCTGCCGTTGATCATACGTTCATGTAATGGTTAGATCTTCATTTAAACATCTCTTATTATATAAAAAAATATCCTGTGACAAGACGAGACTTTTTGGAAGATTTTTGTCAAGTCCTGTGAGTCGAGACTTTGGCCGTGAGATTCGTTCGAGTCCTGCCCTCCTCTCAATCATTTTCAGCCGCACACACGATCCTCTCACCTCGCATTCGTGTGAATGCTCTTGTCAGACACACTTTCTGCTCTTCTACATTTTCCTCACTTTAAGTAACCAATTAAAGAAGAGTTATTATGTCAAAATCTTCTTGAAGAATTTCATCACAACGGGTTATCAACAGTAAAAATGAGAAACGATGAAGTCAAATGAATTAACGACAAAAATGTTGATCGGTTACAACGGCAAATTGGTTAAGTTGGTGGTGACGGTGTGGACGATGAAAAAGTCCATCCATCTATCATCTTAACTACAGGGTCACGGGGGTCTGCTGGAGCCAATCCCAGCCAGCACAGGGCGCAAGGCAGGAAACAACCTCCGGGGCAGGGTGCCAGCCCACCACAGGGCACACACACCACGCGACAATTTAGAATCGCCAATGCACCTTACCTGCATGTCTTTGGACTGTGGGAGGAAACCCACGCAGACACGGTGAGAACCAGGAAGCGAACCCAGACGGGTCTCCTAACTGCAAGGCAGCAGCGCTACCCACTGCGCCACCGTGACGCCCTGATGAAAACATCAACTTACAACATCACAAAGAATATCTACAACCGTTAACACTGGACGGTCTTCCACCAACCGAATTACTGTAGAAAGGAGGATGCATCCAAGAAAGCTAACGTGGTAAATCTTCAGGGGATATCATCAGACAACAAAGGAGATCTTGATATGCCAGTCGTATTAAAACGTGAAGAGTTTCCCGTTAGAGCAGCGTTTGCAAAGACAAATAACAAATCAAACATTTGAAAAAGTTGTTTTATTTATTAGAGAAAGAAACGAAATTCACTCACAAGCAGTTAAACGTTGCGTTGTCGCGATGGAAGTCCAAACACAGAATGAAAATTCAATGTAATTTTGAACGAAAATTTAATTCCAAATATTGTTTTTAACTGAAGTTTTACAGTAAAAGTGTAAGTTTAAAAAGTATTTGCGTGTTAATTTCAAAGCCAAACAAAACAAAATCGTATTATGTAACAAATTTACTTTCAAATTATTACTTTTTTTTTATATGGTGAATTACTCGCTGTAATATAAAATAATGAGTTCTGTTATGCATATGTAACAATTCCCTTGAAAATAACAATCTGTTTAAATTGTACATCCCATACGAGAGCGACAGAGCCGTGAAGTGGGTGGTGCGTAGTGCAGGCCCGGAGGCTGGCGAGCAGGGGGCTAAGCCCCCAAGATTAAGATGACATAATAGAACACCATGCCGTGTGTACATTTTGTAGCCCATTCTACAATTTAAATAAACCGTAATGTCACATATTTGATGTAGTGATAAATGGAGGGTGTGCTCATTTTTTCCACATTTTAAATTTGTAGTCCCCAGTTGAGGTGCAAATGATTACAACATCACAAGAGAGGATCTTCTCTGAAGGTGTCCTCTGATTTACTGTTCATCTCAGACGTTTAGTTGTTGAAGTGTCTCTTATCGCCTGGCTGGAATCGAACGAGCTCTCCGAGGCCACCAGAATGACATTTCTAGTCACCTAGGAGTCTGAGGAGGAATTTAAATAGACCTCCAAGCAACTGGAAATCACCAACCAGTCCACAGTCTACAAGTGGAGAACATTTCAAACAACTTGATAACTTCGTCCAATAAATTCAGCCCAAGAGGAGAACACACGATGCTGAGCGAAGTATCCAGGATGCCCAGAATTTCATCACAAGTTATGCTTTCTATGCTCTTATTACCGCAACTAAGTAGATCGGTGTGCCCACAGTTTTTTGGCTTGCGTGGTACTTTTAAAATGACCAGATCGAAATGATCTACCTACATTAAAGTGTATATATATATACTGCTCAAAAGAATTAAAGGAACACTTTTTAATCAGAGTATAGCATAAAGTCAATGAAACTTATGGGATATTAATCTGGTCAGTTAAGTAGCAGAGGGGGTTGTTAATCAGTTTCAGCTGCTGTGGTGTTAATGAAATTAACAACAGATGCACTAGAGGGGCAACAATGAGATGACCCCCAAAACAGGAATGAATGGTTTAACAGGTGGAGGCCACTGACATTTTTCCCTCCTCATCTTTTCTGACTGTTTCTTCACTAGTTTTGCATTTGGCTACAGTCAGTGTCACTACTGGTAGCATGAGGCGATACCTGGACCCTACAGAG
Source organism: Polypterus senegalus (assembly GCF_016835505.1). NCBI lineage: Eukaryota > Metazoa > Chordata > Cladistia > Polypteriformes > Polypteridae > Polypterus > Polypterus senegalus. The sequence goes on along the minus strand of NC_053164.1, from coordinate 16,840,382 downwards.
GTTGCACAGGTAGTCCAACTTCTCCAGGATGGCACATCAATACGTGTCATTGCCAGAAGGTTTGCTGTGTCTCCCTGCACAGTCTCAAGGGCATGGAGGAGATTCTAGGAGACAAGCAGTTACTCTAGGAGAGCTGGAGAGGGCCATAGAAGGTCCATAACCCATCAGCAGGACCAGTATCTGCTCCTTTGGGCAAGGAGGAACAGGATGAGCACTGCCAGAGCCCTACAAAATGACCTCCAGCAGGCCACTGGTGTGAATGTCTCTGACCAAACAACCAGAAAGACTTCATGAGGGTGATCCAAGGGCCCCATGTCCTCTAATGGGCCCTGAGCTCACTGCCCAGCAGCATGCAGCTCGATTGGCATTCGCCATAGAATACCAGAATTGGCAGATGCACCACTGGTGCCCTGTGCTTTTACAGATGAGAGCAGGTTCACCCTGAGCACGTGACAGAAGTGAAAGGGTCTGGAGAAGCCATGGAGAACATTATGCTGCCTGTAACATCATTCAGCATGAGCAGTTTGGTGGTGGGTTAATGATTGTCTGGGGAGGCATATCCATGGAGGGTCACACAGACCGCTACAGGCTTGACAAAGGCACCTTGGCTGCCATTAGGTATCAGGATGAAATCCTTGGACCCATTGTCAGACCCTATGCTGGTACAGTGGCTCCTGGTGCACGACAATTCCTGGCCTCATGTGGTGAGAGTATGCAGGCAGTTCCTGGAGGATGAAGGAATTGATACCATTGACTGGCCACCACACTTTCCTGACCTAAATCCAATAGAACACCTCTGGGACATTATGTTTTGGTCCATCCAATGCCACCAGGTTGCACCTCAGACTGTCCAGGAGCTCAGTGATGCCCTGGTCCAGATCTGGGAGGAGATCCCCCACAACACCATCTGTCATCTCATTAGAAGCATGCACCGATGTTGTCAGGCATGTATACAAGAACACAGGGGCCATACAAAGTGCTGCGTACAATTTGGAGTTGCTGCAATTAAATTTTGGCAAAATGGACTAGCCTGCCACATAATTTTTTCACTCTGATTTTTGGGGCGTCTTTGAATTCAGGGCTCTGTAGGTTGATCATTTTCATTTCCATCAAACGATGTGGCATCCTTTCGTTCCTAACACATTACACAGTCTATATCAGTATAGATATCCAGGAGGATTTCTTTTTCCCATTGAGATCTGATGTGTTTTCAAAGTGTTCCTTTCATTTTTTTGAGCAGTTTATATATATATAAACACACACACACACACACACACTTGCATAACTGAATAACCTTTATGGCACAATAACAATTCAATACATTTATGGTCACTACAGTATTTGGATTTAATAATCTTCATGTGGGAAAAGGCCGACTCGCATAAATAAGTAGAGCCGAATAATGCAGTCAAGGAGCTTTTGAATTCAGCCGAGTGAAAAATGACGGCTGTCCGATTGACTGCGATTTTAGTTCCTCTCCTTTCTCTTTCTCAGATCGCTGGAAGGAAGTCAGTTTCGTAGTTTTTATGAACAGTTCAAAAGTGCCTTTCCACATTTTCCTTCTTTGGAATAGCAATGATAGATTGACAGATCAGACAAACGCACTTCCATTGTGACATTGTGAGAGAAAAAAATCCTCTTCTAATTCCACATCCAGCCCATACTCTCCCCAAACATTTTTTTTTTTAAATCCCTTCTTTAGTCGATATAAATTGGAAGGCTAACTACAGTAGATCACAGCCGGAGTTTTGCAGCAGCTCGCGTGTTTGATCGTGCGTGCGGGATGACCAGCTTGTTTAGAAGAAAAGAGATCTCAGACTGGCTGCCCTGTATGTCAATCAAGTGCCAAATGCCAGAGGGAGGATATAGGATAAAAATATTTTTGAATGCAACGCGATCTACCTGCACTACCTTTGCGATTTATCGGTCGATCGCAATCGACGCATTGGGTACCCCTGAACTAGATACTTGTACTTATATGACAGCATGAACTGCTTGTAGAGAAGGTTAGTGTTTTATTGGGGTCAACATACTGCAGTAGGTTTATTAAAAAATAAGTGTTGGTCGTTCTAAAACCGTTCACATGTGAGATGCCCGTGCACTGTGTCATCCCAGGATTCCTGGGAATGACATGCGGGATTCCCGAATTCCCGGGAATGGATTCCCTAGTCTGAGTGTCATATGAAAGCTTATTAGGGTACAGAGAAAAAAAAAATAGGCACACAGTGGGGAAAAAAAGCACAAAATGTCAACTTCAATCTCGACATTTCCACTTTAATCACGTAGTTTATTTTATCATTAAAGTAGAACATCATAAACTTCATCTTAAAATCGTTTAATTAACCAGTTTCTCAAATCACATCGTAATTAAAGTAGCAAGTTAAATGTATTGTTTTGTATTTGATCTTCTATGTGCTCTATGTGTGTGAATCACTACTTGCTTCTTAAACCGGCTCTCTTCCTCCAACTGGACACAGAATCAATTACATTCGTGATATTACAGCTCTCTGAATAACTAAAATACTGAGATGTATACGTGATGTCATTTTCATGATGATAGGAGTTAAAGCACATTATTAAACATGGGAACACGGTGGCGCAGTGATAGTGCGCGACCTTCGATGAAATACTTTATTGCAGCAGTCCGGTCTCTTTCAAACGTATTAACCTCTAATTCCTGTCCTTCCTTTTCTTTATCCAAGTAACCGATCGCCACACAATCTGCTCTGTAATAGACGTTAAGCCATCTGTAAGCTTAGCGCCGATTCTTCAAAACTTTTAAGGAACATTAAAATATCTTCATAATACATGTTTAATTATTCTATCCATCACGCCAGTCCCAGTGAAGCTTACAGTGCGAGGCAGGAACAATCCGTGAATGGAGCACCAGATCCTAGCTAGCACTGCGACACCGTGTCTTCACATGTTTAATTATTAACAATATTGATTATTTAAATGAAGTTAAAGTTTTATCTGTATTATATAATAAACATATTTTGGTGCATTCCATCTTAAAAATAATATCGTCATCATATGTAAATACACATTTTATAAAGTAGCTCAGGTTGTGTAATATTATAACTGTAGTGCAAGTTTACAGTGAGGTGATTGTACTCATAAGTCCAAACAGTTCTACAAGGAGCACTTGATGGACTGATGGAGTGCGTTTAGAGTTCTTGGGATGAAACTGTTTCTGAACCGCGAGGTCCGTACTGGAAAGGCTCTGAAGTGTTTGCCGTATGACAACAGTTCAATAGACAGCATGGCTGAGGCAGCGTGTGCTTGATGCTCTATCTCTCTATTCTCTTTCTGAACAACTGCTACTGTGATTCCCCACTCATGTACAGTGATATAAATACTCTGAGTGGTGCAGTGAGAGTAATATGGAAAAAGATGATCCGCTGTGGCAACTCCTAACGGGAGGAGCTGAAAGAAGAAGAAGAAAAAGGTGCAGTGAGAGTAACAACGCTAAAGCAGTTATGGTATTTGGAATAGTTTGACCATTCTGTGGATCATGATATTGTTACTGGTTAATTACAATCATTAAACTAATAAACAATATGCGGTTAATTTCAGTATATTTTATAAAGCTGAGTCAGGAAAAGAAAGGGTAACCACACAGGAACAAAAGCACTGCTTTGACGCTGGATGCCGCCAGTCTGCAAAACCAAGCAGAGAACTTGATACGCCAGGGTTTAGGTTTAATACATCGCGATTTCAGCATGGAGACGGGAGAACACAACGTTTATACACGACGCCCCAGGTGTTTCATCATCCAGGCTGCAAAACCAGTGACACAAGTTGAGATCTCAGCTGATAGCATGTGGACCTCTGAAGAGAAACCATGGAACAGAATGATGGGCCCTAATGTACTGGTTTATGTGAAGAAGGAGAGAGGAGGTCCAACACCAATCCATGGGACACCCCAATGCCGGTCTGGTTCACCCCTGACATCTCTCCATGCCAGGACACATGCTAGGATCTGCCCAAAAGTTTGGCCTAAAGTCCTAGCGATGCCAAGGAGGATTTGCTGCCATAATGTGCTGACAACATTAAAAAGGGCCACCTCAGTGGAATGACCCTTCTTGAAGCCTGACTGGATGGGACCAAGCACTTTGTTCTGCAGAAGATTTGAAGAGATCTAGTTGGAGATGGCACGTTCCAGTGTTTTGGATAGAAAGGAGAGGAGAGAGGCTGGTCTGAAATTGCCTACTTGAGATGGGCCGAGAGTGGGCTTCTTGAGGAGAGCCATTATTAGGGTCTGGTTTGAACAATGTGGGGAAAATGTCTGTCAAGTGAGTTGTTGATGGTGTCTATGACTTTAGAAATAACTGAGGGAGAGAATGCCTGGAGGAGACGTGAAGGGATGGGGTCAAGTGGACGGGTAGAGGGGCCACCGACATTTAGCTGGTAAAACAACATCTTAATGTGCAGATAAACCATTTTGTAAGTTCATACACTCACCGGCCACTTTATTAGATACACCTTGCTAGTCCCAGGTTGGACCCCCCTTTTCCCTTAAATATTTCTTTTTGGTGTAGATTCAACCTGGTGCTGGAAACATTCCTCATGGATTTTGGTCCATATTGACATGATAGCATCACGCAGTTGCTGCAGATTTGTCAGCTGCACATCCATGATGTGAATCTCCTGCTCCACCACATCCCACATCAAAGTGCTCTACTGGATTGAGATTTGGTAACTGTGGAGGCCATTTGAGTCCAGTGAGCTCATTGTCACGTTCAAGAAACCAGTTTGAGATGATCTGAGCTTTGTGACATGGCGTGTTATCCTGCTGGAAGTGGCCCTCAGAAGATGGCGATCATGAAGGGATGGACATGGTCAGCAACAACACCTGAGGTAGCCTGTGGCATTTAAACAAAGCTCAGCTGGTATTAAGGGGCCTGAAGTGTCCAAGAAAATATCCTCCACACCACCATCAGCCCAAACCATTGATACAAGGCAGGATGGATCCATGCTTTCATGTGGTTGATGTCAAATTCAGACCCGAATACCCGAATGTCATAGCAGAAATCATTTCCCCCAATCTTCTGTTGTCCAAGTTTGGTGAGCCTGTGTGAAGTGTGGCCTCAGGCGCCTGTTCTTAGGTGACAGGAGTGTCACCCACTGTGGTCTCCTGCTGCTGTGGCCCACCTTCTTCAAGGTTTGCCGTGTTGTGTGTTCAGAGATGCTCTTTTGCATACCTCAGTTGTAATGAGTGCTTATTTCAGTTCCTGTTGTCTTTCTATCTGCTCAGACCAGTCTGGCCGTACTCCTCTGACCTCTGGTATCAACAGAGAACTGCCACTCACTGGTATTTTCCCTTTTTTGGACCATTCTCTGTAAACCCTTAGAGATGATTGTGCATGAAAATCTCAGTCAACCAGCAGTTTGTGAAATACTCAGACCTGCCCGGCTGGCACCAACAACCATGTCACGTTCAGAGTCACTTCAGTCATCCATTCTGATGCTCAGTTTGAACTTCAGCAGGTCGTCTTCACAATGTCTACAGGCTGAAATGCATTGAGTTACTGCCCTGTGATTGGCTGATTAGCTATTTGCGTTCACAAGCAGTTGAACAGGCGTACCTAATAAAGCGGCCGGTGGGTATAACGTTTTCCTCCATAGCGACTGGCCAAGGTGGAAAAAGCCATCGGGGAAGACAGTTATGGACAAATTCTGGTAAACCTGAATTGTGACTACCTGAGCGAAAAGACAAGATGATCCCTTAAATGTCACCACAGTTGTCACCGTTTGAATTTCTCCTCAGCACATTTGTCACCTTGTGCCACCCACAGCAACTGGCAGACTTAATAAATAATTTGAGGACCCTCGCTTGGGTAGCCACACCACTGGGCAAACCTGTTAAGAAAACTGAAGATTTATAAATTAGGGACAACCTTAATTCAGCACCCAACAACATTTCCAATCCTTACCTTTTTTTACTCCTTTTTCTAGGAGCCATTACAGGATTAGTGGCATCACCAGGTATAAAGCAAAGAGGGAACCCCACAATGTGGGTGCCATGCCTCGGCTGCTGTGAACCTAAGAAACTTCTCTTTGTGGGGACTGAGAAGACCTACTGGGACAAACACCACCCAGAGAGTGACCGGCCGGGACTTGGAGCCAGGGCCAGTGATAAGCCCCGCCCCTCGTTTTCCATCCACCATTTCCTATTGGGTGTTGCATTATCAAAAGTTCACACTGTGGTCTCCGCCCTCCTAGTGGTGACTCATTGCAACTGCAGTCACGCTGGCTTTCCTAACGTGATCTTGGGTGCCTCCGGGCCGGGCAGTTTGGGGGCCTTACGTGGTTCAGAAATGTGCAGACCCTGCATGGTGTCCAGGGAGGCAGAGGCAGAGGGCCCCCAGCTCAAGGAAGGCAATTCTAATAAAACATCCAGAAAAGAATGATAAAATTTACGATGAGGAGGGTATCGTGACACACGACTTGAGGGACTGGCAGAGACGGCTGCAGTGCCAGGGGCATGACAGGGGCCCCAGGCCCACAGCCCGACAAAAAAGAAATAAATAAAAAAAATTGTAAGTCAGGGTCGGTTCGTTGTCCTCGTATGCCTAAGAACGTCCCTGCTCTGGTTAGGGGTCCAGGATGGTCGTGGTTTCCAATTACTTTCTTAATCGGTGAGCAACTTCTACAGCTGATTCGTTTCTTTTCTCTTCATTTTAACGGTCACATCCTCTTTGTTGCTTCATTTTTTTCCCTTAAAGGGCACCCAAACAGAAATGAGTGGTGAAATGAGCCAACGGACCACCAGCTGACTCTTACTGGTTTCACTCCAGCCAGTTTCTTAATCAGAAGCCCATTCTTGCTGTTCATTAGTCTCGTCATTTCAGTCCACGGCCTGTTGTTGCCCTCTTTCTGCCACAGCGTTGCTCGATTTTCTTTTTTCTATGAGCACCGTCCACAATGTTTGCTGGACCTGAGCAGATCACCATGAACGAGACCTTCACGTTTTCTAACTAGGGCCAGTTTACCACCATCAACAACTCTAAGGGGGAGTTTCAGAAATCGTTTAAAATGCATAGGCAGGAGGACCGGGCTGGGGAGCATGTGCACGTCGCCACACCCACCACATGACGGACCACCCAGACTGGGAGCCGAGTGCAGCGGGTGACACCTCAACAACGCACTGGAACAGGGTGAGGTTTTATTATGGTGGCTGGAGTGCCAATCCTGCCACCAACAACCCCAGTTTTCTCTGTAAGTTGGAGGAGCTTCTTGCAGGGCAGGGTGCAGATTAACGTCAGGACGGAGCAATTGCAGGTTAAGGGTCTTGTGTTCAAGGGCCCACCGGAGTAGAGTCACTTCTGGCGTTTATGGGATTTGAAATGGAATCCTTCCGATTGCTGGCACAGATCCATACGCTTAGGGCCACCGCTCCACATCCGGCACTGATAACGACCAAGAGGGACACGTATAGGGTGGTCCGGATCTCATTATGCAATTTTCATTATGCTATTATAACTTATTAAGTTTATTACATTGAAAATCACTCGAAAAATCCCGGACTATCGTGAAGTGTGCGAACTGACGACACAAAGAATCGTCTTCGGTCCGAACTGGAATCGTCCCAACATAAATCAAAGTCATCCAGACGATCTGGACCACCCTGTACAGCACTGCCCGCACATCATCACCACAAGGCACTTTGGAATCTGTTGTGCCAATGGGAAAAAAAAAAAATGCTATTTTTTGGGAGCGTCCCAATTTTTGATTTTTTTTTTTTTTTTAAAGTTCAATTTCCTGACAACTGGCTGTTCAAGAGTTGCTAACCTCATCTGTGACTGAAAATGTGATGTTGTGTAACATAAAAGGGCCTTTAGGTGCGGGATGAGAGACTTCACGAGGCTGCTGGAAGTCAGAATAAAAAGCAACAATGTCAGAGAAACAATATGGCAGGCGGCACCACCTTGTGAATCAAAAACTCTGAATTAGCATAAGCCACCCTAGTTCGGGGTGTTCATAAGAAATGTAAGGTAGAAATACATAAAACATCAAGAATAGTTGTGTCAAACATATGAAACATTCAAACGTGTGCTCCAATTGAAATACTTACAAGACAAAATATTCTCGATTGTAATAAAAATTTGTCATTGTTCTCTGCTAGGGGTCCAGAGAGGGTTAGACCCCTAGTGAAGGATCAAAACTAAAAATAACCTCCTATTCATAATTAGTGACCCTGAAATAGTGTAAAACGATACCTCACATGCTTATGTTTGAAATTTATTATTTTTCACTCTCTGATAGGGGGTCCATGGGGGGGCTAAACCCCTAGTAAAAGATCAAAAATAAAAATAACCCCATAATTATAATTAGTGACCCTGAAATAGTCTAAAACGATACCTCACATGCATATGGTTGAATTTTTTTATTTTTCACCCTCTGATAGGGGGTCCATGGGGCGGGGCTAAGCCCCTAGTAAAGGATAAAAAATTTAAATAACTCCATAATTATAATTAGTGACCCTGAAATAGTCTAAAACTAAACCTCACATGCTTATGTTTGAAATTTATTATTTTTCACCCTCTGATAGGGGGGTCCATGGGGAGGGGGGGCTAAACCCCTAGTAAAAGATCAAAAATAAAAATAACCCCATAATTATAATTAGTGACCCTGAAATAGTCTAAAACGATACCTCACATGCTTATGTTTGAAATTTGGAGATCTAGAACCACTGGTTTAAAAAAAAAAAAAATCAAATATCAAAACTATAATCACATTTGTGATTGGCGACCTTGAACTAGCGTAAAATGACACTCCATGTGCTTATGATCCCAATTTTTTTGTTTTGTGAAAAGGAGCCACTCTCACCCCTCGTATCACCCCTGCTGATGTGGCCTGCACAATTTCAAGCCTTCTCATCATTTTAGCTGAAGACGCCTGTTGATTTACTCTTTTAACATAAGGATGTCGCTTCTTACTCAAATTGTGATTCAAAGATGGCCTAAAATATGAGAAGCTTTTGGGTCTAGATGGCCAAAAATAAAAATACCAACATCTGCCATAAGTAGACATCACGATGAGTTGAACGGCATGTCACACACGTGGTGTGCCAGGGGGCGCCAGACAAAACAAACAAGCCGTCTGAAGTGATTGTCTTATGAACACAATGAAGACGACCCACTGACTGCCCGGGGTGGGGCACGAGTCCTGAAATCCAGTAGAATACATTTTTATTATAATATCATCACAGTAAAATGCTTTTATAAAAATAAAACACTTTTGAGTACAAAAAAGTCAGACAAAATACAAAGAAATAAAGGACATAAAAATATTCACATTAAACCCCCCGTTTCCCTTTAAAAACATGAAAAACACACACACATCCACACACGCGTGCACATATCTTTGGTGTCTTTCTGTTGGAGTGCAGCACTGTGTACAAAGGGGGGCATACCGAACACACGTCAGATACACCACAGGGTGGGCACAACCCTTTCACCCAAACTTAGAAGCCTAGACCGCCCCCCCCTACAGTTTTTAGTAACAGCACATTCAGGCCTTGGGCGTGCCTGCCCACCTGGCCACACACACACACATTTACAGACTCATTCCAATACAGGATGGTGGCAGGAGGCCGAGGCCTGTTGTTGTAGCTCAGAAGCAGGAGATGGGATTCCACCTGACCTCACAACAGTTACGTCTTCCATTGAATGTCCTTTAAAATGCTGACAATGTTGTCGTCGAGCTGCCAAAGTGGTACACGGCTTTAGGTCTTGGGGTGGGCGGTGGATGCAAACCAGTATGAATCCCAATCCCCGCTCCAGGCTGAGCTTTGCATTAAACCAGGCCAAAACACCAAGGTCGGTCAGTTGGCGGTCTGCTGGAGTCTATCCCAGCCAGCATAGGGCGCCTCCATCACTTCCAGCACATGCACACTCACACTCACACTCGCACACACTGGGGCCAAATCACAATCGCAGATTCACATAACCTGCAGGTCTACGGACTGTGGGAGGAAACACAAACTCCACATAAGAAGAACCCCAGCCTTCTGCTACTGTGAGGCAGCAGCTCAAGCACTGTGCCCCCCATGCCACTCAATACATCGCGGTGCTTCCGCTGCGGGTGAATATAAACAGGCAGAGGCGGGGAGCCCCAATTAGTACTGTGAATGAGGGAAGGACGTGAACTGGCCTCCATCTTTAAATTTTCTCTTAGGCCGAGGGGCAGATTCATGGGGCACAACACACCACTACCACTTGGTACTCTCCCAATTTAAAAGCCCGCGTGACGTGCCAGTCCTGTACTAGGCATGAGGAGACACAGAGAGGAGCAGAAAAACTTGCACCTTTGGGTACAAACATTCGCCACCTGGCTGCTGCGGGTTGGTATTTTGATTTAATTTCCCTGACATTTTGAAATTCCGCTTGATCCTTATTCAATGTTTTATATAGTAGCCTTTAGCACTGGCGGATTGGGCAGGGGCTCAGAGAAAGGTGCCAGCTTTTCGAAGAATTGATGGGTGCAGTTTCTAAAAGGCACTACATTAAAAGCAATGATGGACTCACTGACTGATCGAACGAACGAATGTTCTAGTAAAGCTGCCGGAATTATTAATAAAAGAAATGGGAAATTCATGCGGCTTAAATCCAACGGACGCCTTGGTGAAAATTCATTCCAACTGAAACCCCCGGTGAGTGGAAGTCGCTTGATTTTTTTCTTACGACTTTTTTTAAACGGCCATTAGGAGTACGAGACTCGCCCGTTGAATTCTAAATCATTGGTTAAGCACAACATTGTCAGGTGGGCAGTGTGGCATAACGATTAAGGCTTTGGCAGAGGTTGCGAGTTGAAATCCCACTCCTGACACCAACTGTGTGGCCACAACCTGCATGTACGGCAACTGGACAAACAAAAGAAATGCATCCGATTGTATCTCAAATGTCGTACGTTACCTCAGATAAGAGCGTCAGACCAATAAACGTCAATTCAGCAAAAAAACAAACAAAAAGAGGTGCGGTTCGACCGTTGAATTGTAAATCGTCGGTAAGCACGGCATTGTCAGGTGGGCAGTGAGGCGAAGACTTTGCACTCCAAACAATGAGTTTGTGAGTTGAAATCCCACTGCTGACACCATTATGTGATCACAATCGAGTCACTTCATCTGCTTAATCGTATCTCAAATGTGTTAAGTCACCTCACATAAGGATGTCAATTCAAAGAGGTGCCTTTGTGCTGCTGGCTGTTGGCATTACGACTGGATGTTTAGCCGAAGGTGACCCATAAGATCAAGGTGGCATTTTTTTCGTGACTTGCTCAGGGTCACAGGTAGGGACTGAGTGACAAAGGTTAGATTTCTCTACGCCACACTGCCTCCCTAGCTAAAGTGGCCCATTCATGCTCACGACAACCCGACCCCTCCAAGAGGGTCTCGAATGGCCACGCGGGGTTCTTTGGTAGGTTCACATACTGGGACAAGCGACGGCAGGGCCATTCTACATCCACAGACAGTATGGCTTCCAGGGCCTAAAGGGTTTGGCTGGAATAAAAAAAATCAGCAGGAGCCGCGGATCTTAAACAGCCAGCAAGTCGACAAGTTCGCTTGGTTTAACAGTTTCAAGGTATCAGAGAAAAAGAAAAGCGAAACAACCTGCGGCCTGAACCGGGATCGAGTCTAAGAGAACATCTGGTCTGACCGGCATGTCAGATTCAAGGTGTTCACTTCCACCCAGCTTTTCATCAAAGGCTCATTTACGTCTTTCACCAAGCTGCCTGTCCGAGCCGAGTGTTGGTTTAGGTTCTCTTACGTCTGGAGACCGCGGGCGAAGACGCGCATTTCTGAGAAAAACAAGTTGAGTAGAACAGTGAAAAGTTCACAAAATGCTGTCAAGAGGTCCATCTGTGTCTAAAGACGAGGCCAGTGATTGACGCCAGCAGCCATGAAGCTAATTTAAGGAAACTGTTGAGCCTGAAGGATCTGACGGCTACCTACACCTTAACATCCGAGGATGTGGGAGACTCGGACAACTGTAACGTGGCCAATATCAAACATTCCCGTATTCACCTGCTGGCAATGCCACCTTACGAGCACTGCTCACCCTATCAGAGGAGCTGCTCATTCTAAGGTGGAATGGCGGAAAGCGTCAAGATCCAAAGAGAGAGGATGGAACAGGCGACGATTGGGATGGAGACTCCATATAATGAGCGAGTGTTACAGTCTGGGATCATCAGAGGGAAGAACTACCATGCCTGGACACAAGGAGGCATTGTCTGTACCCACCCATAGCTTCAATGAGGGCAACTGACTTCACCCCTTCCGGTCTGAAGACTGTACGACAGAGACCCTGCCAGAAGGCTGGCATCCCATTTCGGGAAACAGCAGCCTGTCAAGATGGAGCTCCTACCAGAGAGAGTAATGGATGGCATGCAGGATGGACTCTGTTTCCTTTACCTGGCTGGAAGGCCCAAAAAGAGTGGCAGGGCATTACTTGCCTAAGCCAGGAGGGTGGCAGAACATGCCAGCACAGAAGTGAGTACACTGGCATCCCCAGCAGGGTTGGACTGAAGAGCAATACCCAACCCGGGAGGCCAGTGTGATAGAAAGACAAGGGAAGATAGTCTTTAGTTCTGACAGGGTCCCCCATTACTCTAGATGGCAGCATTCCCACACGGACACCTGCAGGGCATATTGGGACCTTTAGTCCCGTGGGGCAGCCCTGTTGGGTTGTGTGAACAGCCCACCAGGGGGAGCCGAGGGATTTAATGATCCCTACTTTATTGGACTTCTGATTGACCCGAATGTGCTTTCATCGGGATATGCCCTAACACCAGAAGTCCTCCTGGGTCCAGGCAAGGTGGACAAGAAGTGGAAGAAGGACAAAGCCTGCCTGGAGGAGAGGAAGGAGAGAGGAAAAGGAGGAAAAAATGCCGCAAGTTTTTCAGAGCTTGTTTGTTTCCTACATTGATGGATTAAAGGCCAGAAGTCCACATGACCATCACCATCAAGTCCTTCCATGACAACTGATCAGGAGGGGGCTGGGTGGTCTCGTGATCTCAGACCCCCTGCAGATTTTATTTTTTTTTTTAGTTTTTTCTGTCCTCCCTGGCCATCGGACCTTACTTTTATTCTATGTTATTGAGTTTTGTCTTATTTTTCTTATTTATTTTGTCTATTTTCCCTTTCTGTATCCTGTAAAGAACGTTGACCTACATCATTTGTACGAAAATGTGCTATAGAAATAAATGACGTTGTTGTTGTCAGGAATTTTGTTTAAAAGAATGTTTATTTGAATCCAGGACTTGTGTGTGAGGTTTGGGATTCTGCAATGCCCCCTAGTGGTCACAATATATATGTGTGTGTGTATATACAGTGGAACCTCGAGTCACGAACGTCTCTGAACTCGTACAAATCAGGTTACGACCAAAAAGTTCACCCAAACTGTTCACGACCACACACTCGGGTGACGAACAAGTCAGTGTCCCTTCTGGTTCGTACGCGCCGGTGATTTCCACACATGTTCAGTCTCTCCCTGTGCATTCGTTGTGAACTCTTTGTGCTCTATTTTGCTTCCCTTCTGGTTCGTACGCGCCGGTGATTTCCGCACGTGTTCAGCCTCTCCCTGTATAGTACATTGTTCTCGGTCAGACGTGCATCACGCAGAGGGACTTTACCTCAAAACTGTAACCTCCTCTCCACCCAGCTTCCTGCTCACTTCCTTCACGCCAGAACTCGACTCATGAAAGGTAAGTTTTCTTGGTTATTTATGATTCGTTTTTGTATAAATGACGGAGTTTTCAAATTTTCTTTTTTTTCCTGCGCTTAAAACTCGTTAAAAAAAAAAAAAAGTGTTTACAGCGAGCGGTTCGTAAGGCTGTAGTGTGAACTCCTGCTATGTTAGTTTTCTCTGTTATTCAATGTTTTTACATTTAATTTACTATTACGCTGTGCATTCTATGGTAGAATTAACTATTTTTGTCCTTAATCTTTAGAAAAACATATTTACATACAGTTCGTACGATCTGGAACGGATTAATTGTATTTACATACAATCCCATGGGGGAAAATTACTTCGGGCCACGACCAAATCGGGTTGCGAGCAGAGTTTTGGAACGGATTACGGTTGTGAGCCAACGTTCCACTGTATTATTGCACACAGCCAGGAGCCCTGCCTGGTCGGGACATCAGATGGATGGAAGGAAGGACCGGGGGGAGAGAGTGGGCTCAGGGCGTTATCTCCCCCAGGGTCACACCCATGGCACCATGGATTCCCACAAGTAGCCCTATTGAGATCCAAGGGTTGCACCAGGAGGAGCGTCGGAGAGGGCAGAGCCCTGCTCTGATGGGCCTCCAGCATACGTGTGAGTGACCTTGCTATGAGGCCACGTGGAATACCCAGGTACAGTCTGATGAAGCTTCCAAGAGGAGGAGTGGAGGACGAGAGAGAGAAAGAAACTGAGCTGCTGTGGGTAGCGAGGAAGACGCGTTTCCCCACAAAATACACGTGGGCTGAAATGTATGCCTGGTGTCTGTCTGTGTCGGCGCCCCCTGCAGGCCACAATACACACACACACACACACTCTCAGTCACTCCCTCATAAGTGGCATCCATCCATCTATTGATTGCCTGCTACAAGCTAGCTTGTATTTAGACGTCAACATGTTAACGTCCAAGACGTTTAACAAAGTGGTGAGGACTTTTCAGCAGGAACGAGTCCTTGAAGAGAAGGCTGGTTAGAACGAACACCCGGACACAACACACACCACCAGAAGACCGACTGCTGCCTAATAAAAACAAAGCCCTCCGCACCCAATGATGACAACTACATGAGTTCTGGTCATGGCTGACTTGGGACACCCACCCTAGAGCTGCACCCCAACATGACAAAGGGGCAAAAAAAAGGCACTTGCTAATTTACAGGAATATACAGCTGTATTTAAAAAGAGTTACAAAATAAAAATAAAATCCGAACACACACACACACACCCACACACCCCCAAGCAGTAACTGCCACTTGCTTGCATAGAGAGTTGTCCTTATGTACAGGTAGTGTCTACTAATCCTACACAGTCCTATTCATCTGTAAACAAAACAGAAAAAATGAAGGTCAGCCCGCTTCAGAAAAGCACAAGTCGCCCCCCCCGGTACACACCCAGCATTCAAACTGTCCTTAGTGTTATGTCAGGCCCTGGGGGTGCCACTCCCGTAGCCTCAGAGCTCTTCATCCAGTCTGATTAAAGGATGTGGCACATTTGGTCAGCGGGGTGGGGGTCACTTCTCTATGCATCTGAACCCACAAATCCACCCAGAAAGCTATTGGGTCAAATCTCCAGAGCCATTCAGCCGGGTGCCACCTCACCAGTCTTACACCCCCAGAATGGCCCGGCCCGTGTTAACGCAAAATAATTTAATAAAAGTCGACACAAATTAAATAACAAATCACTCCAGGTGTCTCGCTGGAAGGAAGCTGTCAAGCTTGACGCAAGCCCGTTACTACCGGCAAAGCAGACTCTAGCAAAGAGAGGGGGTGGGGGGGATTGCATGGTAGCTTCCTCTATTTCTGGAAGTTGAAGTAACAGCATTCTTCCTCCAAAAACACTAAAATAACAACTAAACAGGAATTAGAATGATACATGACCTAAAACAAGAAGGAAGTGTAGTGAAAAGAGAGATCAATAAATTAAAAACAATGTCCTCCACCAAAGCTGTCAGTTTCGTTGAAATAGGCACTCAACACCCCCCCCCACCCCCCAATCCTAAAGTGCAGGTGAAAGCTTTAGCCCACTGTAGTTGTGTAAAGTCAACGGGATGTGAGCAACACCAAAGCCCCCTCACTAATCCCACCCCATCTCTGTCGTCTTAAAGGGGGGCTCACTGCATCACTAACTAGCCCACCAGAGAGCCCCATCATCGCCACAACCAACTTACAATTCAGTCAGGTCTTTAACGTAATCAAATGTCCTGTTAAAAACTGTGCAAAATAAAAACACAAAACAATCCTTGTCTGCTAGTGAGGAGTGTCTCGGGTGCCCACCCGCTAAACTGTGGGCAAGGCTCCATATTTATAGAGTGTTGTGAAAAGCCCCCGTCCTAAGCGTTCCATTAATTATCTACCATCTGCTCCCCCAAACCACCCCGCTCACTTCTTACATTTAAAGAGACCCCATTTTGAAATTGTGCTCCTGCTGTAAAAAGTGCAGAGTAGCGCCACCGAGAGACAAGCACCATCTAAACTGAGCGATCAAATGGAATTCTGCATATGCAAATAACTCGGCTTTTCTATACACTTATTGCTTGATTAAGTTTTTCTTTCATTTTAATTGGCATTTCTCCAAAGCCTTCCTACTTTAACATACTCTTCCTCCTAGTAAGCCGTTGACATCCGGACCAATCACAAACCCCCCTCTGACCTTCTGTTAGGCTGAACTGGATAGTATGATGGCACCCACCCCCTCAGCTCAAAACCTAATGCAAACTCCACAATAAGCCATCAATACAAAAGAAATGTCAGTTGGTAATATTATTATTATTAATAATAATAATACTACTACTAGGGCCTGAGGATTCGATCTTAGTTTAACAAGTAAATAGAAGTTTGGAAGAAGATGATTTTGCCGTTTGCACCATCTTGTTGTCTCTATAAAACAAACTTCTTAAGTGTTCTACTAAGTCTCATTACTTTACAGGCTTTACTGCCAAAGTTATATATATATATATATATATATATATATATATATATATATATATATATATATATATATATATATATATATATATAGAGAGAGAGAGAGAGAGAGAGAGAGAGAGAGAGAGAGAGAGAGAGAGAGAGAGAGAGAGAGAGAGACACACCCTGCTCACTTTGCTTGCCAACCCCATGCCTGTGCTACGCACTAGCCTCTTTGCAGTTCTGCCGCTCGTGTACGGGGATGCGGATGTACAAATTACTAACTATTGTACATTACAGCGAGTAATTAACCATATTAAAAAAAAACAAAACGTAATAATTTTGAAAGTAAATTATGTTTCATGTTGCGTTAGAGTCGTTCATTTTGTTACACGATTTTGTTCTGTTTGGATTTGAAATTAACACGCAAAAACTTTGTAAAGTTATACTTTTACTGTAAAACTTCAGTAAAAAAAAATTTTTAATTACATTTTCATCAATATCGCACTGAATTTTCATTCTGTGTTTGGACTTTCATCATGACAACGCAACTTATAACTATCCATGATAGAATTTCGTTTCTCTCTTTATTAAATAAAACGACTTTTTCGAATGTTTACCTCTAAGATTTGTTAATTGTCTTTGCCAAAGCTGTTCTAATGGAAAACTGTTAACTTTTAATACGAATGGCATATCAAGATCTCCTTTGTTGTCTAATGTTATCCCCTGAAGATTTACTACATTACCTGTCTTGGGTACGTCCTTCTTTCAACTATAATTCAGCCGGTGGAACAGCGAACGGTGTTAAGGTGGTAGATATTCTTCATGATATTGTAAGTTGATGTTTTCATGTTCCACACGATCACCACCAACTGTTTCAGCGTTGTCTATTGATACGCATTTAACCAATTTGGCATGTAACCGATCATCGTTTTTGGCATTAATTCATTTGATTTCATCGTTTCTCAGTGCTAGGATTGCCTGTGTACTCATTTTTACTGTTGATAACCCTTCGGGATGATTCTTCAGTAAGATTTAGACAGAATACGTCTTCTTTAATTGGGAACTTAAAGTGAGGAAAACATAAAAATTTACAAGAGATAAGAGAGCAAGAACTGTGTCTGTCAAAAGCATTCACACGAATGAGAGGTGAAAATACCATGTGCATGGTTGAATATGATTGAGAGAAGGGCGGGACTTGAAAAAATCTCATGGCCAAAGTCTCATCTCGCGGGACTTGAAAACAATCTTCCAAAAAGTCTTGTCTCGTCACAGGATTTTTATATAATAGAGCTATATAAATGTCTACGTCTGGAAGTGTGTGTGTCCGGCCCGGAAGTACGAGGGTACAGCATTAAGTTAAAAGAAATCGACTCTGTCGCCAAAGTGAAACTCGCTTAACCATGCATTATTATTATTATTATTTAACCACTAATACACAAGCAAGGCGAGCACATTGGCAAAACGAAACAGCAGAGGAAAGACTTAGCTGTTAATGCACAACCGATGTGATTGATTGAAGTGCCAGAATCTATGGTTTCTGGCAGCCTGGGCTTTATACAGCACAGGCTTACTCTGCTAGTATATATCTGTAAATCTGATTTGCAAGTCACTTTTAATCTAATATATATATATATATATTGTGGAAGTTGGCCCGGACACAGACAGGCAGACACGTTCATGTCAGCCACAAACACATTTATTTACAATATTTACAAGTAATTGCTACGGTCACACAGACCCAAATAATGGTCACTAAGACCCAAATTAGTGCACAAAACAAACGCCAAAGTCACAGCCCTGGCCACAATGCCTTCTTCGGGCCGCCTCCACACTCCTCTCTGCCTTGTCCTTCTTCCACCCGACTCTAGCCTCGAATGATGGGAGACGGCCCCTTTTATACAGGACCCGGATGAGCCCCAGGTGTTCCCGGCATTCCTCCTCTAGCCACACCCCAGCGTGGCGGAAGTGCCGGCTATCCTCCCGGCAGCTCTCTGGGCGCCGTCCTAATTCTTCCCCCCAGCACTTCCTGGTGTGGCGGAAGTGCTGGGGTAACAGGTCCCCAAGGCATTGGGGCGCCTCCTGGCGGTGACCACGGGCCCCTACAGGGTGGAGCTTCCATGCCCTGAACCCGTGGCCCCCAAAACAACCAGGAAGGTGACCCCCACGTGATCCAGGGTGGGCACAGACCCACATCCGGTCCCTCATTATGTCCCGGCCCGGGTCATGGCCCCTGGCATCCCTGAAACTATATATATATATATAAAATCCTAAGTCTAAAAGTGCAACGATTTTATGTGACTTTTTGTCATGCTTTAAATTGGGCTTATTTTAAAATCTACATACACATATATTATATATATATTTTTTGGTATCATTCTTTTCAGAATTTATCAAACTTTAATGTGATGTTGTTAGATTTTCAGATCTTTATTCCGTTTTTAAAATATAAACTAAAAAATATCAAGAACTCACATTCCGCGAGGCGACACTTTGTGCCAAGAGATTTAACCACGTTGGAAATAAAAGACAAAGAGTAGGACAGCTGCTGTACAGGCTTATAAACGTTCCAATCGCTGTGCGAGATGCAGATCACACGCCATGGCAGCAGCAGCTGATCGAGCAAAAAAAAACAAAAAAACAGTTTCCCATTGTATGACCATTTAAGAGGGGGTTTCAGAGTTCAGAGGAGCGACTGCGCCTCCTTGGGGTGCGTTCAGCCCTGTTCTTCACAACACGAGCGGCAGAGATGCAAAGTGGCTGATGTGTTGCGCAGGCCGGGGGGGTTGGCGAGCAAAGCAAGCAGGGGGTGAACCCCCTAGAAAATACATAAAACATAAGTAAATGTAAACTACTTCATACATCCATCCCTTGCCTAAACCTATTTATTCCATTTCAGGGTCACGGGGAAGCAGTGACTACCTCAGCAACATTACACCCAAGGAAGGAACCTACCAAGGAGAGGAGGCTGCCCACCACAGGACTCAATCACGTGGACACCCATATTCAAGTGAACAAGGGCCAGCAGAGAGTCATCAATTTACCTAACCGGCCATTTATTTACTGGTTATAATGAAAACCTGAAACTGGTTTTCCCCTCCAGGACTGACACCAGGAACCATCTCATTTTAGACCTTCTGGTGACTTGCACATTGACATTTAGGTCAACAGGTTGCTCTTAACTTGTGGTCTGTGCGTGGATCCTAATGCCTCAGCAGTTACAGGGACTCTGTGAGGTAAAAATGGCACCGTTCTTCAGACGTGATGTGAAACCGAGGTCCTGACTCTCTCTGGTCATTAAAGACCCCTGTGCAGCTTAAGTGAAGTATAAGTTGTTTCCCAACATCTTGGCTAAATTACCCATCTCGGCCTGGCCATTCTGGCACCCTAATCATTCCCCGTCTCTAATTGTCTCTCTCACCACTTTACCACCATAGCTAATGCGTGGTGAACATACTGGTGCCAAAATGGCTGCCGTCACATCATCCAGGTGGGTGCTACACATTAGTGGTGGTTGAAGTGGACCCCGTCCTTAGCACTTGGAGGAGTGAGAGAAGCATTATATAAACGTTATTATTCTGTGCTTCAGTATTATAGGACTCTGTTTTGTACAGTGGATATGTTTCTAAAAACATCTCATTTACCTTAAAGAAAAAGCTAAAGAAGATCCTTGCACCTCGGCATACTTGCCGTCCCCTCTTTCTCTACCACTCTAACTTTTGTTTTGGTAAATCTTGCATAGAAAAAGCCATTCTTCAAACTCCATTCTTGTTCAACATACTGAATTCTGAGCAAATAACCCTTTTTTTCCCCTTCTGGTATGCTTCAATTTTCTCATCAAATTTTGCATAAAAAAATAAAATGAGTGGTGGCAGAAGGGGGATTTCCTTGGTAGAAAATAAGAAATCAGAAGCTGTTCATCCACACAAACTTGCATGATCAATTTTACACCTTAACCTTAGCAGTTACCTTAAATGTTTCAAATATCGTACCATCACCAAAGAACCAGTGGAAAAGATTTTCCCTTTTTTTTTTTGCCCCTCTCATGTCTCAAGGTAAAACTTCCATCCATAATGGAGAAAATCTGCTGACTGAAAGTAAAAAAAGGTTTCTGCCAGCATATCCTTCAAGTAGTTTATGTGTATGGGTCCACCTAAGAGGGGTCAAGAGCTCCTTAACTATTGCAAAAATGCAGGAAGCCCAATTTGTGTTTCCAATTTCGCACACGGATCCTGCACTCACACTCTCCAGGGAGTCCCGAGTGATGCCCTTCTTCTGTTTATAACTGGGGGGGAAATAAAATGAAAGATCCATCACACTCTGAAAAGGTGAATACAGCCGGCCTGGTTGGTTTGTACTGTGTGGACACATCACACTTAGGTGACATCCATAAACCGTTGTGACCTTTCGCTTAATGCCAAGTGTTTACACTCATATGCGCCCAAGTAAGGCTCCTCAATTCGTCAGTGTTGCCGTGGCCATTCCAAACGTCACACTGGGCAGCAGGCAGGCTCTACTATCAGAAAAGTGTCCATTCCATCCCTTTTCTTTTTCTACATTCCCAGGTCCTCATCCACTGGAACAGATTGCAACTGTGTGAGCACCTTGCCATCGCTTTCCAGATCGTCACTGTCCATGTCTGGCCCTTCCTCTAACTGCTGCCCCCTGACCTCAGGTGCAGTTCCCAAAAGGAGAGATTCACCTCCCGGCAAGGCAAGTAGAGACCGGTGGTCCACACCATCATCTGGCAGCAGTCGATCCTCTTTCCTTAACCCCAATGGCAGCACCAATCCAGTCGAGACCGCACTAGTGGGATTGAGAGCTGGGCTCCAGACAACCTGAGCCAGGTTTGACATTGCACTGCCGGTAACATTGGCCGAGGAAAGATGGCCTGCATTGGCTCCCACTCCTCCCATGGGCACAGAAGAGTTCAGGCCTCCGATGACATCCGAGCAAGTGAGACCCACAGAAGCGGCGGGCATCAAACTAACTGAAGAAAGCATAGCGTTGTTGTCACCCCCGGGTGCAGTGCTTGGATAGAATCCGCCAGGATTGATAAAGGTGATATTGCTGTCTGTTTGATAGGAGGGTTGAGAACTTGTGATTGTTCCCTCTTGGGGCACAGAAACTGAGGAAGAGGTGGTGGTAGTGGTGCTTATGGGGATAACTGCAGAAATTGGTGGAAGGGAGGTGCCACTGGGGGATATGTTATTAACTGGGCAATTCTGCTGCCCTGGGCCAACAGAAATGATCGGCGTTAGGACGATACCCGTACCAGCACCATTCTGGCTGTATTCAGACTCTGTCTTGAGTGGCAGATTAGCCAACGAGGCGGCACTTGAGGAGACGAGCATGCTGGCAGGGAAGGTAGCAGTGAGGATCAGTTTGCCTTGCTGAAAGGTCAAGAGGGTACTGCCCCCTGCTGGATTAGTCAGGATAAGATTTCCTAGAAGAGGGGAAAAAATAAAAAAACAAAAACCAGTAAGCATTTTGGAAAGACACATGAGGAACTATTCAGCTGCTACATTTTTAAAAAAGTGTCCTGAAGGTTTGACAAAGGGTGTAGAAGGAAAGAAGTGGAGGCTTTTCTAAAAAGGAGGACACCCGGCCTGTTCTGGAAGGCAACAAAACATCTGCATGAAAAATCCTGCCCTAAAGGAGAAATATATACAGCGCAGGGATGTGCACAAAAAAAAAATAAAAAAGGTTTAAACATTTAGTTGATTTGAGGTTGAAAACCGTTTAGGTTAGCACTAGGGATTCTCAATCGGCCGCCAATCTAAATTGGCAGATTTTTACTACAAAATACTTGATAGATGACTGATTAAAAAAAAAAAAATCTTCTCAGCACTTGCTTTTCTAAGCATTATGGTAATTTAATTACTGGGCTCCTTTATGTGAGGTCTTACAGTAGTTAAGCCAGCATGCAAGCTTTTTTTATTTGGCACTGAAACCTCCTGCAGTTTAAAAAGAGCAGCAAGTCGAGGCCTACGTTACCAGGCAGAGAGGCACAATTCGCTTATCAGCCTTCATATTAAAGAAAGCGGAGCAGTAAGCTGAGAAAAAGCAATCGGAGAAGTCGTCCAGTGCAATTAGACAAATGGCAGGAAAAGCTACTTTAATGAATTCAGAGCTTTTTAATTTGGCCCTTATTTAAAACGGGTCACTGCTTATCTTAGTTTGGACCGCCTGCTTGTGTTAAGTACAGCAGTTCACATTTTTAATTTGAAAAAAAGAAAAGAAAAAAAAAAAAGAAT
Source organism: Polypterus senegalus (assembly GCF_016835505.1). Taxonomy (NCBI): domain Eukaryota; kingdom Metazoa; phylum Chordata; class Cladistia; order Polypteriformes; family Polypteridae; genus Polypterus; species Polypterus senegalus. Next base: position 16,817,500 of record NC_053164.1, on the reverse strand, counting down.
TTGAAATATCTCTTTAGTAAATAACAAGCTTGTTAGTCTTCTTGATAAAAAATGTGTGAACATTTGATACATTTGTGGCATTTTTGAAGATTTGTACTTTGTGTTTATTATTTGTTGCTGTGTGTCAAATTTTGGTAAGAAACAAGTAGAGCATAATTAAAATGGTAATCCATATTTTTTAATTACACCCCAAGAATTACAAATGTCTAGCTGATACAAAGGAGAAAAAAAAAAGACACACTTGTATAAATATAGTAAATGTATATTTTAAAAGCAAAAAAAACAAAAAACAAAAACCGGTGGTGCAATTAATGAATAGAAACCTACAAAGGCATGTATACTTAAATTTAAGCAGGTGCTCAATTAACAGTATCAATTATTTTATTGGGGGTGTGTGTGTGTGTATATATACATATATATATATATACATATATATATATATATATATATATATATATATATATATATATATATACATATATATATATATACACACACACACACATATATATATATATATATATACATACAGTGGAACTTCTACATACGATCACCTCTGTATACGAGAAATTCAAGATAAGAGGAAAGTATGAGCGAAAAATTCGGATCTAAATTCGAGCATTGGCTCACATAACGAGCCACGAGCCAGGCTGTGGTTATGCGTGACGCGTTTCCTGATCCGCCTCGACTCGGGGATTCACCCAAGCTGACGCTGCCAGCCTTCAGCTCACTTGTTCTTCCGTAGCGTGAGGATCTATGCGTTTGTGCACTTGTGATTTCATTGTTTCGCTGTAGCAGTTCGCGTATAAGCGTATCCAAAAATATCGCGGACATGCAGACAGAGAATAGGAGACGATTGCCCTCAAGAGGAGAGAGAGAGAGAGAGCGCGCAGCGCTAAGAGAGAAGAGAGAGAGAGAGAGATAAGGAGAGAGAGAGAGAAGCGTGGGCGAGCGAAAGAGATAAGGAGAGAGAGAGACGCACGAGAGAGAAGAGCCATCAGCTCAGTTATGCTCACATGATGCTCAGCAGACAAAGTGTATCCATACTACTTGTATTGCAAGACATCGCTCGTTTTATCAAGTCAAAATTAATTAAAAAATATAACTCATCTTGCAAAACACTCGTAAACCACGTTACTTGCAAACCGAGGTTCCACTTGTATATACAGTATTATTTATCAGTGTTATTTCTTAGGAAAATTGATTTTTATGTTGATATTTTTGGGGGTGCAGAACAGATTAACTGGATTTCCATTATTTTCAATGGGGAAGTTTGTTCTAGATACGAGAAATTCGCTATACAAGCTCAGCGCTGGAACGAATGAAACTCATATCTCGAGGTTCCACTGTATTGTGAAATGAGCCCCGGACACAGACAGGCAGACATGTTATTATGCACCACCACACGTTTATTTACACTATTTACAAGCTAATCAAGTGCCACACAAACCCCAATCTTCCCCAAAGTCCAGGCCAAACCACGCTGCCACTTCTTCGGACCGCCTCCTACTCTCTTTCGTTCCTGACCTTGTCCTTCTTCCACCCGACTCCAGCCCTGAATGAAGGGAGGCGGCCCCTTTTATCTGTACCCGGATGTGCTCCAGGTGTGTTCCGGCAATCTCCCACGAACACACCCCAGTGTGGCAGAAGTTCCGGCTGCGTACCCGCAAGCACTCCATGTGTCCCCACTCGTCTTCCCCCCAGCACTTCCTGGTGTGGTGGAAGTGTTGGGGTCCAGGGTTCTCCAGGCATGGGGGCGCATCCTGGCGGTGACCTCGGGCCCCTACAGGGTTGAGCTTCCCAGATCTGTACCCGTGGCCCCCAAAGGAACCAGGGTGGTCTTCCCCTCGTGGTCTGGAGGAGGCCTGAGCCCTCCTCCTGTCTTCCTGGGTATCCCGGCTGGGTGCCACCCCCAGCTGCGTACCACTATATATATATATATATATATATATATATATATATATATATATATATATATATATATACACACACACACATAAAGTGGGTTTACAGTTGTCTGTATAGAAAGAGACATGCAGATTATGGTTACTACCAATGCTTTAACAACTTAAAAGAATGTCACAATGGCACAGTGCCCTTAGGTACAATCTCAAGTGCTCAAATTGCCATCCTTCACAGTTTGCACATTCTTGTAGTCACCTTACTAAACTCAAGCACATTTGGGCACAAAGTTCTTTATTGTCATCAGTTTCTTGACAAGCTTCTCTTATGTAGTCAATTTCATCCACAGTACGTGGCTGTCAGGTAAAGACTTTATCTTTGACAACACCCCCAAAAGTCCATTGGGGTGAGGTCTGGTGACTGTGGTGGCCATTCCACTGGCCCTCGTCAACTTATCCACTTGTTGGGTAATTGATCATCAAGAAACACGTGCACTGATGAAAATTTTGAAGACCACAAATCTTTGCTTTTCAAGTCTGTTAGTGGAAATTCATACTGAGCTCTGCCAGCTGTTAGAAACATCGAAACTATTTGTAATAGTTGCCAAAAAGAACTTGCCATAATTGACACTTCCAGTAACTTCCAGATGTTTTTTTAAAGTTTTTAAAAGAAACAGATTTTCATTTTTCAAATGTTCTGCAAAGAAAAGAGGGTAAGAAAGCTTTTATTTTCACCTGTCATTACTGGGTGCTCCATCTGCAGTGATTGACATCTATAAATTGGGATCAATTTCCCTCAATGGCTACAGATCTCTTCACCTCGAGCTTGCCCTTTAAGAGGTATCAAAGCCAGTAATTCTTCATGGAGACCTTTACATGGAAACATACCACCTCAGAAGGCTAATTTGTGCGATTCCCACATGCAACAATTTGTCACATGCTAAAGAAAATACAGATGCCGATTTTATATCATTAATCTGTTGGTCTGTCACATTGTTACCCATCTTATGATTCTATTGTGTATTTTGCAGATAGTGGAGTGTCTTTAAATTTTTAATAACTTCTTTATTTTTGAAGGAAGAATAGAGATGTTCGGCCAAATTTAAAAAGCATTATTTTTGTTTTTTTTTAAACATATTGTTCATTTGTGAAAGGATTTCTACGCTTCACAATCTAACGAGAAACAGCAAAACTTGCTGATTGTTGCATATTTTGCTTTAATTTGTCACCGTTTTTTTTCTCTCTTCTCCAAATTAAGTTTTTTTTTTTTTTTTGGCAAATGTTTTGTTAAAAAGTGACTTTCGAGATTAGATTTTTTTGTTGTTGAATAACTTTTCATTGCAAATTAGATATGTTAGGAGACTTATAGAGTTTTGCATATCAGTTTTAAATTAAATTACTCGGACACATAACAGTGTAAAAGTGACTAATATTACAACATTGTCCAGTACCGTAGCGATAGTCTTCACTCTCACCGCTCTTTTTTGAGTAAAATCATCTGCTCTTCACTAATGTAACTGTGTTGAGTGAGCAGCAGTGCAAAACACACTCACCACTCCGAACTCAGCTGGCTAGAATATGTAAATAGGAGAAAATAATGTATATGAAAACCTGGGAAGGAATGGTGACAATTAACCAGAAAAAGTATATGAATGAATTAGGAATCCCAACAAACGTTGAAGTGTACATCCAATCTTGGTTACTGAAGAAAACTCTGGAGAGCATATGATTTGACCAAAGATGTAATCTCGTCAAACAGAATGACTTTGAGCAACATGTAGTTAACAGGTCAAATGCAACAAAGCCATGTGATAGACAGCCTGATGCACATACAGCTAAAGAAATAACTTCATGAAAAATAGTATTAAACCATGAGTAAATTATTTATCTTTATGAAAGTATGATCAAATAATATGTTAAGACATGAAAATGTGAATGCGTCTATCGTCCAAGGCATGCGGATATCGCGAGCTGCAGGTTGCCGACCCGTGGTCTTGTTGAAAGTAGAAGTCTTCATTATCATGCTGTCTGTGCAATTGGGATAACACAGCGTCTCTCAGCATGTTAAGATTCAGGTTGCGTGTAACAAATGAATAAAATATATAAAAACTCGCCGACGGTGTAAGAATAGAAATGGAAAACAGTGAGAAAGGAATTCAGAAATCAAGAAGAAAGATGTACTTCTTGAAAGACGCAGTTGTGAATAGGTGTTTTGCTGGAGACGACAGATAATGGGTCGAAAGATCTAACCCTAGAAAAAGCCACGTACAACAATAGTTTTGCTGCATGTAACTTCCTGGAAATGTGGACGATAATATGATCATTTTGCCCTACACGTACGTTGTTATTTTCAGCCTTTGCTTGCAGTGAATCTGACAGTCTTTTGTATTGTTCCACGCCGCAGATCTTGTTGATGTAATCTATACTAATAAAAGCCCTCACTGACTCACTGACTGACTGACTCACTCACTCACTCACTCACTCACTGACTCATCACTAATTCTCCAACTTCCCGTGTAGGTAGAAGGCTGAAATTTGGCAGGCTCATTCCTTACAGCTTACTTACAAAAGTTAGGCAGGTTTCATTTTGAAATTCTACGCATAACTGTCATAACTGGATCCTACATATGTACATATATACGGCCATAGCCTGCAGCTCGGTTGCCGTGTGAGGCGGAGTTGCGTCCCTCATCGTCACGCCTCCCATGTAGTTGAGTGCCTGCCCATATAAGGCCGTCCGTCAGCAGCAATCCAATAGACATGCTGTCGCTAAATATTCGCAGGCAAATCAAAAATACCTGGAATGCCTGTTAAAATGGAAAAAGTTCCGACAGCACGTGGAGCTGATGTTTTCTGGCCCGCTAAAAGGCAAAGACGAGAGTGAGAAATGCAGCTACCTGCTCCTGTGGACTGAGGAAGAAGGAAGAGACATTTTTAACACATGGACTCTCGCCCAGGAGGAAGCCAAGGTACTGAAAACTTATTATGACCGCTTTGAGGCGTTTGTCATGCCCAAGACGAATACGATATTCGTGAGATACAAGTTTAATGAGAAGACGTAGGGTATAAACGAGACTTTTGATCACTTTGTAATGGAGTTAAAATTACTGGTGAAGGACTGTGCTTATGCAAACGAAGATGAGATGGTCAGAGATAGAATAGTGTTTGTCACAAACTCAGCAAAAGTGCAAGAGAAACTTAAGTGCCAGGCCTGAGCTAACATTACATAAAGCCGTGGACATCGCAAGATCTCACGAGATAGCACAAGCACACCTTCGATGCATGTACTCCGAGCGGCTCACGTGAACTGATTGTGAACGCAGTACGCAGAGAACAAGGAAGAGCTCCAAAGAGCGCTGAACAAAAAACGCATTGCACAATTGAGAAGGCAGCAAAAGAATATGAAGCGTCTGATACATACAAGCATATTCATAAGTGCAGCTACTGTGGAAACAAAGCACACGGTGGAAAAAGTCAATGTCCAGCTAAAGGAAGGCAGTGTAAAAAATGTGGTAAATTGAACCACTTCACTAAAGTTTGCAGGACTGGGAAAGGTAAACCCGTGCATGCAGTGTGAGATGTCTCAGATAAAGAGGAAGACGAGCTGTTTATTGATGCAGTAAGAAAGGAACAACCATCTGAAGCTGAACAAGCCTTTGTAGACATATCAATAGGAAAACACGGTGTAAAGATTAACTTTAAATTACGTTCATAGACACGCTGCCGCTAAATATTCGCAGGCAAATCCACAACTTAATACCGGGAATGCCTGTTAAACATCTTAGATTCACGAGTACCGATTTGGGTAGTGATCACTTCGATGAATGAAACCTGTTATCTTTACAACGGTTGACAAACACGGAATGTAACTTGAACACAACACGTCCTCCAAATACGAACCTGATTGAAAGAAATAATGATAATCAAATCCTTGATGACAGCAACACTCATAACACTCACAAAACAATTACTGTATATTGACAATCATGTTCCGTTATTTTTAAAATGTTTCCTTTTCTTTTTCATAACTTCTTTAACACACTACTTCTCCGCTGCGAAGCGCGGGTATTTTGCTAGTCTGAGATAATTGGGACGCGCGCCCTCTGTTTTAACATACGCATCTACGACGTACTGCTGGAATAGTTTGCCGCTGGAGTGCAACTCATTGATAATCTGTATGTGTAAAATTGGCATTGAGTAAGCCTGATTCGGTTGGCAATTCTTCTAAATCGGGAACATGTAAATCTTAGAGCAAGCCAATGTCTCCGTAAGAGAATAAAAGTGGGTAATCCATAAGATCGCAATTCATATTGAGTGTGGAAATCTGTTTACAGGAGTTGCCTATGGGACAGATGCAAATGTTCCTTTCGGCAGGGGGTTCGCCATCTTCTCCGACGAAAATCGCTGCAACATCGGTGTGATATGCCAGGGCATTGTATTGTCGTAAATCCTGCCCAGGGTTTTCCTTGAAAACCATTCGTACAGGTGCTCTTGGATTGGACTGGGCGATTTTATGCATGTGTTTGTATGATTTAGCGAAGGGGTTGATGGTTCTGAGCATGGGATCCAGCTGGAAAAGTACATTTTTGCTGCATGCAGAGTTTGTTTTATTTTGTAAGCGTACTTCAGTAGCTTGCGCTGTGTCAAAAAACATACAACTGTCTGTCGATATCCCGGAGAGGTAAAAGTGTTAGCGTATAGTGGAGAGATTTGGTGATAAATTTGCCCGTGTATTTTAAAACAGTATGGTCCGTGGCCAGGAGGTTGAGTTATCTGTGGAAGAGGACGAATAGGAATCGAGAAATGACGTATCGGCTGCGCGTGGGCGGGACCGGTTTTGAAGTGGAAGCAGGACGAACCAGACGAGAAATATATATGAGAGATAGTTAAATATACAAGAACTAACTCGGAGTTTCACGTACTCAAACTGTAAACCGACTTTTGCTTATTTCTTTTTTTTGCTAGAAAACTTTTTTTTTTTTTAAATAAAAAATGTGTCAAATAAGTACATTACAGACAAATTATTAAACAATATGCCAGCCTGCAATTATGAATGCATATTTTCAAGTATTTTACAAGATAAAGTATGTCTTTTAAGGAAGTTTTATTTACTTTAGTATTTTATGGTTACTGAACAATACGCCTACAGAATATAATTTTGTCCATAAAAATGAACAGTTAACACATGTGGTTAATTATGAAAATATCAAAGTTAACACTTTAATGTAGGATATAAGGCTGCTATGCAGCTGGTTATGCAGGAGCTCAGTGTAAAAAGTTTCTTTAAAAGGAATAAGAAAAAAACCCAAAACAATCCAGTAAAGTAAAATTGGTGATCGGCCTTAAATACAAACCTCCCTATTTAGCACTTAAACCGCATCGCCTGCTAATCTTTAACTGGGCTGTGGAGTCAAAAGCAATTATTGGGTTACTGGAGTTTGTAAAAAAAGGTACCGTCTCTGACTAAATGTAATAAAATGTGTTAAAAAAAACACCTAATTTCACATATACTAATTCAAAATTCCTACATTTTATTCTAACCATTTGCTAAAAATATAACCTCATTTTTAGTTTATAGGAGACCCGGGTTCGCTTCCCGGGTTCTCCCTGCGTGGAGTTTGCATGTTCTCCCCATGTCTGCGTGGGTTTCCTCCCACAGTCCAAAGACATGCAGGTGAGGTGGACTGGTGATTCTAAATTGGCCCAAGTGTGTACTTGGTGTGTGTGTGTGTGTGTGTCCTGCGGTGGGTTGGCACCCTGCCCGGGATTGGTTCCTGCCTTGTGCCCCGTGTTGGCTGGGATTGGCTCCAGTAGACCCCCGTGACCTTGTATTCGGATTCAGCGGGTTAGAAAATGGATGGATGGATGGATTTTTAGTTTAGTTTTTTTTACTTTTGTAAGTTTTGCCTTTTGTTTAATGTTCACTCAATGTTTGTAACATCTTTAACAAATAAGTCTAAAAAAAAAAAAGCCACAGTGGCGTCACTACAGCCTTTAAACCCAAACTCCAACAGGTCAGGGTGCTAAAAAGCGTATCTTGTATGTTTGTGTGCTTTCAGTCAACATTGTAAATGCAGTACCGTTCAAACGTTTGCGGTCAACTAGAAATTTTCATGTTTTGGATAGAAAGCCATATATCTTATTACGTAGATGCCATTAAGTTGATTTTACAAATGTAATATTTAATGGCCATATCTCTCTATTATAAAAAAAAAATCTAGGGGAGGCAGACTAGGGAAACGAGACATGATCGTCTCAGAAGACAATTTGAAGTCCCGCTAGAGACTCTTTAACTTGCTCCCATCTCTTAATAATAATAATACTACATTTTATTTATATAGCACCTTTCTCATGCTCAAGGCACTTAAAACAATGACAAGCAAAACACGCAGCTCGCAGCAGATGACCCGACTGCTTCTTCTTGCGTGTGTTCAGCCACCCCAACCCACCCCTCTGCACAATGCGAGCAGCAGAGACACGAAGTGGCAAAACGGACACAGGCTGTACAGGCTTTAAAATGATTGACCACAACGTGAGCAGCGTTATACAGTACGTCCTGCGAGAAAGAGATGTAACCACGCCCGGGGCTGGAAATAAAGGACAAGTATTGTTTTTACAGCGTCACACGAGACAAGGCAGTGAGCCATCACTTAAAACAAGTCCACGGACATCTAACCTAGCAGTTGTTGGATTGCTTTTGGCAGACACGCATCATGTGCTCCCAGCTCTTAAAACAACGACATGCGACAAGCAGAACAGGCAGCTCGCCAGCTGCAGAAAGACAGCAGATGATCCGACGGCATCTCCTTATCTGCATTCAGCCGCCCCCTCTTCAGAACGTTATACATGCGTTATATGTCCTGCGAGAAAGAGATGTAACCACGCCCGGGGCCGGAAATGAAACAAATATCGTTTTTACAAAAGTTTTTAAAGCAAAAGTGAAAATAATGCATATGTAACAATTCCCATGAAAATAACAATCTCTTTAAATTGTATATCCGGTAAACCAAACCCGGGGCTGGGCGAGCGGAGCCTCCTAGTAATATATAATGAAACATTGTCTTATGAAAAGATGACAAACTACATCTGACTAGGATTGAAAAAGAAGGAGAAGTCCCAGATGGACAACTGCATAGGAGGAGAAGAACAGCAGATTGTGTGACCTGAGAAACAAACTCCTTACAGGTCCTCAGTCGACTTCTTCTATAAATTCTGTACATGCCAAATTCCAGGATCATCTGCAGCAGAAGAAAGACAACTCCGGGATGCTGGCCTCAGAGGCAGAGTGTTCAAAGAAAAAGCCACACATGAAACTGGCACATGAAGAGAAAGGGTTAAAGTAGGCAAAGAACACAGACATCGGGCAGAAGAGGACTATAAAAGTGAATCATGCTCAGCATCCCAAAGTGGCCCTTTTTCTGTTGCAGATGACACTGGTATTTGGTGTGTATTTAGTAAAGAAGCCAACTAAGGACCTGTAAGGCACTTGTTTCTCTATCTACACACGGATGTCCTTGTCTTCTTGGGCAGTTGTGTATCTGGACCTGCCTCTTCTTTTTAAATCCAGTTTACCATCTTCTCTCAAGACAGTAACAGATGCCTCTAGAACAGTAGAACACTCTAGACCAGAGATGTCAAACTCCAGTCCTGGAGGGCCGCAGTGGCTGCAGGTTTTCATTCTTACCATCTTCTTAATTAGTGCTGATTACTTCTTTTAAATAGCTTGACTCAGGCCCCATAGTTGTTTCTTTTTCCTTAATTAGCAGCCAAACAATAATGAGACGCGAAACAGGCTGCCATATGACCAGCTCACCTGTGCCCATCACAAAATATCTGAAAATAAAGAAAGGTGAAGGTCTCAGTAAGGCTGATTTCCGAGGTCTCCAAAACATTATGATGGCATTCTTAGAAAAAAGCACAAAAGCAACAGTTTTGGAAATGTGTGCCGTGACAGCATGAGAGCAGCAACAAGCCATGGAATTAAATAACGGGTTTAATTAACAGCAAGAATCGGCTTCTCATTAAGAAAGTGATTGGAGTGAAATTGGTTGGAGTTTGAAGCCCCAGTTTAGCTGGTCATCTCATTTCTGTTCGGCTCTCATTGAATGAAGAAAGGAATCAATTAAGAGGACTGAATCCTTAAAAACATTAAACTGAAGGAAAAAGGAGTTAATTAGCAGTGAAAACTGATTAGGAAACGGGTTAGAATGAAAAACTGTAGCCACTGCGGCCCTCCAGGCCTGGAGTTCGACACCCCTGCTCTGGACGAGAACAGGCCATTCAGCCCAACAAAGCTTGCCAGTCCTATCCCCCTAATTCTTCCAAAATAACATTAAGTTGAGTTTTGAAAGTCCCTAAAGTCCTACTGTCTACCACACTACTTGGTCACTTCTTCCATGTGTCTCTGGTTCTGTGAATGTAGAAAAACACCCTAACGTTTTATGCTAAATTTAAGTTTCCAACTGTGTCCCTGGGATGAACTCATTTTAAAGTCACCGTCTCGATCCACTTCACTAATTCCCTTCATAATTTTAAACTCTTCACTCATGCCTCCTCTTAATCTACCTTTGTCTAAAACTGAAAAGGCTCAGCCATTTAAATCTTCCTTCATAACTCATCCTCTGTAGCCCTGGAATCTACCTAGTCGCTCTTCTCTGAAGTTTCTCTAGCACTGCTGTGTCATTTTATTGCAGCCTGGAGACCAAAACTGCACCCAGTACTCCACATGTGGCCTCACCAGTGCGTTATAAAGCTTGAACAGAACCTCCTTGGACTTGTAATGGGGCAACTTCGACACCAATGTGCTCCAGGGTAGGACATATAATGCATGGCTGAAGTGCAATATACAAACCACTCATAGCCCCGTCAGTGTACAACAGTTGCAGTTGTCCACAGTATGATCAAGCAATGGTGACAAGAAACATGGTCAGGAAGTCCGTGGTTCCTTGAAGACATCCTGCTACTTATTTGTATCGAGGTTCCTTTCACCATTACCAGCTGGAGGGAATTAATTTAGGAAGAAGGAAATACATACATAAATAAATACTAATAATATATAGGCAAGAAAGTATTCTAAACAAAATCCTTCCTCATACATTTAAAGCCGAGTTCACAAAAACCACAGCTGAAGGAGTGCTGCGTGAGCCTGTCATGGTCTGACACGCAAACAGAACTGTTTTGTGTTCTCTTGAGTTGTTAGGTCCTATAGGTTGGCTATACACGGCAGTCCAGATCCAATTATGCAATTATGAAAAGGCGAACACATCGCAGCTGCTGTTCGACTGACAACCATCTCCCCACCTTTTTGGAATGCAGGGCAGGTGCCGCCTTCTATCGGCAACAAAAATATCTCGACTCAAAACAAGTTAGAACCATGCAATGGGACTCTGCCTCTGTAGTTCGAACATAACGTGGCAACCGCAGACGCAGTATTGCATGATTGGCTAAGAATGTTCAAATGCTTCAGTGACGCCGTTGGACGGCCGAGTATAGTAAGTCGGTGTTGGTTCGAGTAGATAACAGTTAAGTTCGGTTGGTTTTTGGAACGTTGCTTTGGTGAGGCGTACTTTCCAGGACTAACATCGTCTACTGACTTAAACCCTTCGACAGCTCCGGAACCAAAGGTAATTTAGAACGTATCGCCATTTGCTTGGCACGTCGAAATCTATCTTTGGGCAATTCGGTTTTTGCATCCGTCCTTCTGACATCGATTGGCAAACTTAATAATGACGGCTGGGTATTAACAAGGGTCATTGTTCAAATTTTAGTCGATCTCAGATCGAAAATGACCACGGCAACAGAATTATTACTCCGAATATGATTAGAGTCGTAAAATACGGTTTGTTTTGAAAATTTGTTTGCCGGAAAAAAATCAAATGAGGTGCGTCGAAGAGCCGAGTTCACGTCCCCTCGTTTAGACAGGCAGTTCTTCATTAAATTGCCCGAAAAGGTCTATTTTAAGCACAAATAAGTGCCATGATAACAAAATCATTTCAAGGATTTAAAAAAAAAAACAACAAATAATTCTTTGCAGAAAAAATCTGTAAAATTTGTAGCTCGATTCGAGCGACAAAGTTTATTTGAGGTTTTTACAAATTCATTAAAAATAAAAAAAACTGAGAAATCACATGTACATAAGTATTCACAGCCTTTGCCATGAAGCTCCAAATTGAGCTCTGGTGCATCCTGTTTCCCCTGATCATCCTTGAGATGTTTCTGCAGCTTCACTGGAGTCCACCTGTGGTCAATTCAGTTGACTGGACATGATTTGGAAAGGCACACACCTGTCTATAGAAGGTCCCACAGTTGACAGTTCATGTCAGATCACAAACCAACCATGAAGTCAAAGGAATTGTCTGTAGACCTCCGAGACAGAATTGTCTCGAGGCACAAATCTGGGGAAGGTTACAGAAAAATGTCTGCTACTTTGAATGTCCCAATGAGCACAGTGGCCTCCATCATCCGTAAGTGGAAGAAGTTCGAAACCACCAGGACTCTTCCTAGAGCTGGCCGGCCGGCCATCTAAACTGAGCGATCGGGGGAGAAGGGCCTTTGTCAGGGAGGTGACCAAGAACCCGATGGTCACTCTGTCAGAGCTCCAGAGGTCCTCTGTGGAGAGAGGAGAACCTTCCAGAAGGACAACCATCTCTGCAGCAATCCACCAATCAGGCCTGTATGGTAGAGTGGCCAGACGGAAGCCACTCCTTAGTAAAAGGCACATGGCAGCCCACCTGGAGTTTGCCAAAAGGCACCTGAAGGACTCTCAGTCCATGAGAAACAAAATTCTCTGGTCTGATAAGACAAAGATTGAACTCTTTGGTGTGAATGCCAGGCGTCACGTTTGGAGGAAACCAGGCACTGCTCATCACCAGGCCAATACCATCCCTACAGTGAAGCATGGTGGTGGCAGCATCATGCTGTGGGGATGTTTTTCAGCGGCAGGAACTGGGAGACTAGTCAAGATAAAGGGAAAGATGACTGCAGCAATGTACAGAGACATCCTGGATGAAAACCTGCTCCAGAGCGCTCTTGACCTCAGACTGGGGTGACGGTTCATCACTTAGCAGGACAACGACCCTAAGCACACAGCCAAGATATCAAAGGAGTAGCTTCAGGACAACTCTGTGAATGTCCTTGAGTGGCCCAGCCAGAGACCAGACTTGAATCTGATTGAACATCAATGGAGAGATCTTAAAATGGCTGTGCACCGATGCTTCCCATCCAACCTGATGGAGCTTGAGGTGCTGCAAAGAGGAATGGGCGAAACTGGCCAAGGATAGGTGTGCCAAGCTTGTGGCATCATATTCAAAAAGACTTGAGGCTGGAATTGAGTATTGAGCAAAGGCTGTGAATACTTATGTACATATGATTTCTCAGTTTTTTCATTTTTAACTCTTTCAGGGCTGATGTCAACTGTTGTCAAAAGGAGGAGTTGATGATGGTAATTAACTGTAAACTGTGACAAAACCAACCGTTATGTTTTAGTTGGACTCTTGTTGCTAGAAGGAAAGTTTGCTTCATTGGTTTCCACCAAGATTTCCTGCACTCCTGTGAGTAACAAGGCGCAAACAACGGCAAAAATGGCACTGACATCTGGCGAGACATCAAAGTGGATGCGTAAAGCGAAATACTCCGTGGACGACGTTTTGCCTATTCTATCTGATTTGGACTATGCCTTGTCGGACTCCGATTTTGATACAAGCGATCGAAAACGAATGTGAGGTCTCAGCTTTAGCTAACCGGTCCCCAGCTAATCGTGGTGCTGAACAGGTTCATGTAGCTGATACGCCAACGGCACTGTTCACCTGGTAGGACTGTCACTTAAGAGGAAGAAACCAGATTGCAATGCACTGTGACCGTGACCACTGCTGCTGCCCCGACCACACAAAGACAGTCTGGCAGCATGCCTGCCACACATTCTTGGCAAACTGGCGGCCACAGCATACAGCAACAGACGTTTTGTGTTGACTTCTGTGTGAAGCCATTGCTTTTCAGAAAATTGTGTTTTTTGGAAAAAATATTCAGCCCTCAAAGAGTTAATGAATTTGCAAAAACCTCAAGTACACTTTTTTCACGTTGTCATTATGGGGTGTTGTGTGTAGAATTCTGAGGAAAAAAATGAATTTAATCCATTTTGGAATAAGGCTGTAACATAACAAAATGTGGAAAAAGTGATGCGCTGTGAATACTTTCTGGATGCACTGTATATAGTGCCAGACGGCTGGGGTCCATGCCTGGCCGGGATGCCCCTTCACTGTATATTCAATGTGAAGGGCTCCATGGGATATGGAGTTGAGTGCAGCCCTGTTGGGTCCCGCAGGCGCCGCCAGGGGTTGCTGCACCTGGGACTCCTGAGCCCGTATGGGCAGCGTATTCACCACACCCGGAAGTGCAGCCAGAATTCTGCAATCAAGCACCTGGAGCACTTCTGGGTGGACTATAAAAGGGCCCAGCAACCGCCACTCAATGGTCAGAGTCGGGAGGAGGACTACGCTTGAAGGAGGAGTGGTGATGCAAAGGAGAAGAGTGTTTTGGGTGCTTTATTTGTACTGGGGACTGTGTTGTGCCTGTGGGGATCACGGGGAGGACTGCCCCACAGGTGAAGAAAAATAAAAGTTGATTTATTTTTATACGTGCCTCTGGTGTGAGTCTGTGTCAGGTCAGGCGCCTATATGGTGTATTTTGTTACAATAAATATATATATGGCCATACTTACACATAGAGTGGCATGCAAAAGTTTGGGCACCTGACATGGTCAGTACTTAGTAAGACCTCCTTTGTCGAGTATCACAGCTTGTAAACGCTTTTTGTAGCCAGCTAAGAGTCTTTCAGTTCTTGCTTGGAGTATTCTTGCCCATTTGTCATTGCAAAAGGTTTCTAATTCTGCAAGATTCTTGGGGTCGTCTTACATGGACTGCTCTTTTGAGTTCTATGCACAGATCCTTATTGATGTTTAGGTCAGGATTTTGGAGGGCCATAGCAAAGCTGTCAGCTTGCACCTCTTGAGGTGTTCCAGTGTACATTTGGAGGTGTGTATCGGCTCATTATCTTATTGTAGGACCCTTCCATTTTTTTTAACTTCAACTTTTTCACAGATGGTGTGATGTTTGCTTTCAGAATTTCCTGCCATTTACTTGAATCCATTCTTCTCTGTGCCACTGACTGCAACACAAGCCCAAAGCCTGATTGATCCTCTGCTATGTTTAACAGTCAGAGACGTGTTCTGTTCCTGGAATTTGGCCCCATTTATTCTCCAAACATACCTTTGTTTATTGTGGCCAGAAAGCTCTATTTTGACTTCATCAGCCTACAAGTATTATTTCCAGAATGCATCAGGCTTGTTTAGATGTTCATTTGCAAAATCCCTGGTGCTGAAGTTTGTGGTGAGGATGCAGGAAAGGTTTTCTTCTGCTGCCTCTGCCATGATTGTCATATTTGTTGAGTGGACCATATACACGTAAATTTAGGAACACCTGTTCAATTTCTCATTAATGCAATTATCTAATCAACCAATCACATGGCAGTTGCTTCAATGCATTTAGGGGTGTGGTCCTGGTCAAGACAATCTCCTGAACTCCAAACTGAATGTCAGAATGGGAAAGAAAGGGGATTTAAGCAATTTGGAGCGTGGCATGGTTGTTGGTGCCAGACGGCCGGTCTGAGTGTTTCACAATCTGCTCAGTTACTGGGATTTTCACGCACAACCATTTCTAGGGTTTACAAAGAATGGTGTGAAAAGGGAAAAACATCCAGTATGCGGCAGTCCTGTGGGCTTAAAATGCCTTGTTGATGCTAGAGGTCAGAGGAGAATGGGCCGACTGATT
This sequence comes from Polypterus senegalus, assembly GCF_016835505.1. Taxonomy (NCBI): domain Eukaryota; kingdom Metazoa; phylum Chordata; class Cladistia; order Polypteriformes; family Polypteridae; genus Polypterus; species Polypterus senegalus. The sequence continues at coordinate 16,801,776 of NC_053164.1, read as the reverse complement.
CAAGCTGATAGAAGAGCAACTTTGACTGAAATAACCACTCGTTACAACCGAGGTATGCAGCAAAGCATTTGTGAAGCCACAACACGCACAACCTTGAGGCGGATGGGCTACAACAGCAGAAGACCCCACTGGGTACCACTCATCTCCACTACAAATAGGAAAAAGAGGCTACAATTTGCACGAGCTCACCAAAATTGGACAGTTGAAGACTGGAAAAATGTTGCCTGGTCTGATGAGTCTCGATTTCTGTTGAGACATTCAAATGGTAGAAGTCAGAATTTGGCGTAAACAGAATGAGAACATGGATCCATCATGCCTTGTTACCACTGTGCAGGCTGGTGGTGGTGGTGTAATGGTGTGGGGGATGTTTTCTTGGCACACTTTAGGCCCCTTAGTGCCAATTGGGCATCGTTTAAATGCCACAGGCTACCTGAGCATTGTTTCTGACCATGTCCATCCCTTCATGACCACCATGTACCCATCCTCTGATGGCTACTTCCAGCAGGATAATGCACCATGTCACAAAGCTCAAATCATTTCAAACTGGTTTCTTGAACATGACAATGAGTTCACTGTACTAAAATGGCCCCACAGTCACCAGATCTCAACCCAATAGAGCATCTTTGGGATGTGGTGGAACGGGAGCTTCGTGCCCTGGATGTGCATCCCACAAATCTCCATCAACTGCAAGATGCTATCCTATCAATATGGGCCAACATTTCTAAAGAATGCTTTCAGCACCTTGTTGAATCAATGCCACGTAGAATTAAGGCAGTTCTGAAGGCGAAAGGGGGTCAAACACCGTATTAGTATGGTGGTCCTAACAGTCCTTTAGCTGAGTGTATATATATATATACATACACATTATATATATATATATATATATATATATATATATATATATTATATTATATATATATTATATTATATATATATTATATATATATTATATACTAGCAAAATACCAGCTTACTTGGAGAGAAGTAGTGTGTTAAAGAAGCAATGAAAAGAAAAGGAAACATTTTGAAAATAACGTAACCTGATTGTCAATGTAATTGTTTTGTCACTGTTGTGAGTGATGAGTGTTGTTGTCATATATATATATATATATATATATATATATATATATATATATATATATATATATATATATATATATATTTACACACACACATAAACATATATATATATATATATACATATCTATACACACACATACATACATACATACACACACACACATATATATAAACATATATATACATATACATACATATCTACATATAAACACACAGCTATTTCAGATCAGTGCAATACGCTGTTTGTTAAAACGTTGACTCCGCTCTTACGTGCAATAACAAATCAAATCATTCAGTTGTCTTTGCTCATATGTCATTTTAGAGCTGGACGCCTGGCATCTTTTTTTGGCCACAAGTTCGTTTCTGTTTGGTGTGAGGTTCTGTGTTGTGGAGATTCTCAGGATGGATTGCAGGTGCTCATCAGTGAGGCGACTCCTGTGTGCTGTTTTGTTAGTCTTTATCACTGAGAAGAGCTTCTCACACAGATATGTGCTACCAAACATGCACAAGGTTCGAGCCGCATGTAGACGGACTTTTTTTGTTCTTCAAAGTCACCAAAGCGCCGTGCAAACTCAGTGCGCAATAACTCTACCTTCGCAATAACTTGCAGCATCATAAGGTAGACTTGATTAACGCGGTAAGTGTTCGGCAAGGCAGCTGAAGCGCTGCATTATGGGATCTGTAGTTTATTGTGTTACCAGCGCTTCATATACCCGGCCATTAATAACAATAATACAGTATATAAAATGATCTCGGGCGGATATAATTACACGCCGGGCGGATGTGGCCCGCGCCCTTGAGTTTGACACATATGGACTAAATAGAACTTGAAAAGATATATTTTTCAAATGTGATCGCAATTCAGATAGAGTTGACGCCAAGACTACAGCCTGCATGCCTCAATGAGTCATCCTCCCTCGCTCTTACTTTTTTACCGTTCATCTAATGAATACACTGAGTATGGCTTTACCAAAACAATCATTGATGGCGAATAAAGTATCCATTATTCGAGTATGTAGATCGGGTTATATATATACATATATATATACCCGCATATCGCAGCGGAGAAGTAGTGTGTTAAAAAAGGTAGAAAAAGAAAAGGGAACATTTTAAAAATAACGTAACATGACTGTCAATATACAGTATTTGTTTTGTGAGTGTTACTGAGTGTTGCTGTCATCAAGGATTTGATTATCATTATTTCTTTCAATCAGGTTCGTATTTGTAGGATGTGTTGTGTTCAAGTTACATTCCGTGTTTGTCAATCGTTGTAAAGATGACAGGTTTCATTCATCGATTCGTTTCTTACTGCATCAATAAACAGCTCGTCTTCTTCTTTATCTGAGACCTGACACACTGCATGCACAGGTTTTTTTACACTGTCTTCCTTTAGCGGGACATTGACTTTTTCCACCGTGTGCTTTGTTTCCGCAGTAGCTGGATTTATGAATATGCTTATCAGACGCTTCATATTTTTTGCTGCCTTTTCAATTGTGTAATTCGGTTTTGTTCAGCTCTTTGGAACTGTTGCTTTTATCTGTGCACTGCGCCAGGTTCACGTGAGCCACTCGGTGTACATGCATCGAAGGTTCCCAGCTGTGCTGGTGCCATCTCGTGCTATGTCCATAGCTTTATTTAATGTTACCTTAGTCCTGGCACTTAAAACTTTCTCTCGCAGTTTCGCTGAGTTTGTGTCAAACACCACCCTGACCATCTCATCTTCCTCTCCATAAGCACAGTCCTTCACCCGTGAATATTTACCCGTGGAGTTTGCTATTGGATTGCCGCTGACGGACGGCCTTATATGGGCAGGCACTAAATTACAAACGCCAGCGCAGCCTGTCTATGAACTTAATTTAAAGTGTAGGTTTACATCGTGCTTTGTTTCAAGTAGCAGAAGTCATGAATATGGTTGTATATGTCACTCGCCGCTTCTTATTGTTTCGCTGCCTTCTCAATTATATAATGCATGTTTTCTTCAGCGCTTTTTGAGGTCTTCCTGGTTTGCTATGTACTGCGTGATTACGTGGGAGGCGTGATGATGTCACACGAAACTCCGCCCCCACGGCGTTGAAGCTCATCTCCATTACAGTAAATGGAGAAAACTGCTTCCAGTTATGACCATTACGCGTAGAATTTCGATATAAAACCTGCCCAACTTTTGTAAGGAAGCTGTAAGGAATGAACCTGCCAAATTTCAGCCTTCCACCCACACGGGAAGTTGGAGAATTAGTGATGAGTCAGTGAGTGAGTGTGAGTGAGTGAGTGAGTGAGGGCTTTGCCTTTTATTAGTATAGATATATATCTATATATATATATCTATATATATATATATATACACACACACACACACATATACACACACACACAGTATATACACTTGGCTGTAGTGGCCTAAGCCTCTGATTTCTGGAGCCCATTCAGTCCCAGATAAACACAATCGTGGCAAGGCCCTGATCTTACCAATCTTATGCAATTTTTATTCCTATTATACAAAAAAAAAAAAATTCCAAATACTTATTTTAGTGCATTACTGTATTTTAACTAATATTAATAGCCGGATGGGGAAATTATTTAAGTTCTTTTCTCCTTTCTTTAGGTAATATTGATACAGATTTAATGCTAGTATTGGTCATTTTGTATTAATATTAAATTTTCAATTACTAATTATTGAATACCAGTAATGGCGCCTAGCACAATAGCGTGCAGTGAATACACTTGACTTGAGTATTCCTAGTTTTCCTTCTCTCTCTCTGTACGTTTATCATTCGTTTGCTCAGAGGTTGATGCGCTCGTTCCTTCCTGAGCAGCTCTTATTTTCTCCACCCCAGCGGCCCACTTGCTTCTCTTTTTTTCGTCAGAATCTTTTTGCGTTAAATGGATTAAGTCAGTGTTTGTGTTACAATTATTTGGTACATTTGCCTTAATTATTCACTTAAGCTGGCACTTAAGTCCCCAATCTGCCTCAAGAATGATTGAAGATATGAAATGGTAGGGGAAGTGATGCCAACGGCGCCCATATGCACGCACTGAACTGCACAGCCGTCCTGCTTTATGCTGCCGTGAGTTGATTCTACAATAAAATAAAAAAATAAATAAAAAGAGGAATAACCTTGGAGGTCAATCATCAGCCCAAAAGCGGATAGTAGATGTCAAGTGGTATATGTGCACCAAATTTCAGGTCAATAGTTCAAACAGTTTGCGAGCTACAGGCGATTTAAAATCCTGGACAGCCACGGTAGCGCATTATATAAGACGACAACTATACTGGGCATACTTTTCATAAATGTGATATTAAAGGAAACTGAACAGCACTTGGTCACAGACCCTCCATCACTACCACCCATCAGTCGATGTCACTGTCACGTCACTTGAATTGCACTCTTCTGCGTATGAAAGCCATTGAGCCATCACAAGCCTCTTTGTGACTCAGTTGTAAAGTGCTGTTAAAAACCACACATATAATGTCATCTGCATTTGGCTATCACTATTACATTTAAATATAACTCACTGCTACAAAACTATCCAATAATTAAAAAATGTAATAGCCAATTCTTGAAGTAAATAACATGAAATGCTCCAACTTTCATATCAGTTAACTTAGTCATGGAGTGTTATGCCATGCGTACATTGTTTGCAGTTAAAATATACATTTACTACATTTCTACAAGTGTGTTTTCTTCCAGTGTACCAACTACACATTCATAATTCTTGAGGTGTAATTATAAATACGGATTTCCATTTTAATTATGCAGTACTGGATTCTTACCAAAACTTGGACACACTCAAACACATCATAAACACAGAATAAATATTTAAAAAAAAAAAAAGCAGCCAATGCATCATAATATGTTTATCAGAAGATACGCTAACAAGTTTACAAGTAAAATGGAGAAACTTTGTTGTTAAGCTAACAAGCGTATTGTTTACTAAGTAGCAATTTCATATTCTTCTTTACTTTTTCTTTTTCTAACCGGAATTGTAAGCTGCTGTAGTTAACACAAGCTCACTTACCATCCAAACTCAAGTTATGTTCAATTTAAATTTAAAGGACAGAATAAAAAGGTGCGAGTTCATCAAAGTAGCTTTAATGGCACTTGTCTAACTGTACAGGATAACTTCAACGATTCCTTAATTGCCCGACAGGTTTTTGCTGTTAAAATATTCATTTATTATATTTATAAAGGTGTGTTTTTCCTTCAGAGTATCAACTAAACATTCACAATTCTTGAGGTGATTCTTACCAAAACTTATTCTGTATGATACACAGCAACAAACAATAAACATTGTACAAACCTTTAAAAAAAAAGGCCTATTGTTTAATCCACAGCAATTTCAAATTCAGCTTTATCTTTTCTTTTTTTAATTAAAAGGGTAACCTTCTGCGTTTCAAAGAAGCTTGCTATCCAAACTCAAGTCGTGTCCATTTTAATTTAAAAGACAAAGTAAACCGTCTGACTTCCTTAAAGCACCTTTTCTTACCGTTTGTCTGTTTGCACAGGTCGATTACTTTTTTCAGTTTATATTCCAGTCTTCTCTCTCTCTAGTAAAGTCTGCCTTACTTTACGCTTGCAGTGTGAAAGCTCAACTACCGTAACAGCTCATGTAAAAAAGCACTGCAACAAAATTGCCGTAAAGCTTAGAAAAGAAGATGTTAGGGGGAAAAAAAAGTAAATTTTTGTGATTGGTCAATTCACTGATCGAGTCTTTTGTAGTGAAAATCGGCCAATTTATATTGAAAGCCGATTGGTTCATAAGCCAGAGTTTTTCCAGGTTTCCTCCCACTGTTTTTTTTTTTTTTTTTACACTTTTAAGTTTATGTGTAAATTTCCATCCAGCGTCATCCATATTGGAGTCCGCTATACTGGAGGTTTACTGTTGTTGTCTGGAGTAAGCTAAACTGAGTGAGCCCTCATCTGGGCCGCATAGTCAGGGTCTTAGCCTGCTTTAGAAGCTTCTTTGGAGGACTCACACCTTTTGAGACTCCACAATAGAACAAACGAGTTAACATTCTTCATCCCTTCATTAGAATGGGGGGTGAATGTGGTGCACCTGCGGGTTGGGTGGGACCCCATATGGACACAGAAGCAGTGATCAAATTAGTCACCTTGTGGTTTTTATATCCAATATTTGCTTGATTTATGTAAGAGTTTCAATATACAGTGGTGTGAAAAACTATTTGCCCCCTTCCTGATTTCTTATTCTTTTGCATGTTTGTCACACAAAATGTTTCTGATCATCAAACACATTTAACCATTAGTCAAATATAACACAAGTAAACACAAAATGCAGTTTTTAAATGATGGTTTTTATTATTTAGGGAGAAAAAATCCAAACCTACATGGCCATGTGTGAAAAAGTAATTGCCCCTGAACCTAATAACTGGTTGGGCCACCCTTAGCAGCAATAACTGCAATCAAGCGCTTATGATAACTTGCAATGAGTCTTTTACAGCTCTGGAGGAATTTTGGCCCACTCATCTTTGCAGAATTGTTGTAATTCAGCTTTATTTGAGGGTTTTCTAGCATGAGCCGCCTTTTTAAGGTCATGCCATAGCATCTCAATTGGATTCAGGTCAGGACTTTGACTAGGCCACTCCAAAGTCTTCATTTTGTTTTACTTCAGCCATTCAGAGGTGGATTTGCTGGTGTGTTTTGGGTCATTGTCCTGTTGCAGCACCCAAGATCGCTTCAGCTTGAGTTGACGAACAGATGGCCGGACATTCTCCTTCAGGATTTTTTGGTAGACAGTAGAATTCATGGTGCCATCTATCACAGCAAGCCTTCCAGGCCCTGAAGCAGCAAAACAACCCCAGACCATCACACTACCACCACCACCATATTTTACTGTTGGTATGATGTTCTTTTTCTGAAATGCTGTGTTCCTTTTACGCCAGATGTAACGGGACATTTGCCTTCCAAAAAGTTCTTTTGTCTCATCAGTCCACAAGGTATTTTCCCAAAACTCTTGGCAATCATTGAGATGTTTCTTAGCAAAATTGAGACGAGCCCTAATGTTCTTTTGCTTAACAGTGGTTTGCGTCTTGGAAATCTGCCATGCAGGCCGTTTTGCCCAGTCTCTTTCTTATGGTGGAGTCGTGAACACTGACCTTAATTGAGGCAAGTGAGGCCTGCAGTTCTTTAGACGTTGTCCTGGGGTCTTTTGTGACCTCTCGGATGAGTCGTCTCTGCGCTCTTGGGGTAATTTTGGTCGGCCGGCCACTACTGAGAAGGTTCACCACTGTTCCATGTTTTTGCCATTTGTGGATAATGGCTCTCACTGTGGTTCGCTGGAGTCCCAAAGCTTTAGAAATGGCTTTATAACCTTTACCAGACTGATAGATCTCAATTACTTCTGTTCTCATTTGTTCCTGAATTTCTTTGGATCTTGGCATGATGTCTAGCTTTTGAGGTGCTTTTGGTCTACTTCTCTGTGTCAGGCAGCTCCTATTGAAGTGATTTCTTGATTGAAACAGGTGTGGCAGTAATCAGGCCTGGGGGTGGCTACGGAAATTGAACTCAGGTGTGATACACCACAGTTAGGTGATTTTTGAACAAGGGGGCAATTACTTTTTCACACAGGGCCATGTAGGTTTGGATTTTTTTTCTCCCTAAATAATAAAAACCATCATTTAAAAACTGCATTTTGTGTTTACTTGTGTTATATTTGACTAATGGTTAAATGTGTTTGATGATCAGAAACATTTTGTGTGACAAACATGCAAAAGAATAAGAAATCAGGAAGGGGGCAAATAGTTTTTCACACCACTGTAATTTGTGCCCGTGTACAGAGCTATGCACTCGTAATTTCAAGAATAATGTACAGTAGTGCTGAGAGGTATGACCAAAATTCTATATCACGGTATTTTACCAAATTATCCCGGTTTCACGGTATTCTACGGTATTTTTTCCCCCATGCATGAGTGGATGTTAACCACATTTTCCACTGCAATTACTGCAGTAGACTGGCCAAGAATAACCTTTTCCACTGTCATGAGAGTTGTATATTGTACAAAAAAACATTTTAATGTGCACACAAGTATTAATACAGGTTTGCAAGGCCCCATAAAGTGATCGTTTTCAAGGGGCTGAAGAGAAGGAATCACATTGCATGACAGCTGCAGTCAAAATTTAGAACCTTTTTATTGAACAAATTTTGCAAACAACCTAAACTATAATTTTGACAACATATTTTCAACCATCCAAAGAGGCATTTAGACTCAGTAAAATATCCAGAGGTGCTCGTCAAAAGTCGTATTGCACTGAACATGTCTTAGAAAAGGAATAAATATGTTTTGTAAACCAACTCCACTTTCTGTTAATGTTAACAATCTCAGTCCACTGACACGTTAGCGATCTGGATTGTAATGGCGTTGGTTATCTCGATCCACCGTTTGCTTTTTTTGTCGTAGGCAGTACCTCCAGCAAACGCGTCTACAAGTGACGTCTGACTCGAGTGTCCTCTGGCTGTTTCACTTTTACCTGAGGACGTGGAGGGTGCCAAGCTTATTTCCATACATTCATGGCACTCCAAAGCATGTCTGCGGCTAAGGTGGTGCAGCAAAATTGCTCGTTGTTGACAACTTTAACTCAACAGCATTTGCAGTAAATTGTTATTTGGTCCACATCCGACCTTTTAAAACCAAAGTATCTCCAGACAACAGACACGGCTCCTTTTTTTCGGCAAAAACTCTTCTGTGTCATCATGTTCAACTTTATCGTCTTCTACAGCTTCAGTTTTGGAACGTCCTCTGTCCATTTTCACCGCTCAATACCTCCACTAACGACTGTACGCCGTTGCATGCGTGTTTAGTGGTGTAGCAGTGAAAAAGGTCCCCCCTTTAAACAGTTTCCCACTGCGCCACGTTCCGAACGTTGCTTAGGCTATTTAAACCGGTGTTGCGGTATAAGAAAAATCGATATCATTAACAAAAATAAAAAACTGTTATTGGCATAAACCGGTATACCTCCCAGCACTAATGTACAGTATATGAATAACTTTTATAGTGTTGTAAGGGTGCCTTAACCTGCATAAAGAATAACAAAGATAGTGCCACTAGCCATCTGGTTTGGATTTGTAAGATGGTTCCGGTGCAGGGGTCCTCAGTCACAATCCTGGAGGGCTGCAGGTTTTCCTTCCAACTAGTTTCCTAATTAGAAGACGGTCCTTGCTGATCATCAAACTTGGCATTGAGCTATTTGGCTTGTTTGTGCTTTCCTTCATCCAAGAGAAATTTTAACTGCACTGTAGAGTTTCCTTCTCTGGGAAGATTATCCATGTGTTTTGTGGAGAAGAACACGTTTAAATGTAACGGCCCCTCCAATTCCCCTCTCATTTATTTCTAATCATTTAACACCCATTCATTCTTTATGGTGCCTGTGCACAGGTTTAAGAGGAAGCACGTGAGCTGGAGAGCTGCTGGTTTATTGGTTATCTACATTTTAATTATTAACTTGTTAACAAAACAGGCAACAATTAAAACTTAAATGCAGCTGCTAAAAACTAAAACTTCTGACTTGTAGCAGTCAAGACAACTAAACTTGAGCCTAAAAAAAGTATTGCTTTAGTAGTAAATGAATGGGTTCTAATTAAGAAATTGGTTGAAGTGAAAACCTGCAGCCACTGCGGCCCTCCAGGACTGTAATTAAAGACCCCTGATCTACAAATGTAACTAAAATTTGTCTTTGAAGAGTGAAAAGCTCTAACAAGGCATACACATTACGTACAGTAAATACCAAGTTTCATTATCAGCAAGGACTGGAGTTCTAATGAGGAAACTGGATGGAAAGAAAACCTGCGGCCCTCCAGGACTGTGACCGAGGACCCTTGGTCTAGTGTTACATGAAAGACATAGAATATAATGAATGTAATGTATTCCTTTTCAAACCCACCAAACTTGGTGGAGGTACATACACATACCCCTCTCTCATACTGTGCCAGTTTAACCGCCTTACCATTAGACCCAAGCGTCACTTGGACAGTGAAAAAAGTGCTAAAAAGTGTTAGTCCAGAGCGTCACTTGGGCAACTGTATAGACGCGTCTCGCGTAAATGTTAGACCAGAGGATTACTCGGGCTGAAAAAGTGCCAACAGCATCAGTCCTGCCCAGAGCGTTACCCAGGCAACAGTGTAGGTGCATCTCCTCCTAGTCTCACAAGAAATGTTTGCAGCACCCCACTGTATCTTGGCAGTGATGTTGAGGAGCATGATGACAAAGCGAATCTGCTGTCTGGTAGTGAAACTGAAATGGACAACGAAACCGAAAGCGAGTTTGATGAATCTGAAAGTGACGCTCAGTCACGTTTGGGTTTCTGTTGACCTCCCCGTCAAATAAACCAGCACCACCTCGTTTTGATTTTGTGGGGCAACCAAGAATAAAATCCACTCACTTACTTGAAGTTATTTCTTGATGATGACGTGATTGATAGAATTGTTATTGAGACGAACCCTTATTCTGAATAGTGTCAGGTAAACGACCGCACACCTAAGCCTAAGTTGTCCTGTTCAATTTTCGACATATTTCGACAGAATATATAGTACAGTATTAGCATCATCATCGTCATTATTCATTTCTTCTTATTATCATTTGCATCATTTCACATCCGAGTTTACTTTAAGTGTTCTACACATTTATGGTAGAAAGATGAGATTTAATACAAAAGTAATTTTTTAAGCCAAAATACTTCAAAGCTTTTTATAAAAAAAAATATAATGCAGATGGAATGAAGGTGGAGAAAAACAAACAAACAAACCGTAATTGTCTTTACTTCACTATTAGCACGTAGGATTCTTCCATTTGAACAAGATAAGTCTAACGCACCTCTGTCAAGTCCGTGGGTAGCTGATGTTATATACGATTTGCAATTGGAAAAAAATCTAATTCTCATTTTGAGGATCTGTGCAGAACTTTTTTTAAAACCTAATATTTTATTTATATTTTTATTGGGGAGAAAGATTCCTTTCTCTACTTACTACTTAAATAGTTTAACTCGGGCGGTTGGCCTTCCCCTCTTTCTCATGGATGGGGTTGATTTGAATTTAGTTTTGTTAAGTTTTGAGTCGATTGTATGGAATGTTATTAAATAATTCAATAAAAAGATCAAAAAAAATTGTACTGCTGAGGAGGCTAAAAAATGACTGAGCTGAAATTTGAACCCAGGGCTCTGATCCTGACAAGCAGTAATGCAACCACTGTGCCATCATGAAAGGACTTCATTTTAATGATATTCTGGAATTATTTTGTGATTACATGAGAAAAAGTGAATTAAACATAACATCAGCAAGAGAAGTATAATGCCATAGTTCTCAATGATTTTATGAAAGTGTTTGCTGTAGTCCTACAATATGGAGCCCAAGAGAGCTTTTACAAAGTAATCACGTCAAAAATTCTAAGTGCTCTGCCCCACTGGCCTTGAAAACTACAAAAATTAGACCTCATTTAAAAAAATCCTCTTTGGATCCTGAAGTGATGGCAAATTATCGTCTGATGTCCAACCTTCCATTTTTGTCTAAGGTTTTGGAAAAGGTTGTTCTGGTCCAGCTTCAGGATCACCTCAAAAAATTCAATCTGGTTTCCAATCTTCTCACATTACAACCCTGGTCAGAGTCACCAATGACCTCTTGATGGCTGCTGACCAGGGCTCTCCATCACTCCTTATCCTCCTGGACCTCACAGCTGCATTTGATACAGTAGACCAGAATATTCTTCTCCATCATCTCCGCTATATAATTGGACTTTCTGGCACTGCTCTGGAGTGATTCGAGTCCTATCTCACAGATAGGGCTGAGTATGTGGTCCTTGGGGATGCTAAATCTCGTACCCACACTGTCACCTGTGGGGTCCCACAAGGATTAGTCCTTGGGCTGAACCTTTTTAACATTTATCTGCTATCCCTGGGTCACATCATCAGCAGGCATGGAGTTTCATTCCATTGCTATGCTGGTGATACGCAGCTCTATGTGAGACTGGATTCGACTTCTCTCACACCTCCATCAGCCCTTTCCTCCTACTTGGATGAGATTGAGGCCTGGATGTCCAAGAACTTCCTTAAGCTGAACAGCACCAAAACTGAAGCTCTTTTAATTGGTACCCCCGCCATCAACTTCATTCCTCTGTAAATTGCATTTCTTTTTCTGGCCATACCATTACTTTCTCCCCTTCTCTTACTATTTTGGCTGTCAAATTAGACTCCCATCTGTCATTTGATACACATGTTCATCACCTCTGTGAAATTGCATTCCTTCATCTCCCAAACATCTCTGTCCAACTCCAAACTCCATCCCTGCCTTTCCCTTTGTGATAGTGAAATTGCTGGTTCATGCCTATGCTTCCTCCAGGCTGGGCTATCGTAATGCACTCCTCATCGGGATCCCCAGCAAGAGCCTTCAAAAGCTCCAACAAATTCAAAATAGTGCTGCAAGGATCCTGATGCAGAAATATGAACATATCTCACCAATCCTTCCGTCACTTCATTGGCTCCCTAATTCACCTCCGTATTGAGTACAAACTCTGTCTGCTCACTCATCAGTGTATCCATGGAAATGCTCCACAATATCTTAAGGAACTCCTTATATTGCAATCCACTACAAGAAACCTTCGTCTTGCAAATACCTACCACCTTCGCCCCCTATGGGTGACCGAGCCTTTGCAGTCGCTGCTCCACGGCCCTGGAATGCCCTACCAGAGAACCTGAGGACACAGCAGACTGTGAGCTGTTTTAAAAAACAGCTAAAGACTTGTTATTTAGGAAAGCATATTAACAGGAATGCCACTAATTATTGTTGTTTTTATCTTTGTTAAATTTCTTTAATGTAGCACTTTGAGATTTACTACAAATGTAAAGTGCCTTATAAATAAAATGAATTATTATTATTATTACTATTATTAGAACTAACAACACAGGACAATAATAAGTAAAGTTCGTGTTTCAACCCACAGGGCAACTTTGATGGCTCTGAAACCAACTTTGAATTCTTATCATCATCCTGAAAGGAGCTATAAACAAGTAAACCTTCATGTCGAAACTATCCATCCATCCATTTTCAAATCTGCTTTATCCCGAGTGGTGTCACGGGGGAACCAGAGACCATCCCAGAAAGCAGAGGTCTCAAGGGAGGAGCACCTCATGTCAAACACAGACAGGGGGCCAATTTATCATCTCCAATTCACCTGACCAGAATGTCTGCGGACTGTGAGAGGAAACTGGAACACCCGGAGGAAGCCCCAAAGGGAGAACATGCTAACTCCACACAGAGAGGATCTGGGGATGTGAACCGTGGTCTCCTTACTGCAGGGCAACTAAACAAATGTGTGGTATTCTCATCATCTAGCGAAAAAGGCCTGGATTAGAAAACCAACAGGTCTTCACATTGATGCAGAACCGATGGAGGACAAGTTAAAACAAATATGGAGAGCACTAAGCATTCCTGCTCAATCACCATAAAACACATTGAAACTGACCTGGAGCAGCTGCAGGTAGCTGGAAGATGCCACCCGAGTTGATGAGTTGTACCCCTGCAGTGGTGCAGCCCATGCTTCCGCCATTTTGTGCCACAGGAGGGCTACTAGGAAACTGGATGGCGTTAGGCTGGCTGGTCTTGACAGCACTGTTGTTGCCATTATTTACACTTGTGAGTATCTGGAACGTCCCTGGTACTGTTTGTGAACTGGGTACCACTTGTGGCAGAGGAGGTGGGCAGGGTGAAACCACCTGAGCAGACAGTGGCACAATCTGTGCAGTAGGGTTCACATTTGGTGAAGCATGCCCTGGCTGCGAAAGGGGAACGACTTGAGTTGGGGAAGAGATGGGGATGATCTGAGGCGCGGGCAACTGGGATAGAGTCTGTACTGTCTGCAGCCCCTGTGGAGTCTGGATGACCTGCTGAACAGTCAGTGGTGGAGCTGGTGAGGTCCCAACTTGGGAGATATGGGGCAGAGCTGCCGAGGTCACCACCTGTTGCTGAGGAATTCCCTGTGGAAGCTGAAAAGCTGGAGCAGTCTGGTTAAGTTGGGTTGTAACTGGGGAGACTGGCACAAGTTGCGGACATGTGGTTCCCTGCGACGACGGGGCTTGGATGACTTGGGACACGGGGATTCCTGGGATCGAAGGCACAACCTGTGGCAAGGCCAAGACTTGTGGAGCAGAAGCGAGATGATTTGCAGAAGATGTTAACACTGTTGCCTGTTGCTGGGAAGGCAGTGGGACCACCTGGCTTGTCTGCAAGGTTGGGGTGGAAGGGGACCCCGAATGTAATGCCTGCTGCTCATCTACTCTAAATTCTCCGGGTACACCTGGAATAGTCAGTGTTGTCCCTTGTTGGTTAAACACCACTGAGGAGGTTGTGCTGGGGGTGGGACAAGTCTCCATAGTGGGCTGCAAGCTTTCAATCTTGAGGTCCATGCCATTCGAGGCCCCCAGATTAGAAGTGTTCCCAAAACCCAAGGACGTCGGCATTGACTGTTCATCATCTTCACTCTTTCCAACCCCATCTTCAGCTGCTGGAAGAGACAATGTGGAGCTGCCCGTATTCACAATGATGGTTGGCAGAATGGACGCAACAGCAGGGTCTTTCTGTTCTATATTGTTGGCCTGCTGAGTGCCAGTTGGGGGCTTGCTTCCAATGACTGTTGAGCCAGTTACTAATAGAGGAGGATTGCTGCTGACAGGGCTAAGTGTAATAGTTTGTCCATCACTAAACGTCAACCCATTGATGATCACCCGGCCATTAGAGGCCTGCACTAGAGATCCCCCATTGAAGAGAAACGGCTGCGTGTTGGCATTGATCAAACTACCGTTTAGAAGCATAGAGCTGGACGTGCTGCATGGGGTGCTTGTTGTCGAAAGGAGGATATTGTTGTTTATAGTGCCGTGATCCTCTTGACTGACCGGGGTCAGATGAGCGGAATCTTCAAGTCCTCTGGTGGAGTCATCCGACTCGCTACGATTGCCATCAGACTCACTGTGAGAGGGATACAAGAAGAAACAAACAATCAAGAGTTTTTGTTTTTCACATTACCTTTTCCATACTAAAGTTTAAGTCTTTTAAAGAGACCCATGAATGAGAAGATATTCAAATCTGGTGACAAAGAGGATCCCAAAGGCGTACAACAAGAAAAAGCCGAGTGAAGGATCAGAAGCTTGCAAAGCTAAAACAAAAAACAAACTCACTCAGAATAACACGAGAGATGTCTGGAGATGGACTGGACCTAATCACTGGACTTGAGCAATCCAGGGATCAGGTGCTAAAAGGGGAGTGTGGACCAAGCTTATTACAGTTTTGCCTTTTTATATAAGTTCTTATTTCTACTAGGGGGCTTTGCCCCCTGCTCGCTTCACTCATGTTGTGAAGAGGGGGGCTGATCGCACCCCAAGGAGACGGGGTCGCTCTTCCGACACCCCCTCTTAAAATGGCAGCGGCTGCTGCGCCACGTGATTTGCATCTCACCCCGCACACTTCTGTCATATCACCTTTGTCCATATATTCAATCTCTTTTCGCTTTTACCTTTTTGTCAATATCATATTGAATTTTGATTCCGTGTTTGGAATTGCATTGTGACAACGCAACGTATAACTGAATGAATTTCGTTCGTTTCTCTCTACAATAAATGTGTCTGACATAACCATGCAGGACTTTTCCAAATCTCTTGTCTCGCGGGGGCTTCCAGCCCCGGGCGTGGTTACATCGCTTGGCACGAAGACTCGTCTCGCGGGACGTGAAAGTGTCTCTCTGAAACAATCGCATCACGTCTCGTCTCCTTCCAAGATTTTATTTTATAATAGAGAGATATTTTTTCTGATCTTACTTGGGAATTCAGTTTAGTTTTAGTTTTCCTTTATCGTGTATTTTTTAGCTTAAATTTTGTATTTATTTCACAAATTTCTTTTTTATTTTTATATCTATTAGTTTCAGTTTTAGTATTTCTGGCATGGAGCTACTATGGAGTTTAGTTTTTTGTCACAATCAGACAGAACTTAACAGATTTGGATAGGAGTTTAATGTTAGTGGGAGCTTACTACTCGACACTGTTTACTATCTGCTTTTGTTTTGTTTTGTCAGATAAAAACAAGCACAATCAAAACCAGATAGTGAATGTGAGCAATTATAGAAAATATTGAAAACATTTGTATATGTGATTTATGCTAAAAAAAATATGTGTTCTGACTATTGGCACTTTTTATCTTTTCCTTTTATTGTCCACAATGGGCCAATTTTGTTATGAAATTTAGGTGAATTTTAAGGCTTGAGGGTTTTTTTTTTTTACTCTAAATATCTACGAAGTGGCAGGTGAATTATTGTTAACTAAAAGCAGGCACCTGAGAAACAAACTGAAACGTGATTTTCTGTCCATACGGTTATGTCCATAAGTTTTTGTTGAGCAGCATATTCCGATTTCAGGAGTTTGAATTAAATCTTGATATAGAACAAGTGTAAAGAAAGGCGGCACAGTAAATCGCTTTCTATTCCACACGCTTTATGCGCCCGTGTTCAGCTCGCTCGGTCACCGCAAACGCTGTGCGTACAGCCGCCCTCCATAACCAGCCGCCGTTCACTGGGTGAATATGTGCGGGCGGCTCGTGCTGGATGACTTTCTGTTTGAGAGTTAAATGTTACAAGGGTTAAAGACTACAATATTCATTCAAAAACTATAAATATTTTTAGTAAATTATTATTTTATTTCAGTCTTTCCAGCTACTTTCATAGTTTCGTTTAGTTTTAGTTTTTCATTCTGGTTTTGTTAATTATTTTATTTCAGCTTCCGAGAATGTTTTTTAATAATAGTTTCAGTTTTGATTATGGTTTTCATTAACCATACAGTGGAACCTCGTGTTCACGAACATCTGGTTACGACCAAAAAGTTCACCAAACCTTTGCATCAGTTCACGACCACAAGACAGGTTCCCTTCCAGTTCGTACGCGCTGATGATTTCTGCACGTGTTCAGTCTCTCCCTGTTCTTTATATTGTTCTCAGTGCATCACGCAGAGGGACTCTCCCTAAAAACCGTAACCTCCTCTCAACCCAGCCGTCTCCTGTGGTATAGCGGGTCCACAGCTCCCGTCAAAAAGGCCAGTTTTAATAAATAGTCACCGCATAGCTTAGCGAGGGGGCGTGGTGGTGTGTGGCCGAAGCGGTTCCTGAGGAGTTTGTGATTTGGGCGTTTCTCACCTAAGTGCACAGGTGAGAAGTGGTGCACATACGGAATTGTTCCCAGGAGCTGCCGACTGCCACGACTACCACGTCTCTTCATAAATAGAAGCACAAGTCGGCTAAAGGGAAAAAGAAGAGAACAGGAAAGAACGGGAGGTGTAGAAAGCAGGAAGCAGGAGGAGAAAGCCGGTGCAGGATTGTGTGTTGGAGCGAGAGAGCGAGCAAGTGCAGGCTCACGTGCATCTGAGAGCGAGCGAACGAGCGAGCTGGTGAGCCTGGGTGTTTTTCTCAGTGTTATTCAATGTTTTTTTTTTTTTTTTATTTAATTTTATTACAATCAATACATAGCAATCACATTTTTACAAAAAAAAAGAATTATGCTAAGAACAGATCGATCCCCACCCTTGAGAGAGAGAGCAAGCCAAACGGTGTAAAATTTAAGGCTTTTAAAAATACCTAAATCAACAAATTCTCTGTGCTTTATAAACATTTCAAAATATTACTGATTAGATCCTGCCATGTTTTGAAAAAGTCTGCACAGATCCTCTAACTGAGTATTTGATTTTTCCAATTTTAAATAATATAACACATCAGTTTCCCACTGACTTAAAAGAGGAGAGTTTGGGTTCTTCCAGTTTATCAGAATAAGTCTGCGTGCCAAAAGTGTAGTGAATGCAATCACAATTTGTTTGTCTTTCTCCACTTTAAGACCCTCTGGAAGAACCCCAAACACAGCTGTTAATGGGTTAGGAGGGATTGTGAGTCCAAGACTGTCTGAGAGGTAATTAAACATTTTTGTCCAGAATAATGTTAATTTGGTGCAGGCCCAGAACATGTGACCTAGTGAGGCTGGGGCTTGGTTGCAACGTTCGCAGGTTGGATCATGTCCTGGAAACATTTTGGAGAGTTTTAGTCGAGACAGATGTGCTCGATATATAATTTTGAGTTGTATAATTGTATGCTTTGCACATATGGAGCTTGAGTGAATTCTCTGCATTGCTACTTTCCACTCCTTTTCTGATATATTAATTGAGAGGTCATTTTCCCAGTGTCCTCTTGGATCTTTGAAAGGAAGGGATTGTAAAAGGATTTTATATATTGTAGAGATGGAGTCTAACTCCTTGAAATTGAGCAATAATTTTTCCAGCGTGGATGAGGGTGCAAGATGAGGAAAATCTGGAAGGTTCTGTTTAACAAAGTTCCTGATTTGAAGATAGTGAAAGAAATTTGTAGCTGGAATGTTAAATTTGGAATGTAATTGTTCATAGGATGCAAAGACGTTGTCTATATAAAGATCTCTAAGCAAGTTAATTCCAAATTTTTCCAGATATTAAAACTGCATATGTTTGTGAGGGTTGAAAGAGGTGGTTCTTTTGCAGGGTGCCACAGAAAGAAGCTTCTCCGTCTTAAAATGCTTTCTACATTGGTTCCAGATTCTAAGTGAGTGGAGCACAATTGGGTTATTAGTGTATTGCCGATAACGTGTGTTTATTGGAGCACAAAGCAAGGAATACAAAGAAGTACTGCAGGATTTTACTTCTATTGCGGTCCATGCCTGTGTATGTTCTTCTATTTGTGTCCAGGTTCTTATCGACTGTATATTTGCCCAGTAATAAAACTGGAAGTTAGGTAGAGCCATGCCGCCTTCTGCCTTTTGTCTTTGTAGGGTCGCTCTTTTGATGCGTGGATGTTTAGAATTCCAAATAAATGAGGTTATTGTTGAATCTAATTGCTTAAAGAACGATTTATTAATGTATATTGGTATGTTTTGAAATAAAAAAAGGAGCTTAGGAAGAATATTCATCTTAACAGTGTTAATTCTTCCAGCTAGTGTGAGATGAAGGGTTGACCATCTATGCAAGTCTTGTTTAATTTTTTCCATGCAGACGACGAAATTTTGTTGATAAAGAGCTTTATGTTTACTTGTGATGTTTACCCGAGGTATTTAAACTGTTCTGCAATGATAAAAGGAAGGGTGTCTAATCTAATATTATATGCTTGCGAATTCACGGAAAGAGTACACTTTTATTCAGATTAATTCTGAGACCAGAGAGCTTTTGAAATTCTGTGAGTGCTGCTAAGACTGCAGGCACAGAATTTTCTGGGTCCGATATATACAGTACCATGTCATCTGCATATAATGAGATTTTCTGTTCCAGTCCTTCTCTGCTAATCCCCTTTATCTGATCAGTATTTCGACAATGTATTGCCAGTGGTTCAATGGCAATTGCAAACAGCAGTGGTGACAAAGGGCATCCTTGTCTTGTGCCACGCTCTAGTTTAAAGTAGTCTGAGCAAATGTTATTGATGCAAACTGAAGCTTCTGGGTTAGTATACAGTAATTTAATCCATGCACAAATGTTGGGCCAAACCCAAACTTCTCCAAAATAGTAAAAGGTATTTCCATTCAATCATGTCGAATGCTTTTTCTGCATCCAATGATAATAATATTTCTGGGGTGTTTGATTTAGTTGGTGAGTATATTACATTAAACAGGCGTCGAAGATTTGAAGATAAGTGTCGGCCCCTAATAAATCCAGTTTGGTCTTGTGATATTACTGAGGGAGCACTTTCTCCATCCTTCTAGCTATGATTTTAGAGAGTATTTTAACGTCGTTATTCAGAAGTGAAATTGGTCTGTATGATGCACATTGTAATAAGTCCTTATTTTGTTTTGGAAAGACAGTGATTAGTGCTTGGCGAAAGGTTTGTGGAAGAGATTGGTTATCTCTGGCTTCTGTAAATGTTGCTAATAGGAGGGGAGCTAGCTGAGCGGAGAATTTCTTGTAAAACTCTGCAGGGTAGCCGTCAGGGCCTGCTGCTTTTCCACCTTGGAGTGACTTTATAGCATCCAGTAATTCTGATAATGACAGAGGTTTATCGAGCTCCTCCACACTAATAGCGTCAATTTGTGGTATCTGTAATTTATCCAGAAATGCATTAGATTGTATATTGTCTTCTTTAAACTCAGTAGTATATAGGGATTTATAGTAGTCTCTAAAAGTGTACATTATATTTTTGTGTTCGATGATTTTATCTCCGTTCGTGTTAGTAATTACGAGATTGCGTTGCATATCTTGCTTGTGAATTTGTTGCGCTAAAAGCTTATTAGCTTTCTCTCCATGTTCATAATAATGATGTCTGGATTTGTAAATTAGTTGTTCGGTTTCTTTAGTTGTCAAGAGGTTTAATTCTGAATGTAGAGCCTGCCTCCTCTTATGTAGAGTCTCGCTTGGTAGTCTGGCATGTTCTTCATCTATTTTAGTAATTTCGCTTTTTATCTCTGCTACTTTCTTCGCTTCGGATTTATTTCTGTGGGAAAGATATGAGATAATCTGTCCTCTTAAGAAGGCCTTAAGAGTTTCCCAGAGTATTCCTGCAGAGATCTCAGGGGATGTATTTGTCTCTAGAAAGAATTCAATTTGTTTGGATATAAATTCAGTACAATTCTCGTCAGCTAATAGAAGCGGATTGAGGCCCCATCTGCGGGGTGAGTGTATGGGGCTTAGTAATTTCAGCTCCAAGATCATCGGAGCATGGTCTGAAATAACAATAGCATCGTATTTACAAGATTTAATCTTAGGCAAGAAGTTATTATCTATAAAGAAGTAATCAATCCTTGAGTAGCAATGATGTACTGGTGAGTAGAAAGAATATGTTCTTGAATTTGGGTTTAAAAACCTCCAGGGATCTGATAAGTTGTGATCAGTTATAAACTTTGTAATTATCTTTGCGGTGTTAGTTGCGTTCCCCTGTGGAGGAAGTCTTATCTAAAAGTGGATTTAGAACACAATTAAAGTCCCCAGCCATTATAAGTTTATGAGTGTTCAGATTGGGAATGGATGCAAATAAATTTTGTATAAATTCCTTATCATCAACATTAGGTGCATAAACATTTATCAAAATCATTTTACAGTTAGATAAGTCTCCCATGACCATCACATATCTCCCTTCAGGATCCAATACTACATCTGATGCTACAAATGGTACTGTTCTATGTATGAGAATTCCCACCCCTCTAGTTTTCTTTGTAAAACTAGAATGGAACATTTGGCCAGTCCAGTCTTTTGCAGCCGGAACTGATCCTTACTTAGTAAGTGGGTTTCCTGTAAAAATACTATTTTAGCATTTAGACCTGTTAGGTGAGAAAGTACTTTCTTTCTCTTTAATTCGTGATTCAGGCCTTTAACATTCCAGCTTACGAGTTAACTGTCCCATCATGGAGACACTGATTCTGAGTTTTTGGTGTCATATTATAGTCTTAACTGGAAGTGAAATAGTTTAGGTCTTAATTTCCTATTCCCCCAAGAGTTGTTGCCATGCAGCTTATTATTACGTTGATAGTTATAATTATAAAGATTGAGATGATAGATTAGATATAGATCAAGCCTGCTCTCTTTCTCTTCCCCTTAACCCCCACCCTCCTTTTTGCCTCCCCAGGTGAGGCTAAAACCCACTTCATGCAGTCCCAGTCCTCTGACATACCCAGAGACAGAGCACGTCCAAAGCACATCAAGCCCCATGCAGTGGCGCTTTAAGGTTAAAAGATAGAGATATCTGTTACCAATATAGTCTTTAAAAGAGGAAAAATAAAAAAAAAGAAAAGAATTTTGCACTTATATATATATATATATATATATATATATATATATATATATATATATATATATATATATATATACATATATACATATATACATATATATATATATATATACATATATACATATACATATATATATATATATATATATATACATACATATATACATATATATATATATATATATATATATATATATACATATATATATATACATATATATATACATATACATATACATATATATATATATATATATATATATATATATATATATATATACACATACACATACACACATATATACATACACATACATATAATCTTCATCAATTTTAGTGCATTAAGATGATATCCCTAGATAATAAACCCAGGTGATGGTGTTAAAGATGTGTCCAAAACAAGCATAACAAGTCTTAATGCAGTAATAGCAATAACAGCAAACCAAGGGTATGATATTGAACAGTCTCATTTAGGGTACACATGAAATAATTAGAAAAGAAAAAAGAGGAGGAAAACGTAATTAAGCACAATAAAACATAAACATTTAGCCCTAGTAATACTAAGTAATAATAAGTAATAAGTAAGTAATAATAATAATAAGTAAGTAATAATAAGAATATGAGAATATATGCTGATAAAAAAAACCCGTATTTTAAAACAAATAGATCAGACAGTAGATTATTAATCCTAGCGTTATCATTTACCGCCATGACTCACAATTATGTATCAGAATAGTCCCGGGATCAGCTTTCTTAACTCATTTTCTGCCTCCTCCTTGCTAGCGAAGACATAGAAATGACCCTGCCATTCCACTTTCAGTTTTGCCGGATACAGGAGGCCGTATTTGACATTGGCTTGCCGTAGCCGCTGTTTAATATTATAGAAGGCGGCGCTTAATAGCTGTTGCTGGAGAGAAGTCCGGGAAGACGCTAATGTGGCAGTCTTCATATATAATATCTTCCTTTTTTTTCCTGAGGAGTTCCATCACCTCTAACTTAAATGATAATCGCTTCAAAACGAACTATAAAAGATCTTGGTCGGGTCTGACGGTGTTTGATCGCGCTGACGCGTAAGCCGCTGCTATCTCAGATTCTGCTTTAAAGTCGCCCCGATTATTTTAGAAAAAAGTTCAGTTGCGAATTTCACCGGGTTTAAACTTTCTCGATTCTCCGGCAGGCCTTCAATTCTGACATTATACCTTCTATTCCCATCTTCTAAAGCAGCCAGTCTGTCTCCAAGTTTTTCACATTCCGAACTGACATTTACTGCTCTTTCCTCGGCACAGGCAGCTAGATGTTCGGCTATTTCGATCCGATTCGTGAATGTCTCACTAAGATGCTCCAATCAATCAGCAAGCGTGCTCAGTTTAACTGAGTTTTTCTCAATGCGCTCTTCGATTTTACCCAGCACCTGTCGAAGTTCAAGTTGTACCTCTTGGCGCAGCCTTTCATTTGCCTGTTGGATTTCCTGTTTTAATTCCTGTTTCAGTCTCTCAAGTGCCTTTGCCGTTGCTTTCTCATTAGCCTTCTCTTTTTTTATATCTTGCCTGAGCTCAGCGAGCAACACTTTCAGTTCAGATAGCTGAAATGTGCCTTCTTGTGCCGTAGATGAAGCAGCAGACTCTGCTGAAGCCGGTGTCCCCGCTGCTCCAGTCCCGCGTAATTGCGTAACTGAAGCCGCGGACCTCCCGGCCTTTTCCAGTTTCAGGTAATCCTCTCCAATCGGCGAGCTATCCACATCTGCATTCACGATCGCACCTTCGCCCCTTTTCGCTCTCAGCCGGTGACGATGTAGCGGACCGTGGTCCCGAGGAGTCTGTACTTTCGCCCATCTGATCCAGGTCTGTCTCTGAGAGGCCGTATCTCGAACTAGGGCTTGCTGATCGCAGCTTGGATGTAGCTTTAGTCTTCGATTCTTTCGGACCCCCCTTCTTGTTGGCCATGTTTATATGTGTTTACATATACTGTAGCGGTCCCTCTCGGGTTGAATAAATACAGGATATCTCAGAATAATAAGCAAATAATATGAAAAAGAGCACCACTGCTAGCGGAGCTCCACTTCAGACGTCCATCTCTCGCATCGGACGAGACCAACATTATTCAATGTTTTTAACATTTAGTTTACTATTACACTGTGCATTCTATGGTATAATTAACTATTTTTGAGCTTAAAAATCTTTAATGATGACACTGCTATTGTGGGCTGCATCAGGTGTGGGCAGGAGGAGGAGTACAGAAAGTTAATCAAAGACTTTGTTAAATGATGCGACTCAAACCACTTACACCATAACACCAGCAAGACCAAGGAGCTGGTGGTGGATTTTAGGAGGCCCAGGCCCCTCATGGACCCTGTGATCATCAGAGGTGACTGTGCAGAGGGTGCAGACCTTTAAATATCTGGGAGTGCAGCTGGATGACAAATTGGACTGGACTGCCAATACTGATGCTCTGTGCAAGAAAGGTCAGAGCAGACTATACTTTCTGAGAAGGTTGGCATCCTTCAACATCTGCAGTAAGATGCTGCAGATGTTCTACCAGACGGTTGTGGCGAGTGCCCTCTTCTACGGTGGTGTGCTGGGGAGGCATCATAAAGATGAAAGACGCCTCACGCCTGGACAAACTTGTTAAGAAGGCAGGCTCCATTGTAGGATTAAAGTTGGACAGTTTAATATCTGTGGCAGAGCGACGGGCATTAAGCAAACTCCTGTCAATCGTGAAGAATCCACTGCATCCACTGAACAGGATCATCTCCAGGTAGAGGAGTAGCTTCAGTGACAGACTGAGGAGATCGTTCCTCCCCCACACTATGCGACTCTTCAATTCCACCCGGGGGAGTAAATGCTAACATTAATTTTATTTTTATTTTTCTCATTTTTATTACTATTTAATTTAATATTGTTTCTTTGTATCAGTATACTGCTGCTGGATTATGTGAATTTCCCCTTGGGATTAATAAAGTATCTATCTAAAGAAAATATATTTACAAACAGTTCGTACAGTCTGGAACAGATTAATTGTATTTAGATACAACCCTATAGGGAAAATTACTTTGGGTCACGACCAGAGTTTTAGAGAGTTTTATGAATCTGCTGTATGCCATGTTAACATTCTGCAATAATATTACACACAGGTTGATTTTCTTAAACATCCCACCAACTGGAGTTTTTGGATTTTCCTGCCCTCCCTGCCTGTCAGACCATAGATAGTAGGGAGCAGGTTGAGGAGACCCTGGAGAGGTGGAGATATGCTTTAGAGGCGAGAGGAATGAAGTTCAGTAGGACTACCAAGACAGAATACATGTGTGTGAATGAGATGGAGGTCAGTTGAATGGTGAGGATGAGGGAGTAGAGTTGGCGAAGGTGGATGAGTTTAAATACTTGGGATCAACAGTACAGAGTAATGGGGATTGTGGAAGAGAATTGAAGAGAGTGCAGGCAGGGTGGAGTGGGTGGAGAAGAGTGTCAGGAGTGAATGGTGACAGACGGATATCAGCAAGAGTGAAAGGGAAGGTCTACAGGACAGTAGTGAGACCAGCTATGTTATATGGGCTGTAGACGATGGCACTGACCAGAAAACAGGAGACAGAGCTGGAGGTGGCAGAGTTAAAGATGCTAAGATTGGCATTGGGTGTGACGAGGATGGACAGGATTAGAAATGAGGACATTAGAGAGTCAGTTCAGGTGGGATGGTTGGGAGACAAAGTCAGAGAGGCGAGATTGTGTTTGTTTGGACATGTGCAGAGGAGAGATGCTGGGTATATTGGGAGAAAGATGCTAAGGATAGAGCTGCCAGGGAAGAGGAAAAGAGGAAGGACTAAGAGAAGGTTTATGGATGTGGTGAGAGAAGACATGAAGGTGATGGGTGTGACAGAGCAAGATGACGAGGACAGGAAGATATGGAAAAGATGATCCACTGTGATAACCCCTAACGGGAGCAGCCGAAAGAAGAACAAGAGATTGATGTTGCGATGAACGACATGGAAAGAGTGTGTTGGATATTATTCAAAGAAGTAATTTTTTCAGGAGGGATAAAGGTCTAAATTTAAAAGAAATTGTGAAAAATGTAGAAGTTTAAGGAACTGGGTTGCAACAGGAGTCTCAAAGAGCACTTTTTGGATTTACATTTGGAGTTTTTCCCTTTAAAATCTTGGAGTGATGGGTGACGAGCAGGGTTGAACAATTCCATCAGGATATCAAGGAGATGGAAAGAAGGTACAAGGGATGTTGGGATGTTAGTATGATGGTGGTCTACTGTGGGATGAAACACAGGGAAAGAATAAAAAAAGAAAAATGTGCACAAATGATGGCCACACAAAGGGGCTGCGGAGTTGGGACACAAAACCTTTGAATGATGACTCCCCAGTTTTTGCCACCACCGACTCCTCGAAGACTTGTGTATTTATTATGCTGACTGAAAGCACAGAAGATGCAGGGCACTTCATCACTGTCATTTCCCTGGGGATCAATAAAGTATCTACAGTATGTATTTATCTATCTTGTGAATCACTTATAGCACCCTAACCTGTTAAAGTTTGGGTTTAAAGGCTGAAGGGAAGCCACTGTGGCTTTATAAATATTATTTACCAGTAACGGCACACTGCTATAACGATAACGTGCAGTGAATACACTTGACGTGAGCATTCCTAGTGTTCCTCCTCTTTCTCTGTACGTTTACCATTCGTTTGCTCAGAGGTTGATGCGCCTGCTGCTTCGTGAGCAGCTCTTCTTTTCTCCACCCTAGCGGCCCGCTTCTTCTCTTCTTTCATTGGTATCTTTATGCGTTAAAAATGATTAAGTCAGTTTTTGTGTTTTAATTAATTTTTCACTTAAGCTGGCACTTAAGTGTTCAATCTGCCTTAAGAATGATTTAAGATATGAAATGGTAGGCAAAGTGATGGCGAAGGTGGTAGGGAATGAGAACGACGCCCGTACCGTAGCTGCTGGCCACTGCCAAGAGTTGATTCTACAATAAAATAAAATAAAAAGAGTAATAAAAATCATCACCCCGAAAGTGGATAGTAGACGTCACATAGTATATGTGTACCAAATTTCAGGTCAATAGTTCAAACAGTTTGCGAGCTACAGGTGCTTTAAAATCCTGGACAGACAAACACGGTAGCGCATTATATATAAAGACTGAAGAAGTTACAAACATTGGGTACCACTGAATAAAAGATGAAACTTAAAAATTAAAAAGAGGCAAAATTTTTATCAAAAGGCTGGAAGAATGAAATAGTTGAAAATTAGTAAATGTGAAATTGAAAATTTGAATATTACAATTTACATTTAGCCGGATTGGTACATTTTTTCCAATTCAGACTCCGATAACCACTTTCGACTCTGACTCCGCAGACCTGCCACCACCAAAGTTTTGAAAGAAAAACCAAGTTTGAAAAGTTAAATGTAAGTCGATGAATGTGTATTGGCGTTTTCCTTACATATGTTTAAAAATATTAGATTGACTAAAGATTTTCATGTTAAACTGATTTGGAACAATATTATATACACAAATTAAGATGGCTAAGAGAATGTCGGGTTATATAGCACACTGATGTGTGGAGTACAAGTCACAGGAGGTTTAACACACACTGGTGAGACCTCATATGAAGTTCTCGGTGGAGTGTTGGTCTCCAGACTATAAAAAGGACAAAGCAGCACAAGAAAAAGTCCAGAGAAGAACAACTTGGCTGATTCAGGGCCTACAGGGGATGAGCGATGAGGAAAACTTAAAAGAGCTGAGCCTTTACAGTTTGAGGAAAAGAGTAAGCAACTGGGTCAGAGTAAAAAACTGCAGCCCTCCAGGACCGTGATTGAGGACCATTAGTACATTTTTTATTTTTATATTGTATATACACACACACACTGTATATAGGGTGTCAAGGTGGCGCAGTGGTAGCGCTGCTGCCTCACAGTTAGGAGACCCGGGTTTGCTTCCTGGGTCCTCCCTGTATGGAGTTTGCATGTTCTCCCCATGTCTGCGTGGGTTTCTTTCCACAGTCCGAAGACATGCTGTTAGGTGCATTGCTGATTCTAAATTGTCGCTTGGTGTGTGGGTGTGTGTGCCCTGCCCGGGGATATTTTCCTGCCTTGTGCCTTCTGCTGACTGGGATTGGCTCCAGCAGACCCCTCGTGACCCTGTAGTTAGGATATAGTGGTTGGATAATGGATGGATATAGATATATATATATATATATATATATATATACTGCTCAAAAGAATTAAAGGAACACTTTTTTAATCAGAGTATAGCATAAAGTCAATGAAACTTATGGGATATTAATCTGGTCAGTTAAGTAGCAGAGGGGGTTGTTAATCAGTTTCAGCTGCTGTGGTGTTCATGAAATTAACAACAGATGCACTAGAGGGGTAACAATGAGATGACCCCAAAACAGGAATGGTTTAACAGGTGGAGGCCACTGACATTTTTCCCTCCTCATCTTTTCTGACTGTTTCTTCACTAGTTTTGCATTTGGCTACAGTCAGTGTCACTACTGGTAGCATGAGGTGATACCTGGACCCTACAGAGGTTGCACAGGTAGTCCAACTTCTCCAGGATGGCACATCAATATGTGTCATTGCCAGAAGGTTTGCTGTGTCTCCCTGCACAGTCTCAAGGGCATGGAGGAGATTCTAGGAGACAAGCAGTTACTCTAGGAGAGCTGGAGAGGGCCATAGAAGGTCCATAACCCATCAGCAGGACCAGTATCTACTCCTTTGTGCAAGGACAAACAGGATGAGCACTGCCAGAGCCCTACAAAATGACCTCCAGCAGGCCACTGGTGTGAATGTCTCTGACCAAACAACCAGAAAGACTTCCTGAGGGTGACCCAAGGGCCCCATGTCCTCTAATGGGCCCTGAGCTCACTGCCCAGCAGCATGCAGCTCGATTGGCATTCGCCATAGAATACCAGAATTGGCACATGCACCACTGGTGCCCTGTACTTTTACAGATGAGAGCAGGTTCACCCTGAGCACGTGACAGAAGTGAAAGGGTCTGGAGAAGCCATGGAGAACATTATGCTGCCTGTAACATCATTCAGCATGAGCAGTTTGGTGGTGGGTTAATGATTGTCTGGGGAGGCATATCCATGGAGGGTCACACAGACCGCTACAGGCTTGACAAAGGCACCTTGGCTGCCATTAGGTATCAGGATGAAATCCTTGGACCCATTGTCAGACCCTATGCTGGTACAGTGGCTCCTGGTGCACGACAATTCCTGGCCTCATGTGGTGAGAGTATGCAGGCAGTTCCTGGAGGATGAAGGAATTGATACCATTGACTGGCCACCACACTTTCCTGACCTAAATCCAATAGAACACCTCTGGGACATTATGTTTTGGTCCATCCAATGCCACCAGGTTGCACCTCAGACTGTCCAGGAGCTCAGTGATGCCCTGGTCCAGATCTAGGAGGAGATCCCCCACAACACCATCTGTCATCTCATTAGAAGCATGCACCGAT
This sequence comes from Polypterus senegalus, assembly GCF_016835505.1. Classification (NCBI taxonomy): domain Eukaryota; kingdom Metazoa; phylum Chordata; class Cladistia; order Polypteriformes; family Polypteridae; genus Polypterus; species Polypterus senegalus. The sequence goes on along the minus strand of NC_053164.1, from coordinate 16,772,482 downwards.
GTTGTCAGGCATGTATACAAGAACACAGGGGCCATACAAAGTGCTGCGTACAATTCTGAGTTGCTGCAATTAAATTTTGGCAAAATGGACTAGCCTGCCACATAATGTTTTCACTCTGATTTTTGGGCGTCTTTGAATTCAGGGCTCTGTAGGTTGATCATTTTCATTTCCATCAAACGATGTGGCATCCTTTCGTTCCTAACACATTACCCAGTCTATATCAGTATAGATATCCAGGAGGATTTCTTTTTCCCATTGAGATCTGATGTGTTTTCAAAGTGTTCCATTAATTTTGTTGAGCAGTTTTATATCTATATCACTATATCTATATCACTATATCTATATATCACTATATCTATATCTATATCACTATATCTATCTATATCACTATATATCTCTCTCTCTCTCTCCCTCTCTATCTATTATCTATCTCTATATATATATATCTATATATATCTCTATATCTATATATATATCTATATATATATCTATATATATATCTATATATATCTATATATATATCTATATATATCTATATATATCTATATATATCTATATCTATATATCTATATATATATATATATATATAGATAGATAGATATAGATAGATAGATAGATAGATAGATAGATACTTTATTAATCCCAAGGGGAAATTCACATAATCCAGCAGCAGTATACTGATACAAAGAAACAATATTAAATTAAATAGTAATAAAATGAAAAAATTAAAATAAAATTAATGTTAGCATTTACTCCCCCGGGTGGAATTGAAGAGTCGCATAGTGTGGGGTCTCCTCAGTCTGTCAGTGGAGCAGGACAGTGACAAAAGTCTGTCACTGAAGCTACTCCTCTGCCTGGAGATGATCCTGTTCAGTGGATTCTTCATGATTGACAGGAGTCTGCTCAGCGCCCGTCGCTCTGCCACAGATGTCAAACTGTCCAACTTTAATCCTACAATAGAACCTGCCTTATATCTCTCTCTATATATATCTATCTCTATCTTTATCTATCTATATATCTATATATATAGATATAGATATATATATTAACCAACCTTGTTTTTCTAATTTATATATTGTTCCCAAAACCACAGAACCTGGGAAATAACAGTTCACTTAATTAGCCCAGGAGTCCAATAAAAAACACAAGCTGGTTGCAACAAAAACCTGCAGCCACAGTGCGCCCCCAGAGCAAAGATTGAGAATCCCTGTTCCACTCTATTTGAAATTGGAAAAAAAAATATCTAATTCTCACTTAACAGGATCTGTTCAAAACTTTTTTTTTTTTTTAATATGGGAAGATCTTATTTATAACCCGCCACAGAGGATGCACAAACCAGTGTGTTTCTTCGTGCCGGTCCCAAGCCCGGATAAATGGCGAGGGTTACGTCAGGAAGGGCATCCGGTGTAAAATTTTGCCAAATCCATATGCGGACAGATGATCCGCTGTGACAACCCCTAACGGGAGTAGCCGAACGAAGAAGATGGTAAGATCTTATTTATAAAATTTTAGAATAGACATTTATATCAGTGAAGAGGACATTCTCCCTTCTTTGCCGTTTTCAAAGCTTTGCTCTTGCTGTTGGCTCGCCACTCTTTCTCTGGGGTGGCAGTTGAATTCTGGTTTGTTGGATTTGACTCGGTTGTACCTAAGGTTATTTTCTTTAATGCACAAGTTAGACTTGATCAAATGGAACGTTATTTTCTTCAAATAAAAGAAATCTTGTTGGCAAACTAAATGATTACAGTATGCGAGCTTTCGAGGCAACTCCGGCCCCTTCTTCAAGCAGGATGTAATGTATGTGTGATATGTATTCTTGCCTGAAGAAGGTGTCGGTGTTGCCTCGAAAGCTCGCATACTGTAATCTTTTTTTAGTCAGCCAATAAAAGGTGTCATTTTGCTTGACTTCTCACTACATTCATAATGGCTAACACGGTACAACACCCTAGTACTTCAAATAAAAGAAAAATACAATTCTGCAGCCCTGTTATTGTAAAAAATTTCCGAGTTTGAATGGGTGCTATATAAATAAAATGTTGCTGACGTCACTGATCAAAAATGATCGGAACAGCCGACATTCAAAAAAAAAATCCCTAAAAACACACTCAAGGAAAACTGGAATGGAATAAAACAATGAGAGGAAACCGAGCTCTCCACAGTCCAGTCACCTACGCCTCTTGAAAGAAACCTGAGCCGAGTCGCACAGCGGCAGCTCACATTTCAAAACACTGAGGACACGCCGGCTGTTAAAAACACTCGTGTCCGGGAGTCACCGTCACATGCGGCGCTGACAGGACAGGGCAGGAGAGCCGAGGGGACGAACGACCGATGCGGCACCCACACTTTAGTGGCACCGAGAGAAGTTTGAGCGGGAGGGGCTTTAGGAATACGAACTGGCTTTTTTTTTTTTCCTTTTTAAATGTAATCAGTAAATTTTGTGAATTAATTAAAAACCGACCGCTTCGGATTTAAAAGTGGACCTGCTCGAGCGAGGTAAACTTTGGAAAAATGAACGTTTTGAATCAATAGGCGCTATGAAGAACAAAAAAAAAAGTTAAACGCGCAGCGGATTTGTGTTCTCCCTAAAGACGATCGTTTTATCCCTTCGGATAACTCAATCATTTCAAATCGTGATTTTCACAATTCACCAGGAAACGCGCTTTTGTTTCTTTACAACATGCGCCTATTCTCTTATGGAGCGCCACCGTAAAAGGTTTTCGTTTTCGCCTTTGAATGCGCAAACTACTAAATGTTTTACTTCGCACCGAACTTTTACTACCACCCGGTGAATGTAAAGCTGGAGTGCTCTTTTTTTTCGGATCACTCCCCCCTACCCCCAAAGAGTGATTCTCTACTTGGTTACTTTTTTTTGTTTAACTAATGGCCCAGGTTTAAGCCTCACTAACGATGAGACAAAAGCAGCCGCCTTTAACTCCCTTTCTCCATTATTTTATTTTTCATATATTTTTTTTTTTGATTAACATGCCGCATTTCTTGTGGCTGCAGCTTTTTTTTTCTTTCCAGAAGTTGAGGCAGTCGAGTGTTTTGTTTTACTTTGCTGGCCACTTTTGTTTTCCCTTTCCAAGGAATGAGAGTTTAAAAAATAAATTAATAACAACAACAACAACGAAAAGGGTGAAAAGGAACAAGAGAAAGTCGAAGGAAAGGAATGTGGCGGTACCACTACCTTTTACTATGAGTCCCCGATGGTGTCCGATCCCGCTGCCTTCGGTTCTTGAACCAGTTGCTGACCTGGGTCAGGGAGAGCCCGGTGAGCCTGGCCAGGTTCCGCTTCTCGTCCGGGGTCGGGTACCTGTTGCTTTTGTAACACTCCTTAAGCGCATTGCGCGACTTCTCCTTAAAGCAGTACACCGTCTCCTCGCCGTCCCAGATCGTTTTGGGAAGGGGATACTTCTTACGGAGTCGGTACTTGTCCACGGCTCCCAGTCGTCGGCCCCGAGACCTCTCCGCTTCCCGGTAGCGCGACTGCAAGTAGAGGTCCTGCAGGAAGGCATGGTTGGACGGGTGGAAAGAGTGACTCTCCAGGATGGCATAGAGTTCCTTGTACTCCTCTCGGTGAAAAGCCACCAGCGCCTTGGCCTTCAGTAAAGTCTCGTTGCCACGTTGCAGCTCCGGCGCGGCGGGGATGGTGGACAGGAATCTGCCGAGTCGCTCCACATTGCCCGCTTGGAGAAGCGCCTCACACACGCACGAGACCTGCTCGGCCGAGAAGTTCAGGCCGGAGCCCCGCAGGGTCTGCAGCAGCTGTTCGGAGGCGTCGTCCAGGGCACCCAGTTCGTCCGACGCCTTGGGACTCGGGCTGCCCAGCTCTCCTGAGCTCGTTTCGCCCGGACTCTCTTTCGGGGTTCCAGCCTCCAAAGACAAGGAAGCCATTTTCAGCCCAAGTTTTTTTTTTTTTTTTTTTTAGTTCCTCCCCTCCCTGAGTGCCTGAGCTGGAGCCGCCACTCTAACGTCACGCCCGGCCTCTGCCTTTCCCGAACTCTGACAACACCGCCAGCTTCGCTCTGGTCGAAAGGCGAAGGAAGACGCACGAAGTTTTTAATCCCAGGCGGGGTGCCCCGCGAAGGAGCAAACGGCTCAGTAAACTTTACAGAAGTCAAGAAGTCGACTCGAGTCGAGACTTCAGCCTCTCAGCGCCGATCCGTAGCTGCCTAAAAACAAAAGACAATGAAAAGTGACCGAAGCGCCAAGGTGCCAGTGTTGAAAGGGACCTTCCTAAGAAGGTTTTATTTTGGGGGGGCTTCCTACGAAACCGTAAGAGTTCGGAATCTTCAACAAATCTCGATCTCTGCTCTCATACGTGTGTCGAATAAACTGAGCAACATTTTCATATTATGTGTCATTTTTCACTTTTTAATTTTTTTTTTGTTATTTTGAGTCACGGTGCAAGGCAGTTGGTTTGTTTTGTAAAGTTCCCCGTGCAAAGCCTGTCAGTCAGTTAGGCGACAGGTTAAGGTGTCGTCATTTGAGCGGCGCAATTTATAACATTTAAGGGAGACCTCCCACCCCATTGTCAGACCCTGATGATGCTGAGTGGGCGCTGTCATCTTAGGGGCACCATTTATGAAATTTAAGCAGGACTCCCCCATCCCGTTTCCAAGTTCTGATCATACTGAGTGGTCGCCATCATCTGAGGCGTGATATTTCTGAAATTTAAGGGGTACCTCCAACCATCATCAAATACTGATGATACTGGGTGAGTGTTGTCATCTGAGGGGCTCCATTTATGAAATTTAAGCTGGACTCCCCCATCCCGTTTCCAAGTTCTGGTCATACTGAGTGGTCGCCATCAACTGAGGCGTGCCATTTCTGAAATTTAAGGGGTACCCCCTCCCATCATTAAATGCTGATGATGGTGAGTGGGTGCTGTCATCTGAGGGGCACCATTTATGAAATTTAAGCTGGACTCCCCCATCCCGTTTCCAAGTTCTGGTCACCTGAGTAGTCGCCATCAACTGAGGCGTGCCTGAAATTTAAGGGGTACCCCCTCCCATCATTAAATGCTGATGATACTGAGTGAGTGCTGTCATCTGAGGAGCTCCATTTATGATATTTAAGAGGGACCCCACTCCCATCATCAAACTCTGATAATGGTGAGTGAGTGCTGTCATCAGAGGGGTACCATTTATGAAATTTAATGATGATACTGAATTATCATCTGAGGGGCACCATTTATGAAATTTAAGCAGGACCCCGCATCCGTCATCAAACTCTTGATATGAATGCTGAGTCCATTTCTGAAATTTAAGCACTGTCATCTGAGGTTTATGAAATTTAATGGAGGGAACCGTTCAGTCGTCATTTATAAAATGTTTACACCATTTATAAAAATTTAAGCAGGACCCCCATTCCATTGTCAAACTCTGGTAATACTGAGTGGGCACCATCATCTGAAGGGTGCCGTTAATGAAAGTTAAGGGGGACCCCCTCCCATCCCATCATCAAACTCTGATGATACTGAGTGGGCACCATCATCTGAAGGGTGCTGTTAATGAAAGTTAAGGGGGACCCCCTCCCATCGTTGAACTCTGATACTGAGTGAGCACCATAGTCTGAGGGGCGCCATTTAAGAAAGTTTACAAGAAACCTCTCCCCGTCGTCAAACTCTGATGGGCGCTGTTTATGAAAGCAAATCTGTAAACCACTTGGCTTCTTAAAGTCCCCAGTAGCCTATACCTGTGTACTCAAAGGGGCGCAGTTTGTGCTACTGGAGAGGCATGCGCTCCAGACACACCACGGTCGCTGAAGTCTAATACCGCCTTCCCTGCTATGGACAATGAGGGGTGACGTCTGTCCAACTAGTCTATTATTCCAAATGGGTTCCAGTGGCACTGCCAGTCTGGGATGTTATTCGCTGTGCAGATTTCAGACGTTCTCAGAAATGTTGTTACCCTTCATGAAAAATTGCAAAAATCTACTCTATACAGTAAATATAAAAAATCCTAAGCCAAAAAGTGCAACAATTTTATGTGACGTTTTTATGTCACATTTTAAATTGGGCTTATTTTAAAACCTACATATATATGTTTGGTATCATTCTTTTCAGAGTTTATCGAACTTTAATGTGATGTTGTTAGATTTTCAGATTCTTACTCCATTTTTAAATTATAAATTAAAAAAATATCAAGAACTCGCATTCCGCGACACGAGACTTTGTGCCAAGAGATTTAACCACGCCTGGGGCCGGAAATAAAAGACAAAGAGTAGGACAGGTGAGGTACAGGCTCTTAAACGTTCAAAGTGCTGCGTGAGATGCAAGCCAGCAGCTGATTGAGCAAAGAGGAGGAAAAAAAAAAACTATTTGTTTCCTAATGTATCACCGTTTAAGAGGGGGTTTTGGAGGAGCGGCCGCATCTTCTTGGGGTGCGTTCAGACCCCCTCTTCACAACGTGAGTGGCAGAGATGCAAAGTGGCTGGCACGTAGTGCAGGCTTGGGGGTTTGGGTTGGCGAGCGAAGCCAGCAGGGGGCGAACCCCCTAGTTACAGTTTTTTTCAATCGCTAACAAGCGCTTACCCATACTTCAGATACTTTTTCTAAACTCTTAACACAGACTCACACCTACAAAACACAATTGGCCAAATGGATCATTTTCTTCTCAAAAATACATTTTGTTAAATATATACTAACTCTTCATTTCAAAATAGAACACATCTTTCTCTGCACACACTAACTTTACAAAAACACTATAAATCTGACTCAAAATGAAATTATTCTGTCAAAGAATAACACTTGTTTTCATTTCACAAGGTACATGCAGTCAATCAAAGTACACCAGGTTTCAAAATACTGGCTATTATTGACATTACAAAAACTGCATAGACTTTTATGTTTCAGTTTTACAAGTATTTGCATGCAAAACATGCAATCCACCATTTTGACACCAGAAATGTCTTGGTTGGTAACTGTATGTCCACATGTACAGTAATGTTCACATTCAAAAGCATTCCAGTAAAAAGCAAACAAGTTTTTTTTTCTTTACTGTTTACTACAGGAGGTACAGTGGAAGCACGGTATGATAGAACAGAAAAAGTTTTACAGTATTGCTTACAGTGAACAAAATATCCATGAAACACACAAGAGCATTCTGAACAAAAAAACAACAGCAAAAAGCCAAGATAAAAAGGGGGGGAGGGGGGCTAAAAAGGCAAAAAATTTGCATCTAATCTCTGCGATCTTCAGGGTTAGGCCACATGTTTTCATCAACATCACATCTGATGTTATCCAAGTCGATGCACCTGGGATAAAACCGCCTGGTATGTCGGATCCACCCTTGGCAATCATCAACTGTGATGTCCCTGGAGCCAGCATCCATGGCTTCAAGGAGGGACATCTGGTCATGTGGCTGATGGTCATAAACCTTCCACCTCCATGCAGAAAAAACTCCTCTATGGGGTTGAGGAAAGGTGAATAGGGTGGAAGGAAGAGACTTACCAGTCTTGGGTGGACTTCAAACCATGTTGTTATTGCTTGCGAGTGATGGAAAGCCACATTGTCCCAGGTAATTACAAAGGTCCTCATGTTTTCACCCTCCTGACCCTGCTCTGGAACCAGGCGCTGGTGGAGATCATTGAGAAAGGCAAGCAGCTCTGTATTATAGGGTCCAACCTGACATCTGTGAAGGAGTAATCCTGCATTTGCAATTGCTGCACACATGGTAATGTTTGCCCCTCTCTGTCCTGGCACATCAACTGTGGCCCTTTTTCCAATTACATTTCGTCCACGTCGACGCCTTTTGGCCAGATTGAATCCTGCCTCATCGATGTATATGAATTCATGAGGGGCCTGGTTGGCCTCCAATTCCATAACTCTCTGAAACAAAGTTTATGTAAGTCATGTTATTACTGTATACCATACTGTACTGTAACCTAGTATTGTGTAGGTTACCTACTTGCAAAGTGCAAAGCTTATAGAACTGGACATTGAATTGAATATACACTATACCTGGACATATTGTCGTCATAGCTCCTTGACCCTCTCACTGTTCCTCTCAAAGGGAACAGTGTAGAGCTGCTTCATCCGCACTCTGTGTTTGGACAATGTCCGCGTAATGGTTGTGAGGCTGATTCTACCGATATTGTCAAATATCTCATGGTCCGCCACAATTCTAGTTTGAATTTCACGCAGTTTTATTGCATTATTTGCAGCAACCATTTCTACAATGGCAAGCTCTTGATCATTACTGAGGAGCTTTCCTCTTCCCCCAGAGGGTGGAAGACGTTGCATTCTTTAGAAAAACAAAAAATTCAACATATGCATTACTGTATGACCATATTTTCATGTCAAGTGAGAATAGAGACAATCCATGTAAAATGCAATACTTACCTGTTGGTTTGTTGAAAGATGCGTATAATGGAGGCAACCGTTGACCGCCTCAAATTGGGCTGCACTCTTTCACCAGCCTCTCTTAGTGAAAGACCATGGTTGATTACATGGTCAATGATAGTGGCACGAATTTCATCACTGACTACTGTTCTTGCAGCCCTTGGAATGCCACCACCACACATTCTTACACCTCTACCTTGCCCTCTCCTTGGGCCTGCTCTTCTCCCTGGGCCCCTTGCTCTTACTCTTCCTCGACCAGACATTACAGTGTTTGTCTTTTTTTTGTTTCCAAAAACATCACTCCTCAAAATCTTGCCTTATGAGTCTAAGCCAGAATGGAATAAGCTGTGGTTGGCCCAATTTATCCAACATAAATCAGCTGTGTGTCAATTATTCAATTGTTTGTTTATTATCAGCTGAGATATATTTTTGATATTGATATTGTTTTTGAACTGATATCATTGCAGAAGCAGAGGTTTTTATACTGTATCTAAGGTTTGGAATATTGTTTTTGCTATTGTGGGATGTTGTGTGTTAACATTCGTAAATACTACAAAAACAGTCCATAATTTTGTTGGGAGGTATAGCTTGTCTGTTAAGAAAATGTAAGCATTGTGGAAATGTGTTCACTGACTGCATATTGGGTGAAAACGACATGAAATGTGTGAATGGTATGGCCACAAAAGACCGATGCTGTGCTAATTGTGTTTAGAGTTTTGAAAATGTGACAACTGTTTGGACAAACGCTTGTTAGCGACTGAAAAAAACTGTAATATATAAAAGGAAACACAAATGCAGTGAGTTATATTTCATGCTTGAACAATTGGGTAGGGTGGCACGGTGGCAGATTATCAATTGGGTTCAAATCTGGAGACTGAGAGGGCCATCGCAAAGCCTTGCTTCTGTGTTTCTGTAGCCAGTTCTTTGTTGATTTTCTTTGTGGTAGTGCTGCTGCCTTGCAGTAAAGAGACTTCGCTTTCCAGGTCCTCACTGCGTGGAGTTTGTATGTCCTCCCCGTGTCTTTGTGGGTTTCCTCCTAGTGCTCAGGTTTTCGCCCACAGTCCAAACACGTGCAGGTTAGGTGCATCAGCGATCCTGGCTGGCGCCCTGCCCGGGGTTTGTTCCTGCCTTGCACCCTGTGCTGGTTGGGATTGGCTCCAGCAGGCTCCCATGACCCTGTGTTAAGATATAGCAGGTTGGATAATGACTGACTGACGATTGGGTAAGCCCCATGCTTTTATTGTCAGAAAGACTTTTGGAACAAAATAAAGTTTTCCTTTAGTGACACATACAGGGTGCCCACAAAAACACTCCTTGCTTTTAAATGGTTACAAAATCAAAACTTATTGGAATATGTTTATAAATAAGAGGACAGCAAATACATTAACTCAAAACATGTCTTCTTTTCCCCGCAGATTCTTCTGTGCACTCCTTATACCGTTAGTGGACCATGAAATTCAAGATGGCGCTCACCCTACAGCAACACAGCTGGTGGGTTTTGGAATTTCATACAATAAAAAGTGTTGTGACTGTGCAGCATGCTTTCATGTGAATCCGCCTACTAACAAGTCCATTTTGTTCCTTTGGGGGTATGTGAAAGACAGAGTGTACGTACCGCCACTACCCGCAACTGTGGATGATCTGCAGGAACGCATCACTGAAGCTATAAACGTGATCACGCCAGATATGCTTCAGAGAGTCTGGTCCGAGCTCGATTATCGCATCGATGTTTGCCGAGTAATAGGTGGGGCGCACATCGAGTGTATGTAATCAACAGATACCATATGAAACTTTATGAGGTGATGAAACTGTAGCCTCAAAGGTGAAAGAATATTCCAACAAATTTTGATTTTGTAACCATTTAAAATCAAGGAGTGTTTTTGTGGGCACCCTGTATTTTCATAAGGCAGAATCCAAAAATCTTGAGACCCCAAATGTCATTATTTGGTGGAGCCATCTCTGATGAGAATGACAGCACTCTCTCTCTTTCTGTAGTGTTTAACAAGGCTTGGGTTATGATCATGGACCACACTTCCATGCAACAACATTTGCAACGCATGGAGATTCTTGGGTTTTCTCTTGTGAACTTCTCTCCTCAGGTGAGACCACAGATTTTCAATTGGGTTCAAATCCGGAGACTGAGAGGGCCATCGCAAAGCCTTGCTTCTGTGTTTCTGTAGCCAGTTCTTTGTTGATTTTGATGTGACCTTTGGATCGTTGTTGGAAGACCCAACAATATAGTTGGAACCAATTGATGTCTTTTTTGGGTGGCTCTGATAGGAGTGCTTTACAGTAATCTAGACGACTAAAAACAAAAGCGTAAACTAATTTTTTGGCATCTTGCAAAGCTATGTGAGATCTAATTATATCTCTTAAGAGATCTCCAGTTCCTCCATTGTACTCTGCTGCTTCTACTCCAATCATGGCCCAGTTTCAGCCTCCTCACAGTGGCAATCAGATTTTCAGGTGAACTTTTCTGGTATTTAATGGAAGTCATTATGCCGCTGACCTTAACAAGAGCCCCTGGACCACTGGCAGCAAAACAGCCCCAAACCATCAAAGAGCCACCTCCATATTTTACCATGGGTATGAGGTGCCCTGCTTTGTATGCAGTTCCCTTTTTAGTTTCTCGTATACGAAGTATGGGGAAAGTACTGGAATCGTCCAAAAAATTTGATTTTGATGAATCTTGACATTTTAGTCCAAAAATACCATTTTTGGAATTATGTCTGTGTATGTGTGTGATAACTTGAGTGCGCTTTCACTTCAGTCAACCAAATTTTTGCTTACAAGTATTAGGTCCTGTGGACGCTAGGGGTCGCTGTTGCCTCATGAAACCCACCAGACAGACGTCCAAGACACACTTATAAAAAGCACCAAGAAGAATTTTAACAATTTTCTTCAAATACAGTGTACAAAGCACCACACTCGCCACAATTCTTCAATAATTATACAATAATCAATAATCACAATCCTCCACTCCTCCCAGCAGCTCCGTCACTCTACCACCCACTCCGGCTCTCCTTGCTGGGTCTCGACCAGTCCTTTAAATAGTCCTCGACCCGGAAGTGTTCCTCCCCTTCTTCCGGGTCAAACAACACATCATTAGTTCTCAAGTAGCCTGGAAGTACTCCGGGCTTCCGTCCTCGTGACTCCGAAGTATTTCCGGGATGTCGTAACAGTAGTAGTCCCCAGGTTCTTTGGGAGCTCACCCTGGCGGCACCCACGGCACCCAACATGGCTGAGGAAACGGACTCCATGTCCCAGGATGCTTTGAGGGAATCCAGGGAACCATTGCCGTCTAGGGGAGCTGCCACCTAGCGTCCTGGGTGATGCAGTGCCCTGAAAAGACTGCCTTCCTCTATTCTTTTCTTTCAGGGACATCCCGGCCGGACTGAACCACCGGCTGTCCATCACAGTACAAAAACTAGATTTCTATCAACTTTTGGGCTATTTCCACTAACCCGAAGTGATATTTTTTTCTTCATGCAGCTGCAGAGTCTGGTTTATTCAACTTTACTTTTATAATAATTGTTTACTATATTATTAATTTGATTTGATTTGTTGTTGGTGGTCCTTTAATGTACATAATATAAAAATATAATCATTGCCTTTCGGTTTACTCCTCAAATATCCATCCCCATATCTGAGCATACGAGAAAGTTGTCGGGAGACCACTCCCAATTTTTTTCTCCAACCATGGTTATGGTGTGCGTGGCCAAAAAAGCTCCATATTTGTCTCATCTGACCACACCACACAATTCCAGCTTTGTCTCCAATGTTCCTTGGCAAAGTTGAGACACTGGGATTTGCTTCTTGGACTCAGGAGATGCTTCTTTTATGCCACTCATCCGTCGAGTTTCTGGTCATGGAGGTGTCATCTCAAATTTAACTTTGAAACAACGAATTCCACGATATTCAAGTAAACCTTTCTAAGACGCTAGGGGTCACTGTTGCCCCTTTCAAACCAAATGGCAGACACACTGAACACAGGGTAAAATCACCAAGAAGGGTTTTTAATTATTTATCTTGTGGTTATTGTGCCGCCATCATACACAGGCAATATATCTATACTAATAAAAGGCAAAGCCCTCACTCACTCACTCACTCACTCACTGACTCACTCACTCACTGATCACTAATTCTCCAACTTCCCGTGTAGGTAGAAGGCTGAAATTTGGCAGGCTTATTCCTTACAGCTTACTTACAAATGTTAAGCAGGTTTCATTTCAAAATTCTACGCGTAACGGTCATAACGGTCAACAACATCCGCCATGTTAAACTTTCTTATTTATGGCCCCATCTTCACGATATTTGGTAGGCGGCTTCCCTGCGGTAACCAAAACCAATGTACGTACTTATTTCGGTGGTATGACGCCACTGTCGGCCGCCATATTGAACTTTACAACGTCACTAATTCTCCAACTTCCCGTGTAGGTAGAAGGCTGAAAATTGGCAGGCTCATTCCTTACAGCTTACTTACGACAGTTAAGCAATTCTACGTATAATGGTCATAACGGTCGACAACATCCGCCATGTTAAACTTTCTTATTTATGGCCCCATCTTCACGATATTTGGTAGGCGGCTTCCCTGCAGTAACCAAAACCAATGTACGTACTTATTTCGGTGGTATGACGCCACTGTCGGCCGCCATATTGAACTTTACAACGTCACTAATTCTCCAACTTCCCGTGTAGGTAGAAGGCTGAAATTTGGCAGGCTCATTCCTTACAGCTTACTTACGACAGTTAAGCAATTCCGCCATGTTAAACTTTCTTACGGTCATAACCAATGTACGACAATCTTGAACTTTACAACGCCTCCATGTTAGAACTTTCTTATTTATGGCCCCATCTTCTTTCTTACGACCATCTTCATTTGGTAGGCGGCTTCCCTGCACTTACCGAAACCAATGTACATACTTATTTCGGTGGTATGACGCCACTGTCGGCCGCCATCTTGAACTTTACAACGTCACTAATTCTCCAACTTCCCGTGTAGGCAGAAGGCTGAAATTTGGCAGGCTCATTCCTTACAGCTTACTTACGACAGTTAAGCAATTCTACGCGTAACGGTCATAACGGTCGACAACGTCCACCATGTTAAACTTTCTTATTTATGGCACCATCTTCACGAAATTTGGTAGGCGGCTTCCCTGCACTTACCGAAACCAATGTACATACTTATTTCGGTGGTATGACGCCACTGTCGGCCACCATATTGAACTTTCCAACGGTCTTTGTTATTTATGGGCCCATCTTCAAGAAATTTGGTACGCGGGTTCCCAACGCTAACTGAATCCTACTTACGTACATATATACGTCCATAGCCTGCAGCTTGGTCACCGTGTGAGGCGGCGTTGGGTCCCCCATCCCAACGCCTCCCACGTTGTTGGCTGCCTGCCTATATAAGGCCGTCTGTCGACAGAAGCCATGGAATTCAAAAATGGGATTAATTAACAACAATAATCGGCACCTCATTAAGCAGCTGGTTGGAGTGAAATTGGTTGGAGTTTGAGGCCCTGACTTAGTTGGTTTTCTGTTGGCTGCCTCACTTCACATTTCATTTCTGTTTGGATGCCATTTAAGGAAAGAAATGAAGCAGTAAAGAGGAACGATAAAGAAATTCAGGGGAACAAATCTTAAAAATGCAACTCAATTAAAATGAATTCACAAGAAGTCAATTAGCAGGAGAAACAGGGCACTCATTAAAAAAGGGTTAGAATGAAAACCTGTAGCCACGGTGGTCCTCCATGACCAGACTTGGCAACCCCTTGTGGTGTAGCGGGTTTTAAAATAAATAATCACGTCACTCGCGGCTTAGCGAGGGGGGGTGGTATGTGTGGCAGGAGTAGTTACCGGGTAATGCGTAATGCGGATGGTCCTCACTTGAGTGCAAAGGTGACGAGTCGTCCACATCTGGAATTGGTGCTGGGAGCTGCTAATTGCCACATCTAATCCACGTCCCCGTAATAAATAGAAGCGCAAGGTGGCTAAAGAGAAAAAGAAAGAAAAGGAAAAGTGAACCGAGGTTGGAGGAGAAGAAGGCAGGAAGCGGGGAGAGGAAAGCCAGTGTAAGCGAGCGAGAATGAGCGAGTGCGGGCAGCTGAGCAGTGAACCCTAGCAGGGTGTTTGGCCAACACCTAGGGCAGTCAGTAGTGGTCGCTCCTGCTGAGCATGTAGTTGGGGAGCAGGAGTGACCAGAAGACGGATGGCTCGCCGCAGGAGTCGGGAGGCTTGGGAGGTGGATTCCCCATCGTGAGCGTCTCGGTCTGGGGAGAGCAGAACCGAAGCCAGGAATTGGGAAGCCTCCAGATCAGCAGGCAGAGCAGGTCCGCTGCAGCCCAGTAGAAGAAAGGCACCAGGCTGATTTGTTTTTAGAGGGACAGCTTCCAGCCATTGTTTTAACCTCGTTTTAAAAAGGATTTTTCTATTTATTGGATTGTAACCTTCACCAGTTCACTTGTTTTATTGGATTATTCATTTAAAGATTTTTGAGCTGCACTGCACTATTTATTTGAACACTTTGATTGTTATTGTTTTAATAAAAGCACTTTGCACTTTTCGCACCATCTCCTTGCTTTGTCGTGCCTCACTGTCTAGCTCATTGGTGACATTACTGACGGTGTCGGGTTCAAAGGGCTCCCAAAGGGCTCCTGGCTTCCAGTTGAGTTCCGAATTCAATTCAAAATTCTCCTACTAACCTTTAAGGCTCTCCACAACCTCACCCCTCCATATCTGTCTGACCTCCTCCATGTTGCCATTCCCTCCCACACCCTCAGATCCTCTTCCTCCATCCACTTGACCGTCCCCTTCGTCCGTCTTACCACCAAGGCATTCAGTTGCTCTGCTGCCCGGCTCTGGAACTCACTACCATCTGAGCTTAGAAATATTGAATTATTCTCACTTTTCAAATCTAAACTTAAAACTCATCTGTTTAAGACTGCTTTTTCTCTTTGATTACAATTGCTCTGTCTGATTTTAACTTTTGTATTTTACTCTTCTTTATAATCTGTGTTTTATCTATTGTTCGGTGTCCTTGAGTGTTTAGAAAGGCGCCTACAAATACATAAAATGTATTAATATTATTATTATTAAAAGCGAGATGGGAGCATGGAGCACACCGGCATCGTCACACCCCTGCTTTATATAGTCCTCGACCCAGAAGTGCTTCTGTTCTTCCACCCACATGACTCCATGTCAGATGGAGGATTGGATTTTTCTTTAGCCTGGAAGTTCTTTGAGGCTTCTGACCCCATGACTTGAGAGTTCTTCCAGGCTACACGGAAAATAAAAATCCCCAGATCTTCCTGCAGCGTCTCCTGACGGCACCCACGGTACCCAGCAGGGCTGTGATGCCGAATCTTTTTAATGAGGTCAGTGAGACTTTTGTTTAATGACTTTGTACCGTAATTCAGGATCGGTTCCTCTGTTTGGAATTTCAGCACAGACAAAGTGATCTTCATCATCAGCAGTTAATCATTTTTTTTTGCAAAGTAACCAATAAATGCATGTGAGGTAAACTCCGTTCTTGAAATTCTCTTGACTTAAACTTCAAAGCCTTACAATATTTCCATACTTCTGACATATCACCTCTGTCCATATATTCAATCTCTATTCGCCTTTTCGTTATTTCTCCGAGTAATAATTTCTCTTTCTTTACACTAATGTGATCTTTACTTTCTTTTTTTGACCCTGTCGGTTTTTTCTGCTTTCATATTTTGTATCTTGCTCTGCATGTGTTTCGTGCCTACGTTTTTTTTCGTCTTTTGAATTCCAGTTTTCATTTTCTCTAACCTGCTCTGCATGTGTTTGGCCCCCTTGTTTTTAACCTCTTCATGTCATTTTACTTTGTTTTCTACTCTTTGTCTTTTATTTCTGACCTCGCTTTGTCCTGCTTGTTTTTAATGACACCTGGTCCGTGGTAATTGCGTTCCCTTTTTTGAGTAATAATTTCCGTTTGTTTGCGCTCCTGTGATCTTTACTTTCTTTTTTTTTATACTTTCTAATTTTCCTACTTTCATATCCTTTAACTTTCTCCACATGTGTATCGCGCCAACATTTTTTTTTCTTGAGCCATTTGAACTCTGCTTTCCTAATCTCTAACCTGCTCTGTATGTGTATAGCGCCAACGTGTGTGAACGTGTTTATGAAGTTCTACTTTGTCTTTTAATTCTGAGCCTGATTGGACGAACGTTTTTTTCAATTCCATTTGTTCCGGGCTGATAATTACTTTCCTTATTTTCTGAATTTGCTCCTAGATTATTCTTATCTTTTTTGTCTCTCCAACCCTTTTGAGTCTCTTTTCTCTGCGATGGTTTCTTTTTCTCTTAATCGTCTATATTTCATTTATAACGTATTGTCCTTATACGCTTTATATGCGCTGAGAGCCCTGGATCTGCGTGTGCTCAAAGCCAAAACACGAGTGAGTGTGTTGCTGCCCGTGCTCTTATTTGGTTGTAAGTAAGGCATGTCTTGCAAGAATCTCATGTTCTACGTCATCGCGAGACGGTCCGGAGTCAATGTCTTAGCACAAAGACTCATGTTTAAGGTGTGAGCGAGACGCTCTGTGGCCAGTCTCCTTAAACATGTCTTTTAAGTGTCTTCTGTGATCTTAACGTGACGGTCACGTCTCGTCGCCCTACCGTTTCTCTCCAGGATTTTTTTTTTTATAATAGAACAACAACAACAACATTTATTTCTATAGCACATTTTCATACAAACAGTAGCTCAAAGTGCTTTACATATTAAAGAATAGAAAAATGAAAGACACAATTATAAAACAAAATAAATCAACATTAATTAACATCGAATAAGAGTAAGGTTCAATGGCCAGGGGGGACAGAAAAAACAAAAAACTCCAGAGGGCTGGAGAAAAAATAAAATCTGTAGGGATTCCAGACCATGAGACCGCCCAGTCCCCTCTGGGCATTCTACCTAACATAAATGAAACAGTCCTCTTTGGATTTAGGGTTCTCACGGAAGGGCTTGATGATGATGGTCACGTAGACTTCTGCCTTTTAATCCGTCCATCATTGTTGGAGCATCATGAAGCTTTGAGTAGGTGGTGATGGCGCAGGCCACCACCACAAAGAAACCGGAAAAAGAAACAGAAAAGAGAGTAGGGGTCAGTACGATTTTAGAGCCACCATGAATAGTTATTATGAGGAATTGAACATACAGAGTATCAGGATTAAGTTAAATTAAGTTAAATGAAGTTATAAAAGGCCATGTTAAAGTAATGTGTTTTCAGCAGTGTTTTAAAGTGCTCTACTGTATCAGCCTGGTGAATTCCTATTGGCAGGCTATTCCAGATTTTAGGTGCATAGCAGCAGAAGGCCGCCTCACCACTTCTTTTAAGTTTTGTTCTTGGAATTCTAAGGAGACACTCATTTGAGGATCTGAGGTTACGATTTGGAATATAAGGTGTCAGACATTCCGATATATAAGATGGGCGAGATTATTTAAGGCTTTATAAACCATAAGCAGAATTTTAAAGTCAATTCTGAATGACACAGGTAACCAGTGTAGTGACATCAAAACTGGAGAAATGTGTTCTGATTTTCTTTTCCTAGTTAGGATTCTAGCAGCTGCATTCTGCACTAGTTGCAAATGATTTATATCTTTTTGGGTAGTCCTGAGAGGAGTGCGTTACAGTAATCTAGTCGACTGAAAACAACGTGAACTAATTTCTCAGCATCTTTCAGTGATATAAGAGGTCTAACTTTACTTATGTTTCTTAAGTGAAAAAATGCTGTCCTAATGATCTGATTAATATGTGATTTAAAATTCAGATTACAGTCAACAATCACCCCTAAGCTTTTTACCTCCGTCTTGACTTTTAATCCTAATGTATCCAGTTTATTTCTAATAGCCTCATTGTATCCATTATTGCTAATCACTAAGATTTCAGTTTTCTCTTTATTTAACTTGAGAAAGTTACTATTCATCCATTCTGAGATACCAGTCAGACATTGTGTTAGTGAATCAATAGAATCGGGGTCATCAGGTGCTATTGATAAGTACAGCTGTGTGTCATCAGCATAGCTGTGGTAGCTCACGTTGTGCCCTGAGATAATCTGACCTAACGGAAGCATGTAGATTGAGAAGAGCAGCGGACCCAGGATAGAGCCTTGTGGAACACCATATTGGATATCATGTGTCTTGAGTTGTAATTACCACAACTAACAAAATATTTTCTCCCTGTCAGGTAGGATTCAAACCAATTTAAGACACTGCCAGAGAGGCCCACCCATTGACTAAGGCGATTTCTAAGAATGTTGTGATCAATGGTGTCAAATGCAGCACTCAGATCTAAGAGGATGAGAACAGATAAATGGCCTCTGTCTGCATTTACCCGCAAGTCATTTACTACTTTAACGAGTGCAGTTTCTGTGCTGTGATTTGTTCTAAAACCTGACTGAAATTTATCAAGAATAGCATGTTTATTGAGGTGGTCATTTAACTGCATAATGACTGCCTTCTCCAGAACTTTACTTAAGAAAGGCAGGTTAGAGATGGGTCTAAAATTTTCAAGAGCTGAGGGTCAAGATTATGTTTCTTAAGTAGGGGTTTAACTACAGCAGTCTTAAGACAGTCTGGGAAGACCCCCGTATCTAATGACAAATTTACTATGTCAAGAACATTATCAATTAGCACGCCTGATACTTCTTTGAAAAACCTTGTTGGTATCGGGTCAAGGACGCAGGTGGAGGGTTTTAATTGAGAGATTATTTTTTGTAAATCAGGTAAATCTATCCTAGTGAAAGAGTTTAATTTGTTTATAACAGGATGCTGGGGTTTAGGAGGATCCTTAGTGTTGGAGGGATATACTATGTTATTTCTAATATCATTAATTTTTGATTGAAAAATACAGCGATAGCCTCACAGGTTTCACTGGAAGAACTTAGGAGGCATTCCTTTGAGTTACCTGGTTTAGTAGGCGATCAATTGTAGAAAATAAGACTCTGGGATTACTAGCATTGTTATTTATAATCTTGGAGAAATAGCAGCGTCTCTCAAGACGGACAGTGTTATTGTATTCTGTTATTTTAACTTTTAATATTTCATATTGGATAGTTAGTTTAGTCTTCCTCCATTTATGCTCAGCTCTGTGGCATGTTCTCTTTAAATCAGACACTCTTTGGGTCTTCCATGATATAACAATGCTAGAAGATTTTTTCACTTCAATAGAGAGATATGTGTGTACAAAACACAACTATCCCAAAAACACCAGTGACTAATTACTATATGAGACACGAATATACAAATACTTACATTGAACCCTCCTTCTCAACTAAACAATAAACAAAAACACGTAACACAAATGCATACACAGATTAGTTAAACACAGCAATTGAATTGTGGTGAAAAACGAGTCCAAAGTAAAGTCCAGCGGTATTAATACCAACTGTAGTGTGAAAAGTCCTGGCAATGGCTGGTATGAATCCAAACCCTGGGGTTACTCGGCTCCGGCTGTCGTGATGTTCAATCGGATGTTGAAAAAGCAAGCAGTAGAATGATGCAATAAACGGCAGTGATGAGTGTGTAAATGAACGGGTCAATTGTCTCCTTTCTCCTCTCAATTTGTCTCCTCTCTCTCCTCGTCTCTCTCGCCTTTGCTCCTCTTTTTTAAATACAGCACGGTAGCGCAGTGGGTAGTGCTGCTGCCTCGCAGTTAAGAGACCTGGGTTCGCTTCCTGCGTGGAGTTTGCATGATCTCCCCATGTCTGCATGGGTTTCCTCCCACAGTCCAAAGACATGCAGGTTAGGTACACCAGCAATCCTCAATTGTCCTTAGTGTGTGGTGGGTGTATGTGTGTGCCCTGCGGTGAGCTGGCGCCCTGCCCAGGGTTTGTTCCCTGCCTTGCACCCTGTGTTGGCTGGGATTGGCTCCAGCAGACTCCCGTGACCCTGTAGTTTGGATATAGCGGGTTGGATAATGGATGGATTAATGGAAAACTGTGTGATTATTTTTGCAGTGTTAGAAGTTGTCGCCCCTGTAGCTGAAGATCTATCCAGGTCTGAATTTAAAACACAATTAAAGTTTCCAGCCATTGTAATTTCGTGAGAGTTCAAGGTAGGAATCGATGCAAATACATTTTGGATAAGGTCTCTATCATCCACATTAGGTGCATAGATATTTATCAAAATCACTTCACAATTAAATAAATTACCCATCACCATCACATATCGCCCTTCAAGGTCAGATACTACATCTAATACTGCAAATGAAATTGTTCTATGAATTAAGATTCCCATGCATCTAGATTCATTTGTTCAGTGTTTGATCCATTCATTTGTTGGCCATGTGCGTTTTGCTTTGAAGGATGCTTTTTTTTGCAATCCGCATTTTTATTTCTTCTTCACCACTTCTACCCTTTGACAGCATTCTTCCCAAATACTGAAAGCTGTCTACTTCTTCCAAGATGTATTCTCCCATTTTTATTACTACTTATTTCATTGTTCTTTTATTCAATATTCACATCCCTGTTATTTTCTTTATATTGTTCTTCATTCCATACATCTTGCATGTGTAATCTGATTTGTTCATTAGTTTCTGTAGTCCTTTTTCACTGCTTGATGCTACTGCTTTATCATCCTTCAAATCTAACCAATGTAATCCATCTTCCTCCTGCTTTTCCCCCCAGTGTCATTGTTTGTCAGTCATTCTTTTATTATTCTCTCAACTTCGATGCTAAACAGGATTGGTGAGAGTGAGCATTCCTGTATCTAACATGCCTCCATTAGCTTGTGTATCGTTCCTACTTCTGCTGACTGGTTCATGTATGGGTTTCTAATTTGTCTTCTGTCCTGCCAGTCTACTCCTGTGTCTTTCAATATTCCTGGCATTTTTATGCCATTTACTCTGTCAAATGCTTTCTCCAGGTCCGCAAAACAGACACATACAGTGGTGTGAAAAACTATTTGCCCCCTTCCTGATTTCTTATTCTTTTGCATGTTTGTCACACAATGTTTCTGATCATCAAACACATTTAACCATTAGTCAAATATAACACAAGTAAACACAAAATGCAGTTTTTAAATGATGGTTTTATTATTTAGGAGAAAAAAATCCAAACCTACATGGCCCTGTGTGAAAAAGTAATTGCCCCCTGAACCTAATAACTGGTTGGGCCACCCTTAGCAGCAATAACTGCAATCAAGCGTTTGCGATAACTTGCAATGAGTCTTTTACAGCGCTCTGGAGGAATTTTGGCCCACTCATCTTTGTAGAATTGTTGTAATTCAGCTTTATTTGAGGGTTTTCTAGCATGAGCTGCCTTTTTAAGGTCATGCCATAGCATCTCAATTGGATTCAGGTCAGGACTTTGACTAGGCCACTCCAAAGTCTTCATTTTGTTTTTCTTCAGCCATTCAGAGGTGGATTTGCTGGTGTGTTTTGGGTCATTGTCCTGTTGCAGCACCCGAGATCGCTTCAGCTTGAGTTGACGAACAGATGGCCGGACATTCTCCTTCAGGATTTTTTGGTAGACAGTAGAATTCATGGTTCCATCTATCACAGCAAGCCTTCCAGGTCCTGAAGCAGCAAAACAACCCCAAAAAAGGACAAAGACACGTTTTTCATTGATTTACCCCTCTGATCATGTCTCCTTTTTTCTGTCCAGGACACTGCCCCATCTTCAGTCTTTCCTTTGCCCTATTGGTTACTGTTTTTGTTTGCGTGGCCCGTCAATCACTTCTTCTGCTTCCTTCATTTGCATAAAGCCCACTCTCTGCGCAACACAGAGCATGTACCTTGGCATAATGTTTAATTTTCTTTTTTTCTCACCAAATTTCTATCCATCCATCTCCTAACCCATTGAATCCGAATACAGGGTCACGGGAGCCAATCCCAGCCAACAAGGCAGGAACCAATCCTGGGCAGGGTGCCAACCCACCACAGGACACACACAAACACACCAAGCACACACTATGGCCAATTTAGAATCGCCAATCCACCTAACCTGCATGTCTTTAGACTGTGGGAGGAAACCGGAGCGCCTGGAGGAAACCCACGCAGACACGGGGAGAACATGCAACTCCACGCAGGGAGGAACCGGGAAGCGAACCCGGGTCTCCTAACTGCGAGGCAGCAGCGCTACCACTGCACCACCGTGCCACCTCAAATTTCTATCAAATCAGTTAAAATATTTTTGAGATTTCTGGGGAATTTAGTTTTTGTGTTGTCAGGGGATTAACCCCTAAACATTGGTATATAGAAATGCCTTTCATAAGCAGACGCATCATATGCCGATCAACCACAGCATTAAACCATCTGCCAAATATTCTGTAGGTCGCCCCCCTTGTACCGCCCAAACAGCTCTGACCGGTCAAGGCATAGACTCTTCAAGTCCTCTGAAGGCACCAGGACGTTAGTGGCAGATCTTTCAAGTCTCGTAAGTTGTGAGTTCGGGCCTCCATGGATCAGACTTGTTTTTCCTTCACAGCCCACAACTTCTCGATCAGATTGCAATTTGGGAAATTTGGAGGGCAGGTCAGTGTCTCAAATGATTACTGAACAATTTTTGCAGTGTGGCAGGGCTCATTAGCCTGCTGAAAGTGGCCACTGCCATCAGGGAACACTGTTGCCTCAAAGGGGTGTATTGTGGTCTGCAACAATCTTTAGGTAGATGTTACATGTCAAAGCAACATCCACAGGAATGCCAGAACCAAGTTTATTTTACCAGCAGAACATTGCCCAGAGCACATTGTAGCGGTGCTACTGGGGAATGAAACTTCAACTCCCAGCAGTCCTTTCAGTGGGTCTGATTGGTCATCTATTGAGGGTACAGGGGCTGCTGGGGACAAGGAGGCCAGCGCGACATTTAAAAGGGGGCCAGTTCTACAGTCTTTGTGTTTCGTGTCTGGAGTTGCCTGTCTGTTTGCCTTCGCGTTCTGATATCTGTGGATTCTTGTTAACTCCTGGATTGTCTTCTGTTTTGGATGTATGGACTGTCTGGTGTCTTCCTGCTGCATGAGGTTTGTCTTAGGATTTGGTGTCATCCTACAAAGAAAGGAGCGCTCCTGATCCCTTCACATATCATTGTCTCATCAGGAAATACCGGCAGGACTGACCTTTACATTCACATACAGCGTACTGGATCTCTGGACTATCTACGTCCATCATTTCATTTCATCATTAATCATGGACTTCATCCTGTGTGGTTTTTGTTAGCAATTTTTTTATTGTTGAATTCGTGTTTATTGTATAATCACTGGAAAGGAACTGGGGTGGGATCGTTTTAGTTTGTATAGTTATATTTTGTTTATTATTTTTTAATACCTTGTTTAATTTCTGTTGAATTCCCAGTTGCTTTTTTTGTCTTTGTGAGGGAGTGTGTGTGGGTCGGGCCAAGGATGGGTGCGTTCCTGGGATACCCACCAAAAAAATAAATAAATCACCGTCGATAGAATCTTAGCTGGATTTTAGTCTGTGTGGACGCTGAAGTCGAAAACAACGGGAGACAAGCACCAATTTAAAGTAAAAAGCAATTTCATTATTCTTGGTGAGTCAAACAGGCTGCCTCCACCTGCCAGCTCAATTTGCCACAGGCAGCAAGCCTGTCACTGACAGTCAGATCAGACAGCCAGCCTGCTAGCAGGAAGGAGAGACTTTCTTTTAAAACCCAAGTTCGTTGACAAGAAAAAAAGAGGAAACACAGCAGTTCATCTTGAGGTTATACATAAATCTTAATAGCTTACGACTCCCTGAACTGGAATATGTACATTGCTTCTTTCAGATAAAGAGGTTATCAGGGCACTCACAGTTTTAAGAAATATGCTCAAATAATTTTAAGCAAGAATTCAGAAACTGTCACACTGATTTATAATATCACAGGGTGTTCTGTTAGTATCAAGAGGTCAGCATTTTCTCATAAAAGAATGCAAGTCAGTCCCTTATCCTGTGCACAAGCTTAATTTTTTTTCTACCTAAATGAAGAACAAATCATATAGAAATAATGAATCATATAGCTCTCTGCAGCATGATTAATACAAAATACAGTACAGTGGAACCTCGGGTCACGACCATAATTCATTCCAAAACTTTGGTCGGAACCTGATTTGGTTGTGACCCGAAATAATTTCCCCCATAGGATTGTATGTAAATACAATTACAGTAATCCCTCGCTATATCGCGCTTCGACTTTTCGCTTCACTCCATCATGGATTTTAAATGTAAGCACATCTAAATATATATCACAGATTTTTCGCTAGTTCGCCGCTTTCTGCGGGCAATGGGTCTTTTAATTTAGGTTACATGCTTCCTCAGTTTGATTGCCCAGTTGATTTCATACAAGGGATGCTATTGGCGGTTGGCTTAGAAGCTACCCAATCAGATCACGTATTACATATTAACTAAAACTCCTCAATGCTATAAGATATGCTTCCCGCGCGGTGCTTGTTTGCTTCTCTCTATCTTTCTCGCTCTCTCTGCCTGACGGAGGGGGTGTGAGCAGAGGGGCTGTTTGCACAGAGGACACGGAGGCTCCTCTACAAAAGGCCGCTTTATCGCGGTGCTTCTGTATACTTAAAAGCACGTATTGATTTTTTGATTGTTTGCTTTTCTTTGTGAGCGCTCTCTCTGACATTCTCTGCTCCTGACGGCGCTCCTTTATGACTGCGCTCCTTTGAAGAGGAAGATATGTTTGCATTCTTTTAATTGTGAGTAAGAACAGTCATCTCTGTCTTGTAATGGAGCACAGTTTAAACGTTTGACTAAAGGGTGTTATTTCATGTCTAGAGGGCTCTAATAATGTTAACAGGGTGGGAGAGTTTATAAGGGCTTAAAATATATAAAAATAACCATACAAACATATGCTTTCTACTTCGCGGATTTTCACCTATCGCGGGGAGGGTCTGGAACGCAACCCCCGCGATCGAGGAGGGATTACTGTAATTCATTCCAGACCGTATGAACTGTATGTAAATATATTTTCTTTAAAGATTTTTAAGCACAAAAATAGTTAATTATGCCATAGAATGCACAGTGTAATAGTAAACTAAATGTAAAAAACTTTGAATAACTCTGAGACAAACACCCAGGCTCCCTGCTCAGCTGCATGCTCGCTCTATCTCTCTCTCTCGCTCGCTCACTCGCTCTCTCTCTCTCACTCTCTCTCTCTCTCTCTCGCTCTCTCTCTCTCGCTCTCTCTCTCGCTCTCTCGCTCTCTCTCTCTCTCTTTCTCTCTCTCCTGCACCAGCTTTCTCCTCCTGCTTCCTGCCTTCACAGTGAATGCAGAGGGAGAGACTGAACACATGTGGAAATCATCGGCATGTACGAACCAGAAAGGAAACTGGCTTGCTCATCACCAGAGCGTGTGGTCGTGAACAGATGCAAAAGTTTGGCGAACTTTTTGGTTGTAACCCGATTTGTACGTGTTCAGAGACGTTCGTGACCCGAGGTTCCACTGTACTTGGTATTGTGAAGTAGCTACTTATAATCATTACCGTTAATAATGTTTTTTTCTTTCTCATCTGCTACAACACTGCCTTTGTCATCTTGCAGTCTTCCCATACTTGCATTCTGCTACCATCTCTTACCCAGGCAAATGACACACACACACACATTGACATGATCATCAGACCAGGCCACCTTCTTCCATTACATGGCTAAGTTCTGATGCTCATGTGCCCATTTTAGGCACTTTTGGTGGAGGACACGGGTCAGGATGGACACGCTGACCAGCCTGCAGCTATGCAGCCCCATATGCAGCAAGCTGTGATGCACTGTGTGTTTGATGATGAATGTTGTTAGTGCATATGCACCGCAAGTTGGGTGTGCAATGGATGAGAAAGAAGATTTTTGGAGTGAGTTGGATGAAGTGATGGACAGTGTACCCAAGGGACAGAAAGTGGTGATTGGAGCGGATTTCAATGGACATGTTGGTGAAGGGAACAGAGGAGACGAGGAGGTGATGGGTAGGTATGGTGACAAGGAGAGGAATGAAGAAGGTCAGAGGATAGTGGATTTTGCCAAAAGGATGGACATGTCTGTGGTTAATACGTATTTTAAAAAGAGGGAAAAACATAGGGTGTGTCAAAATTAAGAGTCCAAGACATTATAAAGGTTTGGGGCAGCCACCTGTATATTGTTTTTTCCAGCTGCAAAAGGGTTTTTTGAATCAAGAGCACGATGTGCATATTACAGAGTCCAAAACAGAACTGACTATAGTAGCCCAAGATGGAGGCTTTAAAGGACTGGAAAGGAAATTATGTCATCAGAATGGCTGGAACCAGAAGTGACGTCAGCAAAGGGGCCGGCTTTGGAAGTGGCGTCAAAGGGGCCGGCTTTGGAAGTGTCTGTAGGGAACTGAGAAAGACAGTCAACGCACTCCGCCACCCCTTGGTCAGATGTTTCATTACACTTACTCAGACCCTTTAGCTTCCTCCTACTCGCACGTGTGTGACAGGTGACGTACAAGAGTGGAGAAATATGCACACAGGTAGATTGCATCCTATGCAGAAGAGTCAATCTGAAGGAGATTGAAGATTGTAAAGTGGTGGCAGGGGAAAGTGTAGTTAAGCAGCATAGGATGGTGGTCTGTAGGATGACGTTGGAGATCAAGAAGATGAAGAGAGTGAGGGCAGAGCCAAGGATCAAATGGTGGAAGTTGAAAAAGGAAGACTGCAAGGTTGAGTTTAGGGAGGAGGTGAGACAGGCAGTGAGTGGCAGTGAAGAGTTATCAGACAGTTGGGAAACTACAGCAAATGTAGTTAAGGTGACAGCAAGAAGGGTGCTTGGCGTGACATCTGGAAAGAGGAAGTAGGAAAAGAAAACCTGGTGGTGGAATGGGGAAGTACAGGAAAGTATACAGAGGAAGAGGATGGCAAATAAGTGGGATAGTCAGAGAGATGTAGAAGGTAGACAAGAGTACAAGGATATAAGGTGCAAGATGAAGAAAGAGGTGGCGAAGGCTAAAGAAAAGGCGTATAATGAGTTGTATGAGAGGTTGGACAACAAGACGGGAGAAAAGGACCTGTGGGCTTGACAGAGGGACTGAGCTGGGAAAGATGTGCAGCAGGTTAGGGTGATAAAGGATAAAGATGGAAACGTACTCACAAGCGAGGAGAGTGTGTTGAGCAGATGGAAAGAGTACTTTGAGAGGCTGATGAATGAAGAGAACGAGAGAGAGGAGAGGTTGGATGATGTGGAGATAGTGAATCAGGAAGTGCAACAGATTACCAAGGAGGAAGTAAGGACAGTGATGAAGAGGATAAAGAATGGAAAGGCCGTTGGTCCAGATGACATACCTATGGAAGCATGGAGGTGTTTAGGAAGAATGGCAGTGGAGTTTTTAACCAGATTGTTTAATGGAATCTTGGAAAGTGAGAGGATGCCTGAGGAGTGGAGAAGTGTACTGGTACCGATATTTAAGAATAAGGGGGATGTGCAGGACTGTAATAAGTACAGAGGCATAAAATTGATGAGCCACAGCATGAAGTTATGGGAATGAGTAGTGGAAGCTCGGTTAAGAAGTGAGGTGATGATTAGTGAGCAGCAGTATGGTTTCATGCCAAGAAAGAGCACCACAGATGCGATGTTTGCTCTGAGGATGTTGATGGAGAAGTTTAGAGAAGGCCAGAAGGAGTTGCATTGTGTCTTTGTGGACCTGGAGAAAGCAAATGACAGGGTGCCTCGAGAGGAGTTGTGGTATTGTATGAGGAAGTCGGGAGTGGCAGAGAAGTACGTAAGAGTGATACAGGATATGTACGATGGAAGTGTGACAGTGGTGAGATCTGCGGTAGGAGTGACGGATGCATTCAAGGTGGAGGTGGGATTACATCAGGGATTGGCTCTGAGCCCTTTCTTATTTACAATGGTGATGGACAGGCTGACAGACGAGATTAGACAGGAGTCCCCGTGGACTGTGATGTTTGCTGATGACATTGTGATCTGTAGCGATAGTAGGGAGCAGGTTGAGGAGACCCTGGAGTGGTGGAGATCTGCTCTAGAGAGGAGAGGAATGAAGGTCAGTAGGAACAAAACCAAATACATGTGTGTAAATGAGAGGGAGGTCAGTGGGATGGTGAGGATGCAATGAGTAGAGTTGGCGAAGGTGGATGAGTTTAAATACTTGAGATCAACAGTACAGAGTAATGGGGAGTATGGAAGAGAGGTGAAGAAGAGAGTGCTGGCAGGATGGAATGGGTGGAGAAGAGTGTCAGGAGTGATTTGTGACAGACGGATATCTGCAAGCGTGAAAGGGAAGGTCTACAGGACGGTAGTGAGACCAGCTATGTTATATGGGTTGGAGACGGTGGCACTAACCAGAAAGCATGAGACAGAGCTGGAGGTGGCAGAGTTAAAGATGCTAAAGTTTGCATTGGGTGTGATGAGGATGGATAGGATTAGAAATTAGGACATTAGAGGGTCAGCTCAGGTTGGACTGTTGGGAGACAGTCAGAGAGGCGAGATGGTGTTGGTTTGGACATGTGCAGAGGAGAGATGCTGGGTATATTGGGAGAAGGATGCCAAGGATAGAGCTGCCAGGGAAGAGGAAAAGAGGAAGGCCTAAGAGAAGGTTTATGGATGTGATGAGAGAGGACATGCAAGCGATGGGTGTGACAGAGCAAGATGACGAGGACAGAAAGTTATGGAAGAAGATGATCCGCTGTGTTGGCCCCTAACGGGAGGAGCCGAAAGAAGAAGTAAAAGATATTGGGGTTTAGATATATGTGGTTCCTTATGCTGTATTTCTCTTTTCCTGTCTTTGTTTTGTATGTAAACCTTTATATCTATGTTAGTCTTTGTTGATGCACAAACCAAATGAATCAAATAAACACCTAAGAACCCATTATGACAAAGTGGAAACATGTTTTCAGAAAGGTTTGCAAATTTATTGAAAATTGACAACCAACATCTCTTATTGCTACATATCTTAATTCATTACTTTGTAGAAGCCACATTGACAGCAATTACAGCTTTGAGGATACTTGGCAAAGTCTCCGTAAGCTTTACACACCTGGATTTGGGCAGTTTATCCCATTCTTCTTGGCAGATTCTCTCACACTCTGGTTAGATTGGATGGAAACGGCCATTCTTCTGGCCTCTCTACACTTGTTCTATGGGGTTCAAGTCTGGGCTTTAGAGTTGGGCCACTCAAGAACACTCACAGATTTGCACTGAAGTCACCCCAGTGTGTTGTCATGGCTGAAGGTTTCTGGTTATCGTCTTGCTGGAAGGTGAACCATCACCCCAGAACACTCTGGAACAGGTTCTCCTTAAGGACCTCTCTGTATTTGACTGCATTCATCTTTCCAGAACCCCACAGCATGATGATGCCACCATCATGCGTCACCGGGAATGATATTAGACAGGTGATATGCAGTGCTTGGTCTTCGTCAGCTCTGCCAAAGAGTTTAATTTTTGTCTCATCAGACCAGAGATTCTTTTTCCTCATTTGCTCCCAAAGTCCTTTAAATGCCGTAATATACCTTTAACTCAAGAGTGGCTTCCTACTAGCACCCCTCTGCCATGAACTCCTGACTGATGGAGTGCTACTAAGATTGGTATTCTTCCATCTCAGCTGAAGACTTCTGAAACTCTATTAGAGTGACCTTTGGGTTCTTGGTCACCTCCCTGAATAAGGCCCTTCTTGCATGGTGTGACCACCAGGGGGCGCACATCTCCCCAAACACCTGACTCAAAGCAAGCACACAATACAAAATTCCTACATAGCCACTGATCGTTTTTTTTTGTATCAAAAGAATGTCTCTCTATTATAAAAGAAAATCTGGAGACGAGGCGAGACTATTGTCGGGAGATTTTTTTCAAGTCCCGTCCTCCTCCCGGCCATTTCCGGTTAATGGCCCACGATCACGGTCCTCTCACCTTTCATTCATGTGAATGCTTTCATCAGGCACAGTTCCTGCACTCTCAGCTCTTATAAAACTGATAGTAAAGATCGCATGAGCGCTAACAACTGGAAATTATGACTCGGTGAAATCACGAAACAACAAAAAGAGATCTAATATATGGACATAGGTGATATGACAAAAGTATGTGGATATTGTTTGGCTATAAACTTTAAAGTTGGAGACTTATAGATCGTTTAATTCGTGTTGCCATCAGGGAAAAGTAGTGCTTCTTCCCAATGAAGAGTCCTATCCATGAGAAATAAAAGTTTTGTTGTTTGAGGAAAGTGAAATCCACATACGCAAGCGGCAGAGACACGAAGTGGCTGGCGAGTAGCGCAGGCAGGGAGGTTGGCAAGTGAAGCCCCCTAGTCTTAATAAAATGCATTGCATTTGTTATTGCGACAGCTGAAACAGCACAAGCATTTGTGGATGTAATTAATACTACAAACATTTGTGATGCGCCATCTGTTGGAATGACAAATGCAATGCATTTTATTAATGCAAATGTTTGTGATGTGCAATGAGTTGGAATGACTGAGACACAGTGACCAGACAGACACACAGACATCTTACCCTTCTATTACAGTAATGTGGATATGGCAGACTCTGAAACCCAAGGTGGCCTCCCAAATCGGTCTGTTCTGTAATTCATTTAGAGCAGCTGCCTAGACTGGTTAAGTGACTCGTTTAGGGTCACAAATAGAGGTGAAGGCTGAGACTCAATCAGCAGCTGACAGCTTTAAAGCCCCACACCTTCGCCCAAGGCCACACTGCCACTTACGCAATTACCAGCCTGTTGGAGTTTCAGACACTGGCCTTTCCTCAGGCCTTCAGCCCAGGTGCACATCAATCACGACGATGCTCACCTCTGTGCACTCTCTGCTTAGATCAGCCCGCTAGGCTTTAGGCTTTTCTCACCTTCACGTTGAGATCTGATCCCGTGTTTTAATTCTCTGTGGCACAATGCCTTGCAGTAAGAAGACTGGGGTTTGCACCCTGGATGGTGTCTTTGTGGAATTTGCATGTTCTCCCCGTATTGCTGTGAGTTTTCACCAGGTGCACTGGTTTATAGCTAAAGTCCAAAGATAAGGTATAGATGAGGTGGACTGGTGTTACTATATTGGCCCTACTGCGTGTGTGTGTCTTTGTGTGGACCCACTGATGGCCTGCTGCTCTGTCCAGGGATCATTCCTGCCTTGCTTCCCTGTGACCCTGCTCAGGATAGTTAGGTGTGGAGGATTTACTACTTTTATTTTGTCATTATCATAAATCACTGCCATTGAAACAGTTCATTACACAGTCACTGGAACACCAGGTGGCAGAGGGCATTTAAGCATTCTTTCAAATGATCTGCAATCCCTGCCTATTGTGCAGATAAAATGCAGAAAGTTCAGTAAACACAATGAATGGCCATCCTGATAGTAGTTATTTATACTTAGGCTGAAAAAACAAGAAATACAAACACTCCGCTACCCTGCCAGTCTGCTCCGGTGCTGCGTTTTACTGTCTGGTTCTATGCCAGAAGGTTTAAACAGCCAGCCAGCCAGATAGATAGATAGATATGAAAGGCACTATATAATAGATTAATAGATAGAAAGAAAGAGATAGATAGATAGATAGATAGATAGATAGATAGATAGATAGATAGATAGATAGATAGATAAGGCACTATATGATAGATAGATAGATATGAAAGGCACTATATAATAGATAGATAGATAGATGTGAAAATCACTATATAATAGATAGATAGATAGACAGGAAAGGCACTATATAATAGATAGATAGATAGATAGATAGATAGATAGGAAAGGCACTATATAATAGATAGAAAGAAAGAGAGATAGATAGATAGATAAGGCACTATATGATAGATAGATAGATAGATAGATAGATAGATAGATAGGAAAGGCACTATATGATAGATAGATAGATAGATAAGAAAGGCACTATATGATAGATAGATAGATAGATATGAAAGGCATTATATGATTGATTGATAGATAGATAGATAGATAGTTAGTGATACAAAATTGGCAGCAGACAGAAAAAGGTGGGGATGGCCACCCCATATACTTACAAAATCAGCAAAAGTAAAAGAAAACACGGTTAACATACATTAAGTGGAGTTTACAACTGAACTGGTTGTTTACGGGTCTTAAATATGGTGGACAAAAGGAAGAGGTGGAGTCAGGGAGGCCGTAACAGGAACTGATGTGGCGGTAAGATGGATTCTGGGTACTGGAAATGGCATCATCAGAGGTTTCCGGCAGTGACATCATCAGTGGGTGGACCGGTGGTGATGTCATTGGGTCTTTGGCTGAACTGCAGAGGAACAAGAGGATAGAGGATCAAGTGAGAGTGCTAAACCCACCGTCTGGCTGTCGAATAACACTGTTTGAACCCCTGCTGGTCACCACACTTAACATTGGCCAGTTCTGATGAGGTTCCTTGCACCATCACCCTATGCTTCCTGTGTCTGAGCCAATTCTGCACCAATCTACAAATATCACCTTGAACTTGCACTTCTTATAGTTTGATGCCCACCCTCTCATGTGGCACCTCATCGAATGCTTTCTGAAAGTCCAGATAAATAATATCATAAGCTCCATTTTGATCGTATCCTTTTGTTGCGTCCTCATAGAATTCTAGCATGTTAGTAAAACATGACCTCCCTCTTCTGAACCCATGCTTGACTGTTCATTTAAACCCCTGCCCTTGCCATGTGCTGCTCAATCTTTTCCTTAATAATTCCTTTCATTAAATTTTCCTGTAATGCGCATTAAGCTTACTGGCTTATATTTGCTTGGGTCTGCCAAGTCATCCTTTTTAAATAATGGGATAAAACGTGTTATTTTTTTGCCCATCAATCTACACTTAATAACTCCTAATGACAAAGTGAAGACATGTTTTCAGAATGGTTTACAAATTTATTAAAAATCAAAAACTGAAATCTGTCATTCCTAGAAGTATTCTGAGTTTTAATTCAGAACTTTGTTGAAGCTGCTTTGGCAGCAAGTCCAACTCTGAGTGTCCATTGGTCCGTCTCTACAAGCTTTGCACACCTGGATTAGGGCAATGTATCTGATTGTCGCTGCCAGATTCTCTCAAGCTCTGTTAGATTGGAAGGCAAACATCCAGAAAGTGCCATCTTGAGGTCTCTCCACATGTGTTTCATGGGGTGAAAGTCTGCTCGGCCAGTAGTAGCTGGGCTGCTCAAGGACACTCAGAGACCACTCCAGCATTGTCTCGGCTGTACACTTTGGATCATTTGGTCATGCTGAAAGGTGAACCATCACCCCAGATTGAGGTGGTGTGCACTTTAGAGGACATTTTCTTCAGGTTTCCCTCTGTATTTGATTATGTGCATCAATCCTTGAATTCTGACGAGTTTCCCTGACCCTGCAACCCCCATATCATGATTCTGCCACCACCATGCTACACCATAGAGATGGTATTAGGAAGGTGGTGAGCAGTGATGGGACTTCACTCTAAAGCCTGTAGAGTTTAATGTTTGTCTTATCAGACAGAATCTTTGTCTTCATGCTCTCAGAGTCCTTTAAACTGTCTTTTGCCTTTCCCTCAAGAGTGCCTTCTTTGGACAAGAGTGGGTTCAAATCCTGCTACTGACACTGTGTGACCCTGTGACATGGCGGGTCCAGTGCCTCCCAATGGATGGCTAATTTTTAAATAAAAAATCTACGCACTTGCGGATTAAGGAGTGGGCGTGTTAGTGTGGCAGGAGTGGTTCCTGGGTGCGATGCGGCATGAGCATTTCCACACTTAGGTGTACAGGTGCAGGGTCGCCTGTGACCTTAATTGATGTCGGGAGCTGCTAATCTCTACACCTGTGCCTCATCTCAATATAAAAAGGAGAAGTGTGAGTGCGGAAGGGGAAACAAATAAAGAAAAGAAAGGAAGGAAGGAGAAAGAGAGCAGAGGTTAGAGGAGGAGGAGGAGAAGGAGGCAGGAGGTGCTGAGCGCCGGTGTGGGAGTGAGCAGAGAGAGAGCAGACTTGCTTCAGAGAAGCGGGCAGCTGAAAGTAGAGCCCTGGAAGGATTGTGTGGCCGACGTTCGAAGAGGCAGTTGGAAATGGAAAGATTTCAAGGAGCTGGGGTGACCAAGAAAGGTTGACGGCTCGCTCCCTAAGGCCATAGTAGGCAGCGGGAGTCAGGGAGGCTTGGAAAGGTTGAACGCCCTGGCCATTAGGGGAACCCGAGTCTTGGTGTGGCGAGTGAGCTGCGAAGGCTGCCGGCCCAGTTTGGAAGGCAGCTGCACCTGCTGAACGGGCCGACTCCCCTGCTGCAAGGCCTGTATGGGATGAGCAGGGGAGCCACCAGTTCAAAGGAGAAGGCACCGGGTTTTTTAAAAAAGGGAACTGCTTCCAGCCTGTTGATTTTGACCTCGTTTTAATAGGAATACTTATTATGGGTTTTAACCTCCACTTGTCACTTATGGTTTTTATGGATTTTCTATTTATGGAACTACTGTATGGAGAACTGCACTATTTATTTGAACACTGTTTTGATTTTTTTTTTTGTTAATAACAGCAGGGGACACAGCTCATTCGGTTACATTATCGACGGTGTTGAGTTCAAGAGGCTCCCAAATGGGAAGAAGGAGCTATGGAACAGGACCATGAACAAGTCACATGACCTGCCTGTCCTCCAATTGGAAAACCCCCCCCAAAAAATGTAACCAATTGTATCATAAACGTAAGTTCACCTTGGATAAAGGCGTCAGCCAAATACATAAATGGAAATGGAAATGTCTGGCCATTCTACCATACAGTAAATGCCTTCCGACAGATTTTCACATCTTAGTGGAGGACTTCTGAAGCTCTCCTTAGTGTGACCATTGGGGTCTTCATCCCTTCAGTTACTGGGTGTACAGTAGATTGAGAAGCAAAAAAAATGCTAACTTTAAGCATTGTGGACCACCAGGGGGAGCACCAGCCACCCAAACACCTGACACGACAGACTCAGACACAAGTGCCGTAAAACAGAAGGCTTTTATTCCGTGGGAAACGTTTCCCACTGGCACCCATCACACTAGAGCCCAGGAATACAGCATACAGCACTACTGCTACTTCTTCCTCTCTCTCTCTCCTCATCCATCCATCTGTCCTTCCTTTCTCTCTCTCTCTCCCTGTCCGTCCATCCATCCTTCCTTTCTCTTTTTCGTCCGTCTGTCTGTCCGTCCATCATTCCTTTCTCTCTCTCATCTGTCCATCCATCCATCTGTCCTTCCTTTCTCTCTTTCGTCTGTTCATCCATCTGTCCTTCCTTTCTCTCTTTTGTCTGTCCATCCATCTGTCCTTCCTTTCTCTCTTTTGTCTGTCCATCCATCTGTCCTTTCTTTCTTTCTTTCTCGTCCGTCTGTCCATCTGCACTCTCTCTCTCTCTCTCTCTCTCTCTCTGCGAGGAAGATGGCTCCTTTTTAAGCCACACCCGGGACCCCTCCAGGTGGCTCGTTAGGGAGCCCAAAATAGGGCTCTGCAGCTCCCGCAACTCCCTCCACGAAACCCAACAGGGCTGGGCTGACAAATGGCAATTCCCATACAGGCCTGTGGGTTGATCTCTCAGGTCACTAAAACATCTTGATGGTGTTATTGGAAAAAACAGAAAAATCAACAGTTTTAGAAATGTCTGCTGTGGTAGAATGAGAGCAGCAACATGTCATGATATTCAATAACAGCATTTTAGCCGGTGTCCTAATCAGAACTCGGTCCTTGCTGATAATGATAGTTGGTGTTTGACTCCATGCCTTGTTGGTGCTTTCATTCATCAAATACAAAGTTTAGTTACTTTGTAGATCAGAGGTCCTCAGTTACAGTCCTGGAGGTCTGCTATGGCTGCAGGTTTTCACTTTAATCAGTTTCTTAATTAGAACCCTTTTTATTTACTACTAAAGTAATGTGTTTTTGTGCTTCATTTTGGTTCTCTTGCCTGTGACCATTCAGAACCCTTAACTGGCTATTTTAGATCTTAGCAGCTGCATTTTAAGTTTTAATTGTTGCCTGTTTTCTTAATCAGACATTCATTAATAATGAGATGCAGATCTATACTAATAAAAGGCAAAACCCTCACTCCTGACTCATCACTATTTCTCCAAGTTCCCGGCAGGCTCATTCCTTACAGCTTACTTACAAAAGTTAAGCAGGTTTCATTTCGAAATTCTACACGTAACGGTCATAACGGTCGATAACGGTCGACAACGTCCGCCATGTTGAACTTTCTTATTTATGGCCCCATCTTCACGAAATTTGGTAGGTGGCTTCCCTGCGCTAACTAAAACCGATGTACGTACTTATTTCGGTGGTATGATGCCACTGTCGGCCGCCATATTGAATTTTCCAAACGTCACTAATTCTCCAACTTCCCGTGTAGGTACAGTAGAAGGCTGAAATTTGGCATTATCATTTCTTACAGCTTACTTACAAAAATTAAGCAGGTTTCATTTCGAAATTCTACGCATAACGGTCATAACGGTCAACAACGTCCGCCATGTTGAACTTTCTTATTCATGGCCCCATCTTCATGAAATTTGTAGGCGGCTTCCCTAATGCGCTAACTGGTAAACCAATATTGAACTTTCCAACGCACTTATTCTCCAACTTCCCGTGTAGTATGAAATTTGGCGCTCACTTACAGTCAGCAGGTGTCATTTCGAAATTCTAAGCGTAACATATTGAACTTTCTTATTCATGGCCCCATCTTCATGAAATTTGGTAGGCAACTAATTCTCCAAATCTTTCCAACGTGTAGGTAGACGGCTGAAATTTGGTACTTATTTTGGTGGTATGATGCCACTGTCGGCCGCCATATTGAACTTTTCAACAGTCTTTGTTACTTATGGGCCCATCTTCAAGAAATGTGATATGCGGGCTCCCAACGCTAACTGAATTCTACTTACGTACACATACAGTGATCCCTCGCTATATCACACTTCGACTTTGGCAGCTTCACTCTATTGCGATTTTTTTCTCATACACGCTTACGTCACTACGCATGCGCTTTCTGAGAACTTTTATCTAAGCCCTACGATGGCTCCTAAACGTGCTGCTTTTTCTAAGCCTTCTGAAAATAAAACTAAGCGCCGGAGGAAGATGTTTACTATCCAGGAGAAGGTGAAACTCTTGGATATGATTAAAGATGGCAATACCCTACAAAAGCCTCCTCACGCATATGAAAAGACAGCGCCAGCAACTGCCTATCAAGATGTTCTTCAGCCAGCACCCAGACACCCACTGCCTACTCCTAGTACTTCTTCACTGAAGACAACAACGCACCTGCTGAAGATACTGCACCACCTCTGAAGACTCTCCTACTGAGGTCGTGCCTTCAGAGGTTAGTGGTTGTGTGTAATTAAATGTACAGTACAATAATCTACTATAGAAAAGCGTTCAGGATTGTTCTTCCGTCCCATGAGTGCAAAGCGTAGCGGTGTTCCACTTATTACAGACTTACTACTTGCGGCTTCAGGTATGAAGCGACGCGAATGTGCTCTCATCGTTCCCTTGCTTTGTGCACGATGCGCTGGAAAAATAGACAAAATTATGTCTCTGGAAATAATTAATGTTGATGGAGTACAAATGCCTCACCGCGTAGTAAAGATCAGGGGAGATGGTGCTTGCTTATTCTCATCTATAGCTTATTTAGTGCATGAAACTCCGTCTTTAGCGGTACAGATGCGGGCTGACATTGTACGACTTTGGACAGGCAAATGAGGGGATAAAAAAAAAAAAGATGTTATGAATGGACACTTTGATGTTCTCATTCTCTACACTTACATGCCTGATGTACACATGGAGCGCACAAAAATTGAAGATAAAAGTCGGTCGCCTTAAAAGGCGAGTGTACATAATAATATGATATTTGTAACGTCTAATATGTCTTATTTTCTCTTATTTTGTCTAATATATTGGGTAATATGAGTGTAATGGTGACTAAAGTGTGTTATTTCATGTCTAGAGGGCTCTAATAATGTTTAAAAACGTATTTAGAAGGTCGTAAACAGGTTTTCTATATGCTAACTGCGAAAATATTTGATTTATAAATAAAGAATCCTACTTTGCGAAAATTCATTTATCACGGTAGAGTCTGGAACGGATTAACTGTGATAAACGAGGGTTCACTGTATATGTCCATAGCCTGCAGCTCAGTCACCGTATGAGGCGGCATTGGGTCCCCCATCCCAACGCCTCCCACATTGTTGGCTGCCTGCCTATATAAGGCCTTCTGTCGCTCCGGTCTCTACATTCCCTTCCTTGCTTCACCACGGGATTCACGTCTCCCTGCTGATAACTACAGCCTTTTTATTTAATCCACGGCTTCTCCGCTGTTTTATTGTTCATTTATTACGATTATAGTTATTGTGTAGGTATTTTAGACTTACTTTACATTGTTCAGGTACCCATTTCCTTTATCATTACAACCGTACCCCCATTAACACGTCTATCGAGGTGATCACCATCGATCAAAGAACTGTCACTGGTTTCCATGCCCGGAGATGGCACCTGCCTTTTCCATTCTCTTTGTTACATATTGCACGGCCATATCAGGCTCACTCTTGATATCCGGAGGAACATTGTGTCTTATGTATTGAATGACTGGACAGGTTCAAGGTGTGGACTGATGACGGTACAGGAGATAATTAGACTACACAGGAGCACTAGAAGAGTGAAATGCTTAAGCCCTTCACCTATGGATCTGCATGTGAGTTGATGGCTGCCGCTGAATTGTTCGGTTGTCGCTTTCAAGTGTACCGAAATGGCCAAATATTTTACACCTTTGGACAACCGCCAATGCCTCTTAAACATCTTAGATTGGCAGGTGACGATTTCAGTAGTGGACACTTTGATGTTTATGAATGTTTCAACTCTCAAAGGCTGGATGTGATTTTATCAATGAAACTGGTTGTATACTTACAACGCTTGACAGATGCTGAATGTCTCTTCAACACAAGTCCTACAAATACTGTCGTAATTGAAACAAACCATGAAACTCAAACCGATTATGACAGCAGCAATCCAAGCTGTGAGATTTGAAACAAGATTACTGTTCACATGGCCAACTGTACGTTACATGCTCAAGAGTAAGCTCAGCGCACAGCTTGGTCATATTACAACTGGAGGGCCGGACTCACAATGTGGTATACAAAGAGATCCTTAACAAATAATTATTGGTATATTTTCCCTCAGTTTAAAAAGGTTTAATTTTCTTCTTAATAAAACTTTTAAGGCAGTACTTCACTCTGCTGAAGCGCTATTTTGCTATATATATATATATATATATATATATATATATATATATATATATATATATATATATATATATATATATATATATATAGATATATATATATATATAATAGTGTGTGTATGTACAGTATATATACAGTACAGGCCAAACATCTGGACACACCTCCTCATTCAACGTATTTTCTTTATTTTCTTGACCATTTACATTGGTAGATTCTCACTGAAGGCATCAAAACTATGAATGAACACATGTGGAGTTATGTACTTAACAAAAAGGTGAAATAACTGAAAGCATGTTTTATATTCTAGTTTCTTCAAAATAGCCACTCTTTGCTCTGATTACTTTTTTACTCTCTCTTGGCATTCTCTCAAACACCTGTGAAGTGAAAACCATTTCAGGTGACTACCTGTGACTACCTGTTGAAGCTCATCGAGAGAATGCCAAGAGAAAGTAAAATAGTAATCAGAGCAAAGAGTGGCTATTTTGAAGAAACTAGAATATAACATCATGCTTTCAGTTATTTCTTATTATTATTTTATATAATGTGTGTGTGTATGTATGTACAGTATGTATGTGTATATACTGTATATAGAGAGAGATATAGATATAGATATATAGATATTAGATATATATATAGATATATATACTGTATATATAATGTGTGTGTATTTATGTGTAATATATATACATATATATGACAGCAACACTCATAACAGTGACAAAACAATTACATTGATGATCATGTTATGTTATTTTCAAGATGTTTCCTTTTCTTTTTCATTACTTCCTTAACACACTACTTCTCCGCTGCGAAGCGCGGGTATTTTGCTAGTAACCAATAAACCAGCAGCTCTCCAGCTCACGTGCTCACCATGAGGTATCTGTGATAAAAAATGTTTAGAAATGAATGAGAGGGGAATTGGAAGGACCGTTAAGTTGAAATCTATTCTGGTCCACAATATGTGGAGGAGTGGTGGCTCTGAGGTAGGGCTCTGCACTGGTAATTGGAAGGTTGCCGGTTTGAATCCCGTAAAATGCCAAAAGGGTCTCTGCTCTGTTGGGCCCCTGAGCAAGGCCCTTAACCTGCAATTGCTCCATCCTGGTTATGACATTAATCTGCATGTAGGCCCTGCAGGGAAAAACCTGGAGGTTGGTGGATGAATTGGCATTCCAGCCACAAAAAAAACCCTCAAAATGTTTCACTCCATTTGAAGTAGTGTAGTGCTGAGGTCTCACCTGTTGCATGGATGCCCTCGGGTCCTAATCTGGATCCTGATTTGGCTTGTCGTGTCGCGGGTGCGGCAATGCACTGTATCAGCGCCTCCTCCTTTAATTAACAGCGAGAATCGGCTTCTCATTAAGAGACTGGTTGGAGTCTGAAATCCCAGTTTAGCTGGTCGGTCATCTGTCGGCTTATTTCACATCTCATTTCTGTTTGGTTGCCATTTAAAGAA
Source organism: Polypterus senegalus (assembly GCF_016835505.1). Lineage (NCBI taxonomy): Eukaryota > Metazoa > Chordata > Cladistia > Polypteriformes > Polypteridae > Polypterus > Polypterus senegalus. The sequence continues at coordinate 16,731,560 of NC_053164.1, read as the reverse complement.
GAAAAGAATCAATTCAGAGGAATGAATCCTTAAGAGACAAGGCTAGTAAAATGAAGGGAAAAGAAGTTAATTAGCAGTGATTAGGAAAAGGGTGAGAATGAAAACCTGCAGGCACTGCGGCCCTCCAGGACCGGAGTTCGACACCCCTGCTCTAGAAGTTTCCAGTGAGTGGTGGTTCTGTGGACCGAAAGGCCTTGTGGATGAGAGTGGTCAGAGGAGAACGGCCAGAGTGTCCATGATAACTGAGCATAAAAGCGTCTCAGAATGCACTGCATGTCAATCCTGTAGGTGGATGGGCTACAACAGCAGAAGACCACGTCAGGATCCACTCCTGTCAGCCAAGAACAGAACGCTGAGGCTGTTGGGGGGGCACAGGTCCACCAGAACCGGACAGTCTGAAGAGTGGACAAACATAGCCTGCTCTGATAAATCTCCATTTTTGCTGAAGGATGCAGGTGGCAGGGTCAGAATTTGGTGCCAGCAAGATGAATCCATGCACCCCAACCCACCTTGTGTTACAAGTCCTGGTTGGTGTTAGTGGTGCGATGGTGTGGTGAATGGCACACGTTGGGCCTGTTTACATCAATCAATCATCACTTGAATGCCATGGCCTATTTGAGTAGTGCTGCTGATCATTTGCACCCCATCATGGCCACCCTTCCTCTTAAGTCGTCCAGCATGGTAATTCACCATGTCACTAAGCAAGAGTAGTCCCAAAATATTTTTTTGAACATGACAATGTGTTCAGAGGTCTTCAGCATTCTTTCCCAGTCACCAGATCTGAATCCAGTTGAACATCTTTGAGATTCGGTAGAACAGGATGCCGTGCAGCAAAGAAATCTACAGAAATGGAGTGACATGATTACGTCAAAATGGACCAGAATCTCAAAGGACTGTTTCTGACATTTTGAGGAATCCATGCCACAAAAAACTGAGAGCAAATGTAGGGCCCCACCCAGGGACAGTATGGTGGTCCTAAGGATATGCAGGGCCAAAGCCTATCCTGGCAGCATCAGACACAAGGCAGGAGCCAAACTCCGGACAGGGTGTCCTTCCATCCTAAGGCCCACTTGAAGACACAGTCAAACAAAACTCATTTTCAGAATCAGAATAATTTTTATTCTCCAGTGCTTAGTGTACAAGAATTTGACTTGGGAGATTTAGAGCTGCTTATAATGGAACACAACATCACATCCAAATAACATTCTTCTTCTTCTTTTGGCTGCTCCCGTTAGGGGTCGTCACAGCAGATCATCCTCTTCTCTATCTTTCTGTCCTCGTCATCTTGTTCTGTCACCCCCATCACCTGCATGTCTTCTCTCACCACATCCATAAACCTTCTCTTAGGCCTTCCTCTTTTCCTCTTCCCTGGCAGCTCCATCCTTATCATCCTTCTCCCAATATACCCAGCATCTCTCCTCTGCACATACAATACAATACAATACAATACAATTTATTTTTGTATAGCCGAAAATCACACAAGATGTGCCGCAATGGGCTTTAACAGGCTCTGCCTCTTGACAGCCCCCCAGCCTTGACTCTAAGAAGACAACAGAAAAACTCCCAAAAACACCCTTTTAGAGGAAAAAATGGAAGAAACCTTGGGAATGGCCATCAAGCTGCCTCCCCCTTTGACCATTCCACAGCTAAAATAACGCTAATCCGATGAAAGGACCCCTCTTTCCCATGATTCCTGCGATTCTCCATCAGGGATGACTTTACCTTAGGCAGGCAAAACAACTTGGCAGGTGGGCCGTGGCATCAAGTGCCACATTTGAGTACCGAGAAGAGAAATAGAATAGGTGTGGGTTAGTAACAAATGATAACTATCATGTTACTTATGTTTTAGTGCTAATGACTAACAACAGAGTTGCAGTCTGTACAGTTAATCAGCAGCTCTAGTCAGGGTGTGCTAATCTGAAGTAGTGAGTCTTCAGCTGGGATTTGAAAGCTGAGACCGAAGGGGCATCTCTTATAGAAGCAGGCAGACCATTCCTCAGTTTAGGGGAGTCCTGTAACTAAAAGCTTGACCTCCTACTGTTATTTTATTTAATTCTTAGAATCATAAGCAGACTGGCACCTTGAGATCCTAATGTGCACTCAGGTTTGTAAGCCATCATAAGTTCAGACAAGTAAGCCGGACCTTCATTTAATGCTTTATATGTTAAAAGGAGGATTTTGAAATCTGCACTAAACTTAACCGGGAGCCAGTGTAAGGATTTAAGAACTGCAGTTACTGTATGTGTTCATATTTTCTTGTTCTTGTAATAATTCTTGCAGCAGCATTTTGGATTAACTGGAGGCTGTATAGAGAACAGTTTGAACACCCAGTGAACACCGCATAGCAGCAGTCAATCCTACTAGAAATAAATGCATATCCAAACTAACACAATCATGCCTCCAAACTGCCCAACCTGAGCTGACCCTCTAATGTCCTCATTTCTAATTCTGTCCATCCTCGTCACACTCAATGTAATTCTTAGCATCTTTAACTCTGCCACCTCCAGCTCTGTCTCCTGCTCTCTGGTCACTGCCATCGTCTACAGCCCATATAACATAGCTGGTCTCACTACCGTCCTGTAGACCTTCCCTTTCACTCTTGCTGATATCCATCTGTCACAAATCATTCGTGACACTCTTCTCCACCCGTTCCACCCTGCCTGCACTCTCTTTTTCAGTTCTCTTCCACAATCCACATTACTCTGTGCTGTTGATCCCAAGTATTTAAACTCATCCACCTTCACCAACTCTACTCATTGCATCCTCACCATTCCACTGTCCTCCCTCTTATTCACACACATGTATTTGGTTTTGTTCCTACTGACCTTCATTCCTCTCCTCCCTAGAGCATATCTCCACCTCTCCAGGGTCTCCTCAACCTGCTCCTTACTCTCACTACAGATCACAATGTCATCAGCAAACCTCATAGTCCACGGGGACTCCTGTCTAATCTCGTCTGTCAGCCTGTCCATCACCATTCTAAATAAGAAAGGGCTCAGAGCCGATCCCTGATGTAATCCCACCTCCGTCACTCCTACCGCAGACCTCACCACGGTCACACTTCCCTCATACATATCCTGTACCACTCTTATAGCTTAAGTTAAAAAGAAAAACTTCAAACCAAGTTGCAGAATAGTCCAATTATAACAGTGATGTGCAAATAAAAGTCTTAGTGTTTATTGTGTATGCACATACACACACTCATGTGTACATACACTATACAGGACACACACATGGTGAGGTGTTTAATTAGCTTATTGTGCTTGTTTTTGGGATGGGAGAATCGATCTAGTGTATCTGGAGAGAACACCCCACCGGAGGATGGAGAGAAGGTGTAAATTCGACATTGATAGTGTCTGTTAAGGTTGGGAATCCAATCCAGAGACTTTGAGCCTGTGAGGCAGCAGCACTAACCTCTGAGCCATCCAGCACAGGTAACTCCTCTCAATCTCTTTCTTTCAAGTACAACCCTTAAAATTCAAGACTCCAGCACACACTGCAGTTTTTCAGGGTAATAAATTAAGTGCTGTTTAAATTGTTGGCTGGTTGTTATCTTCTACCAAAACCAGCGGACCTTACAGGGAAAACTTGGGGGATAATAATAATAATAATAATAATAATACATTTTATTTATATAGCACCTTTCCCAATCCAGTGGTCTGTCGTGTGGTGGTGTAGCCATTCTCTATCAGCGGATGCTCCCAACAACTCCTCTCCTTCCAATCAGGAAACATTAGACCAGCAGGGCCACAGCCAGATACAGGATGAGTGGAGCTACCCTGCGCTGTACCGTGGGGGAAACTACTGGCCCGGGAAATGTTTCACTTCTTTACATCTTCATGTCCAGGCTCTTCCATGGTGATGAACGCTTCCTCAAATTGCCTTCCATGCAGGTTTTAAAAAAAAAAAAAAAAAAAGCAGCAGTCATGTTGTGCACACACAGGAGGTCTTTGTGTTGGGTCCTCTCATTTACGAGATGCTATTATCATTTCAATGAAGCGACCCGTTTACAGGTCATCAAAGCCGTCACTCTGTGCCCTGGGCGTGCTACAAAATGAGCCATTGTTCACTTTTCGTGGGGAGAAGGGCTTATTTTTTTTCTGGTTGGCAGATGCTTTTCATAGTGTTGTCTGTTGTAAACTGATTTTATATGAATTAATTATGGCTTATTATCATTGTTTGTTTTGGTTTTTTTTTTATTTCTTCAGAGTTAAGTGACTGCTTCTTTGTTCCATTCAAAGCTGCAACAGAAGAGATGACAAGGAGTACACGGTAGAGTGTGGCTGTGAGAGGCACCCCGGAACATTTATGAAGCACGGGTTCAATGCCACATGGATTTAGAATAAAATTCAGTAGAAGTAGTGGTAGTGCCTCATGGTCAGAGGACAGGAAAATTCATACTTACATATACAGGAAACAATGGCATTTATTTGCTTAGCAAACAGTTTTAAAGAGAGATATGAATGGCACTATAAGATAGATAGATAGATATGAAAGGCACTATATGATAGATAGATAGATAGATATGAAAGGCACTATGTAACAGATAGAAAGAGAGATTTGAAAGGCACTAGATAACAAATAGATTTTTTTTATAATTTTATTGATTTTATTGTAATCATTCCATACAAATAGAACAATTTTTACAAAAATTAAGACTGAAAACAAACCAACCCCCACCCTTGAGAAAGAAAGCAAACAGATAGATTTTAAAGGCACTATATAAAATAGATAGATAGATAAATAGATAGATGTGAAGGGCACTATATACTGTAACAGATAGATAGATTTGAAAGGCACTATATAACAGATAGATAAGGGGATAGATAAGGGGCACTGTCGTTCTCTTGAGGCCCTTGATCAGACGCCAGACACCAGGTAAAAGTCCAATAATTATTTTATTCAGACCAAAATGTGCACAAAGTACCCTCCACTCCACTATACTCATAAACAATAATGCAATAATCACAATAATAACCAATCTTCCTACTCCCAGACACATTGCCACCCTTCCTCCCGACTGAGCTCCACCCTGGGATCTCTCACAGTCCTTTTTATAGTCCTTGACCCAGAAGAGTTTCTGATCCCTCAGTCCATGTGACTCTTAACACTTTCGGGTCAGGTAAAAACTCCTTTTCTTCAACCCAGAAGCACGTCATTTCTTCTGTTCATGTGACTAGGACGCACTTCTGGGTTGTAGGCAAAATACTCATTGCTCCTCCCTGCAGCGCCTTCTAGCGGCCCCTGTGGTATCCAGCAGGGTTGTGGATGAAAACTCCATTGTCCATAATTCCCTGCTGGCGTTCAGGGCACCTCCATGCTGCAGGGAGGGCTCCATCTGGGGGTATTGGCCGGGATGACTGGCTGACCATATATCACAGTAGATAGATAGATAGATTGTGAAAGGCACTATATAACAGATAGATAAATAGATAGATGTGAAAGGCACTACATAACAGATAGATAGATATGAAAGCCACTATGTAACATAGACAGATAGATAAATGTGAAAGGCACTATATAATAGATAGATAGATAGGAAAGGCACTATATAACAAACAGCTGTGATGAAAGGCACTGTATAAAATATACATCTAATGAGATGCACTGTATATTTGATTGACAGATTGATATGAAACACATTGTATGATAAATAAATAGATAAGAAGGATTATTGACAATTTTCATGTTATTCTAGCTGTGCGTTTCAATGGTAAGTTCTTTTATCTTATTTTGACTTGTGTAAAAGCTCTATCTCTAACCACAGGGGGAGGACATGTTAGTGGAGATAGCAGAAAGAAGTCAAAATTGTCAAAAATAAATGTTACCAGTGTAAAAAGAGCATTCTTGCAAAATGAAAAGTTAGAAACTTAAAAGGTAAGCTGGCCATTTTCAGGACTTCCCATTTGTGTAAAATCAAAGCTCGTGATCCATTGGTTATCTTCGTGCTTGCACACCTCGTGAACGTGTAGTCATAAATGACATGGGACAGAGAGGGGCCAGGGATGTTCACCTTAAATCTGAAAGTAGTGAAGTTACTAGAGAGGGAACACCAGGAAGAACACGGCATCAAGACGTCAACGTAACCTTAAGAGACTGAATGCCGTATTGGGTGGGTCAGTCAGCACTGTGTATGGCAGCTCCTGAAACAGTCAGGTTGTATTATCGGTGATTTGCCACAACTATTTATTTTTAGTTGCTTTCACTTATTGCACATTAAGAATATTTAAGAATGTTAAAAGTCAGTAATGATTAAATAGATTTTATAACCCACTCCCCTTGCTAGTCTTGTTGCTGTGTCTTACCATCTGGGGTACCGAGAAAAGAGGAGATAAAATCTAATATTAGAAGTGAAGCACCCTAGCAGTGAGTTGCGGGTTAAATCAGAGTCCAAAGTCTAGCAACAAGTGTGTTGTGTCAGCAGGCTGCATCTCCTTCCAGGCCAGGTAAGTGAAAGGAAACATAGAACAAGAGTTGGGATCTGCGGGTCTACATTACAAAGAATCTGGGCCTGGGAATAAAAATGTCTATGTGTTAGGATGGGGTCACCTCAAAACCTGTCCCAGATAAAACAGTTGGGATCACCAATCTTGATTTTCCCTACTTTAAAATACCGAAGGCAAATCTTTGAAACACAGATACAGATTATCTACAGTACATGAATAACGCTGACTTGCCATCTGTTTGTATTTATGTTTGTTCTGGCATCACTAAAAAAGAATTTAGAGCATTGCTTCCCAGCCTTTGTGGTGTGATGACCCAGCTTTTCATATACCAGTGTGTTCTTGAGTCATGGAGCAGTGTTGGGGAGGGGAATTTCCCCCTCTGTGAATTTAGTGCAACCCACCCTGCCCCACTCCATGAATCAGTCGCGATCGTCAAAGCGTTTGGTGGTGGTCCTGCGTGATTGACAGAGCGTTAGACGAATCAAGCGTGATTATCAGGGATTTGTCTCCTTGGCGATTTGAGTGCGATCGTCAGAGCTGCGTTTGTGGAAATCATCCAGGGCTGGCTGAGATCCACCTGTGATGCTGATGCTGTGATTCGAGGGTGGTTTTGGGTTGAGTTAGGATTCTGCCTGCCTGGGGTCGGCTGCGGCCCACATACACTCGTGGCCAAAAGTTTTGAGAATGACACAAGTATTGGTTTTCACAAAGTTTGCTCCTTCAGTGTTTTTAGATCTTTGTGTCAGATGTTTCTCTGGTATACTGAAGTAGAATTACAACCATTTCAGAAGTTTCAAAGGCTTTTATTGACAATGACACGAAGAGTCAATATTTGCAGTCTTGGCCCTTTTGAAAAAGAAAGATAGATAGAAAGTATCTATCTATCTATCTATCTATCTTTTTCAATTCGCCCTGGCAGGCTGTCAATTAACTTCTGGGCCCAATCCTGACTGATGGCAGCAGCCCATTCTTGCATAATCAAGGCTTGGAGTTTGTCAGCATTGGTGGGTTTTTGTTTGTCCACCCGCAAGTTCTCAACGGCATTAAGGTCTGGGGAGTCTCCTGGCCATGGACCCAAAAGTTTGATGTTTTGTTCCCCGAGGCACTTAGTTCTCACTTTTGCCTTCTGGCCCGGTGCTCCATCATGTTGGAAAGGGCATTGTGGGTCGGTCACTAAACTGTTCTTGGATGGTTGGCAGGTGGCCCTGCCTCTTGGGGAACCACCCAGCACTACAGAAACTAAATAATCAACAAAGCTAACATAATACAAAAACATAAATGAGATATTTGAACAAACAGACCCTATGGCACGGTGGCACGGTGGGTAAGGCTGCTGCCTCGCAGTTAGGAGACCACTTAGGTTCACTTCCCGGGTCTTCCCTGCGTGGAGCTTGCATGTTCTCCCCGTGGGTTTTCTCCGGGCGCTCCGGTTTCCTCCCACAGCACAAAGACATGCAGGTTAGGTGGATTGGCGATTCTAAATTGACCCTAGTGTGTGTTTGGTTTGTGTGTGTCCTGTGGTGGGTTGGCACCCTGCCCAGGATTGGTTCCTGCCTTGTGCCCTGTGTTGGCTGGGATTGGCTCCAGCAGACCCTGTGTTTGGATTTGGCGGGTTGGAAGATGGATGGATGGACCCTATGGTGGATGACCCTGGCTGAAACACAACAGTATTAAGGATCTCCAACTCTACCTTTACAACTGACTGCTTGAATGTGAAGGGGCAGAAGAAGAGGCTTAACAGGTGTGATAAAAAGAAATAATTTGTACTTATTATTCAACCTTTGAAAGGCAAACCAGAATAGATAAAGCAATAACAAATCAGCTCCTATTGAATATGGCTTCATATTCTTTATGCTTAAGATCAGCTATGAAAATATAATGTTAAAAGCCCTGGCTTCATGAGCGCCCCCTAGCATGACACAGAACAGCATCAAAGACATGAAGCAAAATGATCTGTAATTTTATTTAAGAAGTGGCAGTGTTTTTCAGATATGCCCTACATCTTCAGAGTGTGCCTTACTTATTAGTTCCATTATTTTTGTGGTCCCATCCCTTTCCCGTTTTCCTCTCAAAATGTTCCCATCAGCACTAAATCATAATTTGCACCCTGAGTAGCACAGTTAGATATCTGATGCTGTCTCTCAGGTGGCATCTCAGTGCTCTCCCAGCAGATGGTGACTTTCACACTGAGGTGTCAATGAGCTCTTAGTGTACAAATTGTCGTATCAATGTCCAAATAGTCAACTCCCTTAGCTTATGCTGATTCTGGTATAGTTAGTAACACAATAAAATTGGAGGAATTACTGTAGAAAGAAGGATGTATACAAGAAAGGTAATGTAGTACATCTTCCGCGGATAACATTAGACAACAAAGGAGATCTTGTTATGCCATTCGTAATAAAACGTTTCCCGTTAGAATAGCTTTTACAAAGGCAATTATTAAATCTCAGAGCCAAACATTCGAAAAAAGTTGTTTCACTCACGGCCAGTTATACGTTGCGCTGTCACGATGAAAGTCCAAACACGGAGTCAAAATTCAATGCGATACTGACGAAAATTGTATTAAAAAAATTGCTTTTACTGAAGTTTTACAGTAAAAGTGTAAGTTTAAAAAGTATTTGAGTGTTAATTTCAAATCCAAACAGAATGAAATCACATAACGCAACAAATAACTCTAACGCAACATGAAACATACTGTAATTTCATTTCAAATTATTACGTTTTACTAATTTTTACAATTGTTAATTACTCGCTGTAATGTAAAATAGTTAGTTAGTTGCATATTTAACAATTCTATGGAAGGACGTACAATATCGTTATTTTCTTAAATTGTTTCCCCGCGATAACAGACTAATTTTATCGAGATCACAAGAAAACTAACTTTGTTTTCTCGAGATGAAGGAATAATTTTATCGAGATCTCGAGAAAACAAAGGATCTTGTTATCTCGAAATTATGAAATAATTGTATCTAACGTTTAATGTTTAGCTTATTGAAGCCAAGTCCTGTTTGAAATGGCAGAAGAGCAAAACTGTATTGATCAGCGCGTCACATTTTTTTCAATCAAGGGCTGACGCAGGCTGAAATATGTTTGATAATAGCGTTAGTGTCCGTCATTTAAGAAGACGGTCAGTGAGGCTTCAGCTGTATAGGTATTGTAATCTAAGAGAGCCTGATGCCAAGAGCGAAGGTTAAGTTTTGTTTTCTTGAGATCGCGATAAAATTATTCCATTATCTCAGGAAACCAAATTTTCATTTTCTTGACATCTCAATAAAATTAGTCTGTTATCTTGATCTAAACTACTTTTATCGAGATCTCGAGAAAACAAACTTTGTTTTCTCGAGATCTCGATAAAAGTAGTCTGTTGTCTTGAGGAGACAATTTAAAAAAATAACGATATTGCACGTCCTCTCTCGGCTTCCGTACAATTCCCATGAAAATAGAAATCTATTTAAATTGTACATCTGCTTCCTCATATGCAAGCAGCAGAACCGCAAAGTGGCTACTGCATAGCGCCAGCTTAGGGTTGGTGAGCGAAGCGAGCAGGGGGCAAAGCCCCCTATTTTTAAAAAAAACTTTTAATACAAGATAAATAAAATAAAAATCTGACAAAGCTTGGGGAGAGCTGAAAACACCACCTACCCCAATAGCATCCACCATGCTTCTGGTGGCAGAGCTAAAAGACGTGGTGCATGCAGGTTGTGAGGTGTAACGCTAATTTACGCCCATACTACAACATATTATACAATCGGTGCTCTACTAACTATATACAAGAATTAATTAATTTTGGGTAAGTTCATAACTAAAACAAAATTATAAGTAACATATTACACTTTGCTACATAAGCAATGACCAACTCAATTGCCTTGTAAATGTAAAGTGATTCCATTGCATGATGCTGCCAGGATAAACTTTGGCTCTTCACCTTCTTGTAGGGCAAGTAGACACAGGGTAAAAGCAATAAGAAGATCTTTTTAATTCTTCTGCCTCCAAAGCACCCCAGCCACAATAAACAGGCAATACAATAATTAAACAAAATCACTTGCTAGGTCTCCACCAGTCCTTTCTATAGTCATTGACCCAGAAGTGCCTCTGTTTCTCCACTGACGTAACTTGCTAGCATTTCTGGGTCAGATGAAGACTTGGATTTTTCTTCAGCTTGGAAGTACTTTGGGATTCCTGTCCTTGTGACTTGGGAGTACTTCCGGGATATAGATACGGCACAAATCCTTCTGTTCCTTTACTGCTCCCCCTGGTGGCACCCATGTCACCCAATAGGGCTACGCAACCGAACTCCAAGTTCCAGGATGCCCTGTGTGACTCCTTGGCACCACCAGATCCCAGAGAAGCTGCCATCTGGTGTTCTGGGGGAGGCAGTGACTGGCAGTGACTGGTAAAAAGCTGCCTTCCCTCATCTTTCCATCACAGGGGCATCCCAGCCGTCCACCACAATATATATACAGTGTGTATGTGTATATATATATATATATATATATATATATATTGTGGAAACCGTACTCCAACACAGACAGACCGACACCAGGATGTATGAAACAGGCTCCTTTATTTACTACACCACAATGCCTTCTCTCATTAACTCTTTCCTTTCTTCTTCTTTCTCTTCTTCTTTCGCTCTTGCTCTTTCTCTCTCTCTCTTTCTCTTTCTCTTGGACCTCCTCCTCCTCCTCCTCACAAGCTTCGTCTCCTTCCTCCCAACTCTGGCTCTCTCTCGGAAGGAGGCGGCTCCTTTATCAGGACCGGATGAGTCCCAGGTGCTCCCCTTGACGCCACTTCCTGGTGTGGCGGAAGTGTCAGGAAAGCCCCTGGAAGCACTCCGGTCGCCTTAGAACTGTTTCCGGGAGCACTTCCTGGTGTGGCAGAAATGCTGCCATCCAGGACTCCCAACTGACCGGGCGCCCCTGGCGTGGCCACGCCCTCTCACGGGCATCCCAGCTCTGTCTCCGTGGCCCCAAATAGACCCGGCGGCTGCCCTCTTGTGGCCGAGGAGAAGTATTGTCCCCATTGGGACTGTCCAGGCATCCGCCGGGCAGTGTCCCGTACATCTCTGACACTGCCCCTCACCAGCTGAAGCCCATCCGCAAAGCGCCCGTCCCGCGAGGGTCAACAGTTTCCCATTTCGTCCCGCGTACCATCTTCCATGGTCTGGACCTGAAAAGAAACACAGGTGCGGAGACGCCGTCCCGACGCCGCCTAATGGCATTTCTGCTCGGGGCATATGGACAACGCCTCCACAAATGCCCAGCTCCATGGCACCTGTAACACCGGGCGCACCCTTGTAATTCAGGTGTTCTCCGGCCTGAAAACAGGACGGAACGCCCGTGCGGTATCCGCTCAGGTTGGCTCGGGCAGCCCTCCATTGCCTCGAGAGATCTCTCTCGCCGCACACGAGCTCTTGCTCACTCTTTTCGCCCTGTCCGGAGACCCCTCCATTTTTCTCCGGGGCCTCCCGTTGCTCTGGGGTGCCGCAACAGCTTGGATCCCCTTATGAATTAAAGGGACCCCTTGCCGCTTGCACCCTCTCGATCGGGCTCCGAGCACCGCCGCTTCTTGGCGCGGGTGGTCTGGGTGCCGACACACAAGCCGCACCGCCCCGACTCTGCTTGTACTGCGGTCTCAGTACTCGTCCCCCGGTCTACTGTCGGAACCCTTGCTACTTGAATCCCTTCCGTTACATCCAGGTTCTTTTCGCTAAGGATTCCATAATCCTGTTCGGTACCGTGTCACTTACCTGTACCGACGCATCAGACTTACTGGAGAATCCCACGCCGCGCGTTAACCACCCCAGTACGGCTCTCAGGGGCGCGTCCGTAGTCTCCTCCAGCGTCTTGAGTACACTCGTCAGGTTCTGTAATACCTGCAAAAGAGGCTGTACAGGGCGAAAGACTTTCTCTAACTCCTGTACAGCCAATAACAAGTCACTTAAGCCAGCCGGCACTGAAGTCGCACGCTCTCTGACTCACCTGCCGGCTGGGAGCCGTGGAGCTCCTGCGCATGCTCCGTTGGGTCTTCGGGTGTCCCAGGATTGACGTTCGTTGGTCCCGCCTTCTTGTACTCACCGGCGGGACACAACACACACGTCCCAATCCCGTACTTGTTTTGGGGAGGAACTTCCGGTCTTCCAACGCCCCCTCCACCCTATGAGCAGACGTCTTCGGGGAAGAGACTTCCGGGCAGCTTCCGCCCTGCAGCCATTCTGCAGTCGAGAACGGCTCCTCTTCGTCTCCCGTCGTCGTCTCGTTGTCAGACCACGGGTCGGCATGCTTCGGCCACAGACGCGGATTCGGGCAGTCCCCTGCTAAAAAACATGACCAGGCGACCGCAGGGTAAGTCCCGCCAAGCGTATCACCCTCCGACGCGAGACTTACCTCCCGAATCCCGTCTTCTCGAATCCGCTGTCGCTGGGCGGCTTCTTCCGCCGCCCCGCCGCCCCGTGCAGCCGCAACGACGACGCCGGGTAGAGGCGTCGCTACCTTCAGGGCCCGGTTGCCCTTTTCTTCCCCATAACAGAGACGCCCGTCTGGCGTGGTTTACAGAGGCGTCAGCGCAGGCTTGCGTGTCGCGGCGGTAGTGCGCCTTCGTCTGCTGTGCGGGGTTGGCTCCACAAAATATTTATAAAGACGGGGTCCCCCCCTTTTAGCAGGGGGTTAGTCCCTGTTCGGGCGCCATTGTGGAAACCGTACCCCCAACACAGACAGACCGACACCAGGATGTATGAAACACGCTCCTTTATTTACTACACCACAATGCCTTCTCTCATTAACTCTTTCCTTTCTTCTTCTTTCTCTTCTTCTTTCGCTCTTGCTCTTTCTCTCTCTCTCTTTCTCTTTCTTGGACCTCCTCCTCCTCCTCACAAGCTTCGTCTCCTTCCTCCCAACTCTGGCTCTCTCCGGAAGGAGGCGGCTCTTTTATCAGGACCCGGATGAGTCCCAGGTGCTCCCCTTGACGTCACTTCCTGGTGTGGCGGAAGTGTCAGGAAAGCCCCTGGAAGCACTCCGGGTCGTCTTGAACTGTTTCCGGGAGCACTTCCTGGTGTGGCAGAAATGCTGCCATCCAGGACTCCCCAACTGACCGGGCGCCCCTGGCGTGGCCACGTCCTCTCACGGGCATCCCAGCTCTGTCTCCGTGGCCCCAAATAGACCCGGCGGCTGCCCTCTTGTGGCCGAGGAGAAGTATTGTCCCCATTGGGGACTGTCCAGGCGTCCCGGCCGGGCAGTGTCCCCGTACATCTCTGACAATATATATATATATATATATATATATATATATTTTCAGTATTTCAGGACTGTGTATTTCAACAATAACGTTTTAAAAATCCAAATAACTTTACAGATCTTCATTGTAAAGGGTTTAAACAATGTTTTCCATGCATGTTCAATTAACCATAATGCACCTGTGGAATGGTCGTTAAGACCTTAACAGCTTACAGAAAGTTGGCATTTAAGGTCACAGTTCTAAAAACGCAGGACACTAAAGAGACTTGTCTACCGACTGTGAAAAACACCCAAAGAAAGATGCCCAGGGTCCCTGCTCATCTGCGTGAACGTGCACTTGGCATGCTGCAGGGAGGCATGAGGATTGCTGATGTGGCTAGGGCAATAAATTGCCATGTCCGCACTGTGAGACGCCTAAGACAGCGCTACAGGGAGACAGGAAGGACAGCTGATCATCCTCGCAGTGGAAGACCACGTGTAACAACACCTGCACAGGATCGGTACATCCGAATATCACACCTGCGTGACAGGTACAGGATGGCCACAACAACTGCCCGAGTCACACCAGGAACACACAATCCCTCCATCAGTGCTCAGACTGTCCACAATAGGCTGAGAGAGGCTGGACTGAGGGCTTGTAGGCCTGTTGTAAGGCAGGTCCTTACCAGACATCACCAGCAACAACGCCGCCTATGGGCACAAACCCACCTTCGCTGGACCAGACAGGAGTGGCAAAAAGTGCTCTTCACTGATGAGTCACGGTTTTTTCTCACCAGGGGTGATGGATGGATTCGTGTTTATCGTCGAAGGAATTGAGCACGTCTGGGACCTGTTGGATCGCAGGGTGAGGGCTAGGGCCATTCCCCCCAGAAATGTCCAAGAACTTGCAGGTGCCTTGGTGGAAGAGAGGGGTAACATCTCACAGCAAGAACTGACAAATCTGGTCCAGTCCATGAGGAGGAGATGCACTGCAGTACTTCAAGCAGCTGGTGGCCACACTAGATACTGACTGGTACTTTTGATTTTGAGCCTCCCTTCATTCAGGGACACATTGTGAAACATTTTTAGTTTATGTCTTATGGTGTTGACTCTTTTACTGTTCATACAAATATTTACACATTAAGTTTACTGAAAGTAAAAACAGTTGAAAGTCAGAGGACGTATCTTTTTTTGCTGAGTATATATAAACTGCTCAAAAAAATTAAAGGAACACTTTGAAAACACATCAGATCTCAATGGGAAAAAGAAATCCTCCTGGATATCTATACTGATATAGACTGGCTAATGTGTTAGGAACGAAAGGATGCCACATCGTTTGATGGAAATGAAAATGATCAACCTACAGAGCCCTGAATTCAAAGATGCCCCAAAAATCAGAGTGAAAAAATAAGGTCGCAGGCTAGTCCATTTTGCCAAAATTTAATTGAAGCAACTCAAAATTGTATGCAGCACTTTGTATGGCCCCTGTGTTCTTGTATACATGCCTGACAACATCGGTGCATGCTTCTAATGAGATGACAGATGGTGTTGTGGGGATCTCCTCCAGATCTGGACCAGGGCATCACTGAGCTCCTGGACAGTCTGAGGTGCAACCTGGTGGCATTGGATGGACCAAAACATAATGTCCCAGAGGTGTTCTATTGGATTTAGGTCAGGAAAGTGTGGTGGCCAGTCAATGGTATCAATTCCTTCATCCTCCAGGAACTGCCTGCATACTCTCACCACATGAGGCCAGGAATTGTCGTGCACCAGGAGCCACTGTACCAGCATAGGGTCTGACAATGGGTCCAAGGATTTCATCCTGATACCTAATGGCAGCCAAGGTGCCTTTGTCAAGCCTGTAGCGGTCTGTGTGACCCTCCATGGATATGCCTCCCCAGACAATCATTAACTCACCACCAAACTACTCATGCTGAATGATGTTACAGGCAGCATAATGTTCTCCATGGCTTCTCCAGACCCTTTCACTTCTGTCACGTGCTCAGGGTGAACCTGCTCTCATCTGTAAAAGCACAGGGCACCAGTGGTGCATCTGCCAATTCTGGTATTCTATGGCGAATGCCAATCGAGCTGCATGCTGCTGGGCAGTGAGCTCAGGGCCCATTAGAGGACATGGGGCCCTTGGGTCACCCTCATGAAGTCTTTCTGGTTGTTTGGTCAGAGACATTCACACCAGTGGCCTGCTGGAGGTCATTTTGTAGGGCTCTGGCAGTGCTCATCCTGTTCCTCCTTGCCCAAAGGAGCAGATACTGGTCCTGCTGATGTGTTATGGACCTTCTATGGCCCTCTCCAGCTCTCCTAGAGTAACTGCTTGCCTCCTAGAATCTCCTCCATGCCCTTGAGACTGTGCAGGAGACACAGCAAACCTTCTGGCAATGACACGTATTGATGTGCCATCCTGGAGAAGTTGGACTACCTGTGCAACCTCTGTAGGGTCCAGGTATCGCCTCATGCTACCAGTAGTGACACTGACTGTAGCCAAATGCAAAACTAGTGAAGAAACAGTCAGAAAAGATGAGGAGGGAAAATGTCAGTGGCCTCCACCTGTTAAACCATTCCTGTTTTGGGGTCATCTCATTGTTGCCCCTCTAGTGCATCTGTTGTTAATTTCATTAACACCACAGCAGCTGAAACTGATTAACAACCCCTCTGCTACTTAACTGACCAGATTAATATCCCATAAGTTTCATTGACTTTATGCTATACTCTGATTAAAAAGTGTTCCTTTAATTCTTTTGAGCAGTATATATATATATATATATATATATATATATATATATATATATATATATATATATATATATATATATATATATATATATATATACACACACACACAGTGATACCTTGAGATACAAGTTTAATTCATTCCATGACCGTGCTCGTAAGTCAAAATACTCGTATCTCAAATCAATTTTCCCCATTGAAATTAATTGAAATGAGATTAATTTGTGCCAACCCCCAAAAAACCACTCCAATTTTTTGTTAAAATGTATTTATAATGAACAAATACGGTATACAAACAAAATAAAACCTAATACATAAAAGAGAATCTAAAGAAATAAACAGATGTTGGTGAAGCCGATTAGTGTATTGTAACGTTTTTTTCTTTCACTTCACTTTTGCTTAACTTCATTTTCTTCTTCACTACTTTTTTTCTTTTTTGCCAGGCTTTAGTCACTTTCATTTGCAGGTCGTTTCAATAGAAACCTGTCCAAGGAGCTTTGTTTAGTCCTACCCTTTAGAATGTTTCTGAAATGAGTTAGGCAAGTGTCATTAAATACTGCCGCTGCACAATCAGTTGTAACTTTTTCAGGGTGTGTCTTTTCTTTAAAGTTCAAAACTTTTTCCCACATTGCAAACACTTCCTTTATCTCACTTTAAGAGATAACCTCCTTCACGATACTGATCTCCTGCAGAACCTCTGTATGTTGCTGCGTCTGTAGTTCCATCAATTCCTCTGTCGTCAGTTCTTTGGAATGTGTGGCGACAAGCTCTTTGATGGCTCGTATTTTGAATTTTGGCTCGTAACTCAAAAAATCGACCTAGTGACGGCTCGTATCTCAAAAAACTCGTACGTTGGGGCACTCGTATCTCAAGGTACCACTGTGTATCTATACTAATAAAAGGCACAGCCCTCACTGACTGACTGACTGACTCACTCACTCATCACTAATTCTCCAAGTTCCCGTGTAGGTAGAAGGCTGAAATTTGGCAGGCTCATTCCTTACAGCTTACTTACAAAAGTTAAGCAGGTTTCGTTTAGAAATTCTACGCGTAACGGTCATAACTGGAACCTACTTATGTACATATATACGGCCATAGTCTGTAGCTCGGTTGCTGTGAGAGAGCCATCATCACGCCTCCCACGTAATTGAGTGCCTGCCCATATAAGGTCGTCCGTCAGCAGCAATCCAATAGACATGCTGATGCTAAATATTCATGGGTGAAGGACTGTGTTAATGCAAACGAAGATGAGATGGTCAGGGATAGACTAGTGTTTGGCACCAACTCAGCAAAAGTGCGAGAGAAACTTTTAAGTGCCGGGTCTGAGCTAACATTAAATAAAGCCGTGGACATCGCAAGATAGCACAAGATAGCACAAGCACAGCTGAGAACCTTCGATGCATGTACTCCGAGCAGCTCACGTGAACTGACTTTACAGGACTGGGAAAGGTAAACCCGTGCATGCAGTGTGTGATGTCTCAGATAAAGAGGAAGACGAGCTGCTTATTGATGCAGTAGGAAAGGAACAACCCTCTGATGCTGAACAAGCCTTTGTAGACATATCAATAGGAAAACAAGGTGTAAAGCTTAAGTTTAAATTAAGTTCATAGACACAGTGCCGCTAAATATTCGCAGGTAATTCCACAACTTAATACCGGGAATGCCTGTTAAACATCTTAGATTCACGACTGCCGATTTGGTTAGTGAACACTTCGATGAATGAAACCTGTTATCTTTACAACAGTTGACAACAAAGATGAGATGGTCAGGGATAGACTAGACAAACACGGAATGTAACTTGAACACAACACATCCTTCAAATACCAACCTGATTGAAAGAAATAATGAGAATCAAATCCTTGATGACAGCAACACCCATAACAGTCACAAAACAATTACATTGACAATCATGTTACGTTATTTTTAAAATGTACACAGACAGACGGACAACGTTTGGTCACCCAACACACACATATTTATTTACAGTACTTATTTACAAGGGTGCACAACCCAGCACCTCCAGCACCAATCCCCCAAAGTCCAGGCCCCTCTCTACAGAGCCTTTCTTCTTCAGGCCACCTCCACTCCTCTCCAACAAGACTTTGTCCACTCCTCGCCCGACTCCAGTCATCGAATGGAGGGAGGCGGCCCCTTTTATAAACACACGGATGTGCGCCAGGTGTGTTCTGGCCATCTCCCACCGACACGCTCCAGTGTGGCGGAAGTGCCCAAGAGCATCTGGCTGCAGCCACTGTAAGGTGTTGAGCTCCACAGTAAGCGGAAACACGTGACCGCCACAGTAGACGGAAAACGCCCCTCCCCTACTATCTTAAGCTTAGGCGTGCTATTTCCCTTTTGCTGCTTTGCCCAGTGTTATTTTAAGGTTAGGATTGTTGATTGGGTAGGTTCTATATTAGTTAGTCCCATTTAGTCTTTTAAATTTTATCCTGCCTTGTACGTCCGGTTGTTTGGGTTGGCTTCATTTAGTTTAAAGAAACCGTTTTCATCATACTCTTTTCTGGAAAAGTGTTCATCCATGTGTGGTTTTAGAAGGATTTTTTAGTTTGCGGAAGAAATAGCTTTTTAAGTTGGATCCTGTCCTGCCTCGTGTTACTTGTTGTCCGGGATGGACATTTCTGCGAACGGTTATTTTATATGCTAAAGAAGGAATATACCCCTCCCCCACTATCTTAAGCTTAGACATGCTATTTCACTGTTGCTGCCTTCCCCAGTGTTTTTAAGGTTAGGGCTGGTGATTGGGTAGGTCCTATATTCATTCGCCTACTGTGGAGGTCACGTGTTTCCACTTACTCTGGAGCTCAACAGCTTACAGTGGCTGCAGCCAGACCCTTCTCGAAGTGCCAGCTGCATCCCCGGAAGCACTCCAGGTGACCCTGTTCGTCTTCCCCCCAGCACTTCCTGGTGTGGTGGAAGTGCTGAGGTCCAGGGCTCTCCAGGCACCGGGGCGCCCCCTGACGGTGACCCCGGGTCCCTACAGGGTTGAGCTTCCAAGCTCTGCAACCGTGGTCCCCAACGCAACCAGGGCGGCCACCCCCTCGTGGTCTGAAGGCTATTATATAGGGAGGTACAGATCTAAGTATGCAACTTTTAATGCAATGCAGGAAAACAATGCAAGACAAAAGAATTGTTCAAAATATCTTGTAATCAATGAAAATGGACTTACATTGAAATCATTCACTGATTTTCCATGTAATGCTCCACTTGTCCTCCATTCATGTGTGAATTCTCTATGTCCATCCATCCATCCATCCATTTTCCAACCCGCTGAATCCGAACACAGGGTCACGGGGGGTCTGCTGGAGCCAATCCCAGCCAACACAGGTCGCAAGGCAGGAAACAAACCCCGGGCAGGGCGCACACACACATACACACACACACACACACACACACCAAGGACAATTTAGGATCGCCAATGCACCTAACCTGCATGTCTTTGGACACGGGGAGAACATGCAAACTTCACGCAGGGAGGACCCGGGAAGCAAACCCGGGTCTCCTTACTGCGAGGCAGCAGCGCTACCCACTGTGCCACCATGCCACCCGAATTCTCTATGTAATTAACTTAATAAGTTATAGCGCAATGAAAATTGCATAATTAGATCTGGACCACTCTGTACTAAAAGAAGTAGGCTTTGTTAAGGTAATTTACTATAATAAACTTTGCACCCAGGACTTGTGTCTGTGCAGTTGTGTCAGGGGTTTGGTGCGTTGTAACACCCCCTAGTAGTCGCAGACTCTAAAAGAGGATGACAAATTGTTGTGAATATTTAGACTTTTGCCATTTGATTTAATCCACACATTTTATATTTCAAATATTTGACACAGATGTTTTGGTTTATTATGTACTTCTTTTTCATGAACGTAATTATTGCATTTGTTATGAACGGCAGAATTAGGATGGCTTACACTAATTCAAAGTTTTTGATTCATTTCTATCTAATGTTTTCATTATGTTGTTTTTTTTCATCTTTACTCTTATCTGTTTTTAATTTCTTTTGTTGTTTTTTTCTGGCAACTTTTTTTTTGAGATCTTGTAAAGCGCTATTTGTATGAAAATGTGCTATAAACGTTAATGTTATCGATGCTGTAATTAATTACAGAAATCTGCTTTCACTTTGACAGTAGAGAGTCTTTTTTGTGTTAAAGCCAAACTAAATCCATTGGGATTCAATGTTGTGTAACAGTAAAATGTGAAAACATTCCAGCGAGTTCATACTTTTTGGAGGGCACCGTATTTGATATTTTTATTTTTCGGCCACATTTGCAATGTTCTGGTAGAGTGTTGGAGTGGTTTCAGCTGCTATTTTATGGCCTAAATAAAAAGGGGATTGCATCCCCAACCCATTGACTGTCCATGAAGAGTTTGCATGTTCTCCCTGTACCAGCGTTTGCTGTCCATTGGATACTTTGTGGGGTTTATATACTGTGTCAGTAGTCAATGACGACATGTCCAAACAAACTCCAAATCTTAAGGGCTCATTCACACTTAAGCATTTTTCTAGCGTTTTAGCACTAGACCAGAATGTTCCTAAACTGCCTGAAAAGTAAATTGCCATTATTTTTAATGACTCTATGCGAGCGGCTTAGAACACTCCTGGAAATATGGAAATATGTGGTGGACACTCGTAAAACGCTGTGTGAAAGCTTGGGGGTACCAGAGAGCCCCAAACCCCATCACAAAAACACCAAGACAATCCCAGGTACAAATAAATGGGTGTTTTATTACTCCGATAACTCACAAGATGCACCAAAGCACAAGTTATCTCTCCACCAAGCACCTCTCCTCTCTCCACCGCACTGCTCTCCTCCAGTCGAGTGTTGCTCGTCCTCCTCCTCTCAGCTCAGACTCGCCTGGAAAAGGCAGTGTGGTCCCTTTTGTTGAGGACTTGGGAGTACTTCTGGTGCCAGGGCTGTTGCCTGTTGGATGCACTTCCAGTCCCATATACCCGGGAGTACATCTCCCTGCAGCACTCATGGACCCCAGCAGGGGTGTGCTGCCGGACTACAATTCCCAGCATTCCCCACTAACTCCGGAATGGACGCTGATATTGAGGGCCACTGCCACCTAGCAACAGGGGGAAATAAAAACTCTCCAGAAACAGTCCATCCCTGTCCTCTTCTTCTACCCCAGCCAGGGATGGTGCTACATGTACAGTATGTCTGGTCGGAACACTTGTCCATTCATCTGGGGCTTCCCTCCTGGGTAAGAAGCCATCTTCTCTGTGTCCATACATTTGGGGAGCCTTTTCCAGGTATGACATCCTTCTCTTTCTCAGCCAGGATGCCTTTCTGCCCACTCAGGGCCTCCTGTCCAGGTAAAGTATCTTTCCGTCTTCTTATTGTGATGCCCATCAATCCTGTGTGTCATCTACAGCTGGTAAAAGAAAACAACAAAGCTTTGGAATGGCTTTTACAGGAATTCACTGCTTCATGCTGGATTAGCAAAGAGCGGGGCGGCTCACTGAAATGCATGTGTTTCAGTCGATTATTGACAGCAACTGAGAGACAGTCCAAGTGTGCACATAGCTTGCAATCAAGTGACAAGAACCCAATAAAAGTTATAGGTTGAATAATGGATGCCCCATCAGGGAAAGAGGATGGTTTCTTACCCAGACAGAAGACCAGAGTCAAATGACAAATGGTGTGGCTGGCAGGATGGGAAGAATGACTTTGTCTCTGGCAGACATTATATAATGGATGGATCAGCAGAAACTCAGAGTCGGGAGCTGTTCAATCTCCCATATGCCTGGTCCTCGTATGGCAACCCATTCAGGACACCCGAAGTGCAGCCATGTCAGAGCTCCTGGGTACATATATTTACTGTACCACTTCCGGTTAGTGGAAATAACTCAAGAGTTGATAAAAATCTACATTTTGTACCTTATACAATTGTATGAACAATTTGATTAACCTAAGTGAAAGTGTACTCAAGTTATCGTGTTTACACACACACACACACACACAGACACACACAGACATATTTCCAAAAATGATATTTTCGGACTCAGGGAAGTCTAAAACCTCAAGATTCATCACAATCTCAAGCCTGAATTTTTAGGCAATTACAATACTTTCCCTATACCAGTGGTTCTCAAACTGTGGGGTGGGCCCCCTAGGGGGGCGTGAAGTAACAAAAAGGGGGCTGCGAAGATGTGAAAAAAAGAAAACGAGAATCGAAAATATAAAAAACACATCTATTGAAACCAAAACAAATTAATTTAAACTACATTCTGATACTAGAAAAATAAACGTAGAGTTAGATAAATGTCGATAAAAGTAGGTATAATAAAATATGCATCTATGATATATCATTAATTTAAAAAGAACAAATTGGTATTAGTGGGCTCCTTTCAAAAAAATGTTAGGGGGGGCACGATTAAAACTGTTATGAAAACTCGGGTCGCAAATACTTAAAGGTTGAGAAACGCTGCCCTAAACTTTGCATATGAGAAAGTAAAAATGAATTGCAATTGTCATTCTAACAGATGGCGCATCACAAACATTAACACTGCTTTTACGAATTCCATACAAATAATGGCTTATAACGGAGACATAGCCATTGCGTGGTGGACTGAAAATGTTAACGTTGAGCTCTACGTTGATCATTTAGATTTCAGTCGAGGCACAACTAGTCAATAAATACTCCCATGTGTGCTTCCCTGCAGTCCCACCATATCGCAAAAGCATCACAATTACATTGAAATACCATAGTGGGGTTTGTGTGTGAGTGTATCCTGTGATACAAAAGTGCTCAGTCCGAGGTTGGTTCCCACCTCATCCTCGATGCCACCTAACAGACTCCGGCTCCTCACCAGTTTAAAATGGCTTAGCGACTTTGACTTCACTTGAATGATTTTAAGAAATTTGAGGATAATTTTGCCTCCATGTGAGGGTGGCATAGGAGGACAGTGTGACTGTGCTGAGGTATGCGGTAGGAATGGCAGCCTGGTTCAAGGTGAGAGTGGGAATTACATCAAGGATCGGCTCTGAGCCCTTTGCAATAGTGATGGACAGGTTGACAGATGAGGTCAGACAGGGGTCCCCATGGACTATGATGTTCACGGGTGTCATTGTGATCTGTAGTGAGTGACAGTAAACAGCAGGTTGAGACAAACCTGGAGAGGTGGAGGTCCGCACTGGAGAGAAGGGGAATGAGAATGAGTAGGAATAAGATGGGGTAAATGTGCGTGAATGAGAGGGAAGGTGGTGGAAAGTTGCGACTGCAAGGAGCAGAGGTGGTGAAGGTAGACGAATTTAAACACTTGGGTTCAACAGTCCAGAATAATTGAGAGTGTGGCAGAGAGGTGAAGAAAGAGAGAGTGCAGGCAGGGTGGACTGGATGAAGCAGAGTGACAGGAGTGATTTATAATAGAAGATTAACTGCAAGAGTGAAGGGGAAGATCTATAAAACTGTAGTGAGACAAGCTACGTTGTATGGTTTGGAGTCGGTGACCCTGACGAAAAGACGGGAGGCAGAGCTGCAAGTGGCAGAGTTGAAGATGCTACGATTTTTACAC
The DNA here is from genome assembly GCF_016835505.1 of Polypterus senegalus. Lineage (NCBI taxonomy): Eukaryota > Metazoa > Chordata > Cladistia > Polypteriformes > Polypteridae > Polypterus > Polypterus senegalus. The sequence goes on along the minus strand of NC_053164.1, from coordinate 16,707,617 downwards.
GGAGTAACGCGGGCAGACGGGATTAGGAGTGAGTAGATTAGAGGGGCAACAGAGGTACGACAGTTTGGTGACCACGTTTGAGAGGCTCGATTGAGACGGTTTGGGCACGTGCAGAGGAGAGATGAGGGGTACATTCGTAAAAGAATGTTGACAATTGACCCAAAAAGAAGAAGGCCAAAGAGAAGTTTTATGGATGTGGTGAAGGAGGACATCAAGGCAGCCGGCGTGGCGGAAATGATGTAAAAGACATGGATAGATACAGACGGATGACTGGCTGTGGCGATTCCGGAATGGGAACAGGCGAAAGAAGAAGATGAAGATTTTGCCTCCATACAGTAGATGGCAGTAACACTCCTATGACGGGGAATCACGAGTAGCACGCGAAAAACATGTGGCGCGCATGCGCAGGAGGAACCCCCCAGGACCTTAGTTGTTGGGGGTATTGGTAAACGTTGCAAGGAGGTATCATGGAGGTCGAAACAGAAGCAAAAAGGTAAATAAAACCCTCGCAAAATGCTACTTTTCAAAACTAGTCAACCTGTTAAGGACTTTTTGACAATCCGATAAGTACGTTTGAGGAAGTGCAGAGCGCGTTAGCTTTCTTTGCTAACCCGCTGCAGCGCTATAGCGCAGACTCTTGGGTCTGTTTGTGTTATTTTGCTGGGCGCCGTCGACGACTTGGCCGCGGTTGTGCCTCGCGCTCCATTTGGGGGGCGAATGCAGGATTCTTGAATTGCGGCGCTGTTTTGCATTTTTGCTCGTTCGCCTGCTACACCTTTGCCGTTCTCCCATCCCCTCACTTCTGGACCGATTTGGCTCCGGTCGCATGGGAGGTGAAGGAATGCGTGAACTTCGAGGGCAGACGCTTCAGGCCGTTGACGCGCACAACACGGCGGGGTTGACCTTTATAAAACTGAAATAAACAGATAGTTCTGACAAACATTTTTTGACCCAAAGGGTCTTCTGTACGGAATTGATGTTTTTGTTAAGTTTTTTTTTTTTTGTTCCGTTCTTTGGGTGGAATATTGATAATGATTTTTACTGCCATTGCCCTTATGTTTGTATTGATCAAATCCGATTGCATGCCACTTTCGTTGTAGGGTAGCAAAGTAAGCATCTTGGAAAAAATTAAACCGCACTCTTTTATTTATCTTATCAATGCTTATCTTTTTCGGCGTGGGGTTTGAGAGGGTAAATAAAATTATTCAATGACAGTTGATATTTTTTTGTTGTTGTTATTCTTACCAAAGAATTTGAATGCGTTTTTCGTTTCTTTGACATTTTGTGAAGCACTTTAAGTCATAACCTATTCATGAAAGTATGTTCATTAATAAATGTTTTTGCAGTTATCATTATAAGAAATATAATCGGTACTATTTTTTTTTTTTATCCCAGTAAATAATGAATTCATCAAAACACTTCCGTTTTCCTTTGTCCGTTTAGTACACAAGTACCAAATAATCGTTTAGATGGGCGGTGTACAGATTGCAGGCCAGGCTTTGCTAAATGCAAACGGCAGCAACAGCATAATTTAACGAGAGTATTGTGAGTCTTAGTTATGTACTGTATAATATCTGTGTCAGAGCAAGCATCAGATTGTTGTTAGTATTTTAGTTCCTCATTCTCAAAGCGGATATCTTCTTCTTTCTGATTAATGATGAATGGCAACACCCGGTCCAGCAGCAGCAGCAGGTTATCGAGGCAGAACCAGGTTAGCTGATTGCATCCCAGTTTGCTTTCTTACACTTTCAGCTCTCCTGTACACCGTTAGGGTTGAAACTCTTTATCGTTTTATCCACCACCACCATATCCACCTCACCCTTTTCACTTTAATGACAGTACATTCATTATATACATAGAACTTTATTTGTCCCTAAGGGGAAATGTTTGTTTTATAGGAGCTCTTTAAATAAATAGATATGTACATATTTACATGCAGCAGACTGACTAAAAAGGAAGAACATTTTAAAAAGAGAGAAAACTTCTGACTTGGCAATCCCAGCCCCAGTGAGATGCTATACAAGTGAATCTGAAAGTCCTCCGAGTTAGTGTGCAACATTGTTCACAATGGCACTCGGTTTTGTTTTCAATCATTCTCCTTCACCACTGCCTTTAAGGGGTCCAGAGTGCCTTCTGTAACTGAGCCTTGCTCTTTTAATTAGCTTGTTCATTCGATGGGCCTCTCTTGAAGTGATGTTACTAGCCCAGCATACCCCAGTTGTGGAAGATGTGAAGGATGTCACTTCCCACATTAAAGGAATGCAGTCTCCTAAGAATAAAGAGCCTGCTCTGCCCTTTCCTCTTTAGTTCTTCTGTGTTCCGAGTCCAGTTCAACCCGTCATTGGTATGGTAGTGCACCAACTCTGCATCCACTCCCTAAATCACGGGTGGGCAAAGTCAGTCCTGGAGGACAAAAACCTGCAGCCACTGCGGCCCTCCAGGACTGAATCTGTCCACCCCGGCCTAAATATTGACCGGATGCAGAGGCTCTTTATTTCAGCTTCTTCTAGCTTTTCCGGGAGAATGCCAAGGCGTTCCCAGGCCAGCCGGGAGACATAGTCCCTCCAGCGTGTTCTGGGTTTTCCCCAGGGCCTCCTCCCAGTTAGACGTGCCAGGGAGGCGTTCTGGAGGCATCCTGATCAGATGCCCGAGCCACTTCATCTGACTCCACTCGATGCAGAGGAGCAGCGGCTCTGCTCTGAGCTTCTCACCCTGCCTTTAAGGGAAAGCCCAGACACCCTGTGGAGGAAACTCATTTCAGCTGCTTGTATTCGCGATGTCGTTCTTTCGGTCACTACCCATAGCTCATGACCATAGGTGAGGGTAGGAACATAGATCGACTAGTAAATTGAGAGCTTTGCCTTACAGCTCAGCTCCTTTTTCACCACAAAATAAAATAAATGAACATAAATAAAATAAATAATAAATATAAGTAATGTTACATAATCACAATGAGGGAACCATCAGTATTACTGAAGGTCACGGAAAGCAAGCGAATAGAAATGAGTCTTTAATCTCGTTTTGAATTGTAGACAGCTCCTTTGTGACAAGGTAAAGAGTTCCACAGGCGAAGAGCAGCAGCTGCACAAGCCCGGTCTGTCCCCCTTGGTTTTACACTTGGGACGAGGGACAACGAGAGACAACTGACCAGAAGATCTAAGCACTCTAGATAGCTGGAGTAAAGCACACAATTCAGATAAATAGGCAGGAGCGAGCCCATGTAAAGATTTAAAAACTAGCAACAAGATTTTAAAATCAACTCGAAAACTGACGGGCAGCCAGTGTAAAGAAGCTAATATTGGAGAAACAGAATCAGACTTTCTTGCCCCAACCAGGAAGCAAGTGGCAGCATTCTGGACCAACTGTAACCTGCGTATCAAGGATTTGCCAATCCCAGAATACAGCGAGTTGTAGTAATCTAGGGATTTTGAGAAAGATACTCATGCTTTTATCCTTTCTCGCATTGATTAGATAGATAATCTATCTACCTACCTACCTACCTACAGTGGTGTGAAAAACTATTTGCCCCCTTCCTGATTTCTTATTCTTTTGCATGTTTGTCACACAAAATGTTTCTGATCATCAAACACATTTAACCATTAGTCAAATATAACACAAGTAAACACAAAATGCAGTTTTTAAAATGATGGTTTTTATTATTTAGGGAGGAAAAAAAATCCAAACCTACATGGCACTGTGTGAAAAAGTAATTGCCCCCTGAACCTAATAACTGGTTGGGCCACCCTTAGCAGCAATAACTGCAATCAAGCGTTTGCGATAACTTGCAATGAGTCTTTTACTGCGCTCTGGAGGAATTTTGGCCCACTCATCTTTGCAGAATTGTTGTAATTCAGCTTTATTTGAGGGTTTTCTAGCATGAAGCGCCTTTTTAAGGTCATGCCATAGCATCTCAATTGGATTCAGGTCAGGACTTTGACTAGGCCACTCCAAAGTCTTCATTTTGTTTTTCTTCAGCCATTCAGAGGTGGATTTGCTGGTGTGTTTTGGGTCATTGTCCTGTTGCAGCACCCAAGATCGCTTCAGCTTGAGTTGACGAACAGATGGCCGGACATTCTCCTTCAGGATTTTTTGGTAGACAGTAGAATTCATGGTTCCATCTATCACAGCAAGCCTTCCAGGTCCTGAAGCAGCAAAACAACCCCAGACCATCACACTACCACCACCATATTTTACTGTTGGTATGATGTTCTTTTTCTGAAATGCTGTGTTCCTTTTACGCCAGATGTAACGGGACATTTGCCTTCCAAAAGTTCAACTTTTGTCTCATCAGTCCACAAGGTATTTTCCCAGAAGTCTTGGCAATCATTGAGATGTTTCTTAGCAAAATTGAGACGAGCCCTAATGTTCTTTTTGCTTAACAGTGGTTTGCGTCTTGGAAATCTGCCATGCAGGCCGTTTTGCCCAGTCTCTTTCTTATGGTGGAGTCGTGAACACTGACCTTAATTGAGGCAAGTGAGGCCTGCAGTTCTTTAGACGTTGTCCTGGGGTCTTTTGTGACCTCTCGAACGAGTCGTCTCTGCGCTCTTGGAGTAATTTTGGTCGGCCGGCCACTCCCGGGAAGGTTCACCACTGTTCCATGTTTTTGCCATTTGTGGATAATGGCTCTCACTGTGGTTCACTGGAGTCCCAAAGCTTTAGAAATGGCTTTATAACCTTTACCAGACTGATAGATCTCAATTACTTCTGTTCTCATTTGTTCCTGAATTTCTTTGGATCTTGGCCTGATGTCTAGCTTTTGAGGTGCTTTTGGTCTACTTCTCTGTGTCCGGCAGCTCCTATTGAAGTGATTTCTTGATTGAAACAGGAGTGGCAGTAATCAGGCCTGGGGGTGGCTACGGAAATTGAACTCAGGTGTGATATTGAACTCAGGTGTGATACACCACAGTTAGGTGATTTTTTAACAAGGGGGCAATTACTTTTTCACACAGGGCCATGTAGGTTTGGATTTTTTCTCCCTAAATAATAAAAACCATCATTTAAAAACTGCATTTTGTGTTTACTTGTGTTATATTTGACTAATGGTTAAATGTGTTTCAATCAATCAAACATTTATTTATATAGCACATATTCATACAAAACAATGTAGCTCAAAGTGCTTTACAAAATGAATAGAAAAATAGAAGACACAATAAAAAATAAACATAAGTCAACATTAATTAACATAGAATAAGTAAGGTCCGATGGCCAGGGTGGACAGAAAAACAAAAAAACTCCAAAGGCTGGAGAAAAAAATAAAATCTGTAGGGGTTCCAGACCACGAGACCGCCCAGTCCCCTCTGGGCAATCTACCTAACATAAGTCAAACAGTCCTCTTTGTATTTAGGGTTTTCATGGATGGTCATGTAGACTTCTGGCTTTCAGTCCATCAATGTTGGTGCTTTTTTTTGTTTGATGATCAGAAAAATTTTGTGTGACAAACATGCAAAAGAATAAGAAATCAGGAAGGGGGCAAATAAATAAATAAATAAATATAGATTTTCACAAATTATCTATCTATCTATCTATCTATCTATCTATCTATCTATCTATCTATCTATCTATCTATCTATCTATCTATCTATCTATCTATCTATCTATCTATCTATCTATCTATCTATCTATCTAATCAATGCGAGAAAAGATAAAAGCATGAGTAGCTTTCTCAAGATTCCTAGAAGATAAAAAAAGGCTTGATCTTACCTAACAGACAAAGCTGGAAAAAGCAACTCTTGACTACAGAATTAATGTTTCTCAAAAGAGAGGTTACTGTCAAAGATTGCACGATGTCTCATCTCCTTTATCAGTACACCCGATAAGTGCAGAATCATCTGAGAATTTCAGCAAATGGCACAACCTACTGTTATATTTCTAGTCAGAGGTGTATAGAGTGAAGAGCGAAGCAGACAGGACAGTACATGGTGGTGCTCCAGTGTTGCTCACACAGTCCTTGAGTCTGTCTGGCAGACAGTCCATTATCCAGGACACTGCAGTGCTCATCCACCTGCATATCTCTGCGTTTACCCCTTAACAGGGATGTCTGAATGGTACTAAAGTCACTTGTGGTAATCAAAATACATAATCTTCACGGTGCTGCCAGCTTTGTCTAGCCTTATGGAGCAGATAATTGCATCCTCCACTCAAGTCTTTCTTTTGTAAGTCAACAACAAAATGTATTTATATAGCATGTTTTCATACAAACAATGTAGACAAAGTCAAAGAGGCGAGATTACGTTGGTTTGGACATGTGCAGAGGAGAGATCCTGAGTATATTGGGAGAAGGATGCTAAGGATAGAGTTGCCAGGGAAGAGGAAAAGAGAAAGGCCTAAGATAAGGTTTATGGATGTGATGAGAGAGGACATGCAGGTGATGGGTGTAACAGAGCAAGATGGGGAGGACAGAGAGATATGGAAGAAGATGATCCGCTGTGGCATTCCCTAACGGAAGCCGCCGAAAGAAGAAGAATGTAGCTAAAAGTGCTTTGCAAAATGAAGTAAAAGGAAGTTAATATACAACATAAAAAAGAGCAGGCAGTAATATTATATAGTACATTATTACATCACCTATTCCATGGTGTCCAACTCTGATCTTGGAGGGCCTTATTTCCTTCATGCAACTTATCTTAATCTAATCTGTGACCAATTTCTGCTGTTAACGGACTTCTTTTTCCTTCATTTTTACTGACTTGTTTTGTGTTTGTAAGAATTGCATCTTAACACTTTGAATCACTTCAGCTTTTTATGTTTGCCACCTCCTGACTCATTGCTACAAGAGAACCCTCACATACGATACACTGTTCAACTTGTCTTGACCAGAAAATAAAAAAAACACTTTTAGGCCATTGTTCAGGAAATCACATCCTCACGACGATTATACCAATATCTGTTTTTAGCAAAAAAAATTTGGAAGGACGTGAAGTTGATCATGTCATACCAACCAACTCTAGGGCTTCACTCTCAACGTTACTCCTTTTCACAAAACTTAAAATGGGGACCAGTGGTATACGTATACAGAATGTTCTGTTATGCAAGTTTGAGGTTGCTGAACACGAACATGGTAGTATTTTTGTATTTGATTCTGTACCGGTGGTCCTAGCCTTCTAAGAGCCACCACCAGAAGGTTAAAAATGACAAATTTCAAACATAAAAATGCCTGGCATCGTATTAGGACATTTCAAGTTCAGCGATTAAAACTGTTATTTTTGATTTATTTGATCCTTTACTAGAGATCTAGTTCTCAATGGACCTCTGTCAGATGGTGAAAATGACATTTCTATTAAAATAGAGAATATTTTGATGGTAAACATAATGAAGCAAATTATTACATTTATTACGAATACCTCAAATTAAGATAGTTTATGCTAATTCAAAGTTCTTTCAAGACACAGTCCTCTGAAATGCTCTTTTTTTCAAAAATGGCAGCCAAGCAAAAATGAGATGTGAAGCTAACCAACAGACGACCAAAAAGTCACAGCCTCAAATTCTAACCAGTTTCTTTATTAGAAGACGATTCTTGTTGTTAATTAAAGCCATTATTTAATTTTAATTATGTGGCTTGTTGCTGCTCTCATTCTGCCACAGCAGGCATTTCCAAAACTGTTGATTTTTCTAAGAGAATCTTCAAAATGTTTAGTGGACCCGAAGTACTAGCAAGTCACGTGGGTGGAAGAACAGAAGCACCTCCGGGTCGAGGACTATATAAAGCAGGGGTCGCCAAGTCCGGTCCTGAAGGACCACCATGGCTGCAGGTTTTTATTCTAACCCTTTTTTTTAATGAGTGCCCTGTTTCTCCTGCTAATTAACTTCTTGTGAATTCATTTTAATTGAATTACATTTTTAAGATTTGTTCCTCTGAATTGCTTCATTTCTTTCCTTAAATAGTACCCACACAGAAATGAAATGTGAAGTGAGGGAGCCAACAGAAGACCAACTAAGTCAGGGCCTCAAACTCCAACCAATTTCACTCCAACCAGTTGCTTAATGAGGTGCCGAGTCTTGTTGTTAATTAAACCCGTTCTTTAATTCCATGGCTTGTTGCTGCTCTCATGGTGCATTAGCAGACATTTCTGAAATTGTTGATTTTCTCTTTTCTAAGAGCACACTGTTAAAATGTTTTGAGAAGCTGAGCAGATCACCATTCCTGAGACCTTCACCTTTCTTTATTTTCTGGTAGCCACAGGATAGCTGGTCATATATTGGTTTGTTTTCTATCTCATTATTGTTTGGCTGCAAATTAAGGGAAAAAACAATTAAGGTGTCTTGAGTCTTGATTAGCAAAATAATTAAAATGAATGCAAATTAGCTGCAAAAAATAAGTAGCAAATTTAGAAAATAGAATGAAAGCCTGCAGCCACTCGGAGCCGAACGCCCGTGATAATCATTCCCTGCCTGCCTTTTGCTGCACTTACCCAGGCATATAGATGTCTGTTGGTCTTTTTCCCCCATTATTTGACTTATTTGCATGCCAATCCTTTCTTTTCAAAGGTTCATTTGTCTTTCCTGCCAGAAGCCCTAAGTAGACAATGTAGTAGTGAAAGAACTGGTCTTGAAACAACAAAGTTGCCTTTGAGACACTCGGTGATCCTGAGCAAGTTACTTAATTTATCACTAGTTCTCAGACTCCGTCCTAGGCACCCACTGTGCCTGCAGGTTTTCTGTTTTAAATTGGACTCCTAGTCTATTTGTGCAAGCTGTTATTTTCCAGTTTCTGTGTTCTGAGGTCAGTGTAAAATTAGCTAAACTAAGTTGGGTAAATTTTTATTAGAATGTACCATCTTTTTATGTATGGTATCTCCATCTGACCTTAACACCGGACTCATCTTTAGCGACTTACATCATGTCATTGTGTATAAGAATGTTACTCCTCTACTTGATATTTGTTTTTTTTTTAAGATCGTATTGATTTTTCTTTAACTTATTCTTTAATATCTTAATTGCTTTTCTTTTTTTTTGTAACTCTCTCTTTGCCATCTTGTAAAGCACTTTCAGCTACATTGTTTGAGTGAAACCGTGCTATACAAATAAATAGATGGTACTTGTGTACCACACGGATAGCGTGGCTGGCAGTTCCTACCCATTCTAGTGTTGGGCTCTGTGGGGGAGGCGCCCCGGTTGCTTAATTTTTGGAGTTTAAATTATTAGACTGACCTGCCCCAACCACAAATACTAACCTTAAAGTTAGTGGGGTTGGAGCATAGTTGCCTAAACGTCCCTAATGTTAATGTCTACTTTGGGTGCCTAATGTTAAAAAACGAAAATCCATTTGCGTCACAATAATAGAAAAGGGTACTAGCCGTCCGTTTAGTACACAAGTACCAATAGATGTTATGGTACTTGTTGATAATTTAGTGTTCTTTGTTTTTCATGATTTTTTTTAATGTTGCCTTTCTAGGTCTTCTGGTAATTTAATCTATTATGTTAGTGGGTCAGACGCTAAAGTAGATCTATGGAGGTAGAATTCTCTGCAAATTGCCTGATTATGTGGCCGTGTAAACCCTTAACTGGGTTACTGTTAAGGATTTGTGGTTGCTTGTCCACTGCACTCTGTCAACCTGTGCATGTTTGTGCATCGCACACGCTTTTCAGCAGTCCACAAAACACATTTCCAGAGGCCAATATTTGGGTGATACCATTCTTTCTCTTATCTGAAATGATCTGTTTCAGTTTGTTTCAGAAATCACTAAATTTGTATTGATGAGCTGAATGTACAATGTTAAACTCCATAGCATAATTTTAAGAGCAGTAACACGTTAAAAGTAATGTGTGTTACTTGTGTTAGGTTACTCTAAAAAGTAATTCTTACCTTAATGAAGTAAAAATACCTGACTTGTTGTTGTTCCAGCAGCACTGGGTATACTGTAAGGTAGGAAGCACACATACCAGGGCTCAGTCTCACAGCCAAGCAGAAAAGAGTGGGGGAATCTGGTAACAGAAACCTGTAATTAAAAAGGCAATTCGACTAACCATATTTATAAAACACAAGAAAACAATTGCAGCCGTAATGCTTATTTTCTGCTTCACGATGGCTAATGATGCTGTTCTTTTTTGCATGCTACAATAAGGTTGGATCATTTTATTTACAAAGGAGAACTCCAGAAGATCACTTGTGTATGTGAATGGGAATTTTTAAGAAAATTAGGTTTCTGCCTTTACCAGGTTGCTCCTCTTAATCCGTTTGTGTGTGCATGTAAACACACTCATTGTTCTAATTATATAAAATATTTTCATAAGCAAATAAACACATAGGCCTTATTCACATGAGTAGTTGTGCTGGTTTTGTTTTCACTGTGTTTTTTTTCTGTTATCGCGCAAAAATGTTCATGTGTTTTCACTTGGCAATTTGATCTTTCTTCAGGTCTGTTTAAGGTCACTAGGGTAAAAAGAAATCACGGGGCAATTTCCTTGTCACATTCAAACATTGTCTAGAGCAGGGATCTCAAACTCTTGTTTTCATTCTAATCCTTTTCTTATTTAGTGACCTGTTTTTGCTGCTAATTAACTTTTTTTTGAATTAATTTTAATTGACTTGTTTTTGAAGATTTGTTCCCTGGAGTTTCTTCATCGTTCCTCTGAATTGCTTCATTTCTTTCCTTAAACAGAAATGAAATGAGAAGTGAGGGAGCCAACAGAAGACCAGCTAAGTCAGGTCCTCAAACTCCAACCAGTTTCACTCCAGCCAGTTACTTTATTAGGCTCCGAGTCTTGTCGTTTTTTTTAATTCCATGGCTTTTTGCTGCTCTCATTTCTCATTATGCAATAGCAGACATTTCTGAAACTGTTGATTTTCTCTTTTCTAAGAGCACTGTGAAAATGTTTTGGGAACCTGAGAAGATCAGCATTCCTGAGACCTCCACCCTTTTTATTTTCAGATATTGTATGATGGTCACAGTTTGCTGGTCATGTTTTGGTTCATTTTTTATCTCATTATTGTTTGACTGCTAATTAAGGAAAAGGGAATACTTATTGGGTCTGAGTCTTCAAAAGCAAGTCAATTAAAATGAATTTGAAATAAGTTAATTAACAACAAAAACAGGTCACTAATTTAGAAAAGGGTTAGAATGAAAACCTGCAGCCACTAAGGCCCTACAGGACTGGAGTTTGAGATCCCTGTTGTAGAGCCATGTGATGTGAATTATGGTAGTTCTGGTAGTTGAATGGCAATAATGACAATTGAAATTCTAAGGATGTCACAGACAGAGATGACATTGGGTACATTGCTGCACTGTACTAAGAGTGTACATGTGCACAGGCTTTTTTTTGCAAGAAACAGGAAAGAGGAAGAAGACGGTAAAGGTGGGTTTCCTGCGTCATGTGCTTTTTTGCCTAACTTTATGCTCTTGTGACAATGCTGGTTTGCTGCATGCTCCCATCGTCCGTGGAGGACCCCTTGAACCCTGCACCGTCGGTAATGTTACTAATGAGCATGGCAGTGAGGCACAACAAATGGAGCAAGGGGATGGTGTAAAAAGTGTCAAGTGCTTTTATTAAAAACAACAACAAAACAGTGTCCAAATTAAATAGTGCACTGTCTCATAGAAATCTTCAATTAATAATCCATTAAAACAGTTGTGAAGTGGAGGTTAAAAATTCAATAAATAGAAAAACAAAATCCTTTAAAAAAAAAAAAAAAAAAGAGGTTAAAATAACGCTGGAAGCAGTCCCTTTAAAAATCCAAAGCCTGGTGTCTTTTACCTGGCGGCTCTCCTGCTTCTCCCATCTGGGCCCCGCAACAGGAAAGTTGCCATACCTGCAGCTGACCTCCTTCTCCTACACAACTGATCTGGTGGCCTTCTGATCCCTGGCTCTGGTTCAGCTCACCTAGACCGAGACTTGGGCTCCCCAGAGACCAGGACGCTCACACTAGGGCTTCTCTTCCCAATCTCCGACTCCTGCTGCCTGCCTTTGCTGCAGCAAGCCAACCTTCTCCCGGTCACTCCTGCCTCAAACAATCACTTGGCAGGAACAACCACTACCATCGACCCTCAGGTGCCGGCCGAACACCTCACTTGGGCTCGCCTCTACCAGCTGCTCGCATACAGAGTGAACCTGCGCTTGCTTGCTCTCCTTCTTTCTCTCTACTGGCATTCTCCCTCCTGCTTCCTGCCTTCTTCTCTGCAACCTCCGTTTTTTTTCTTTTCTTTTGCTTCCCCTCTAGCTGCCTCGCGCTTCTATTTGTGATGGGGGTGTGATTCACCTGTGGCAATCCGCGTTCCCGGGAACGATTACGGATGCGGACAACTCCTCACCTGTGCACTTAGGTGAGACTCGCCCGCACCGCAAATCACCCCAGGAACCACTTCAGCCACACATCACCACACCCCCTCGCATCACTGCGAGTGTGGTGATTATTTTAAAAATGGCCCTTATGACATGAGCTGTGGACCTGCTATATACCACAGCTCTGCAAGAACAGAGTAGTTTGTACTATTGTGTTGTATTTCTGAGGTGGCAGTGATAGATTGGTCATCTAGCTCTGTCAAGAGGATTTATGATGTTCTGTTTTGTGTGTTGTACTTCCCACATCTCGGGCGGCACGGTGGCGCAGTGGGTAGCGCTGCTGCCTCGCAGTAAGGAGCCCTTTGATAGATAGATAGATACTTTATTAATCCCAAGGGGAAATTCACATAATCCAGCAGCAGTATACTGATACAAAGAAACAATATTAAATTAAATAGTAATAAAAATGAAAAAAAATTAAAATAAAATTAAATTAATGTTCGCATTTACTCCCCCGGGTGGAATTGAAGAGTCGCATAGTGTGGGTTGGTTCGCTTTCCTGGTCTACCCTGCGTGGAGTTTGCATGATCTCCCCGTGTCTGCATGGGTTTCCTCCCACAGTCCAAAGACATGCAGGTTAGGTGCATTGGCGATCCTAAATTGTCCCTAGTGTGTGCTTGGGGTGTGGGTGTGTGTGTACTCTGTGGTGGGCTCGCCGCCCAGGGTTTGTTCCTGCCTTGCACCCTTGTGTTGGATTGGCTCCAGCGGACCCCCCTTGACCCTGTGTTAGGATATAGCGGGTTGGACAATGACTGACTGACTGACTTACCACATTTTTTGACACCTATTGAAAGCCCAGCCTTACCTGTAAGACGGGGGTACCCGAATTGCTTTTCCCAAGATATCTTCCATTTTTTCACCCCTACAATACCCCCTTGCCACCTTTGGGAGTTAAAGTTGTGGGAGCGGTCAAAAAACGGGGCCTTTTAAAGCCCATTGATGCATTCTCTGTGTAGGTTTGGGCTAGTCAAGAAATAAATGATTATTATTGTTGTTATTCTATGGTGCTGTGTTTTTGTGCGTCAGTGCAGGTAGTATGCACCTCGTCACATATTTTAAAAGCACAACACACACCTCTGCGGTGAAATAAACGAGGGCAATAGAACATAGTTAATCTTACTGGTCTGCTGAGAATTACTTTTATTACATGGCTAATAAAACACAAGGACATGCAGAGTTGCAAATGTGTCTTAATTGACTGGATGACAAGCTTTACAAATAATTTTCCTGGCACAGTACTACAAGGTATTTGTTCTTTTTCTACCTTTTGTGTTGTGTAAGATTTTTCTTTAATGAATAAGGTTGGAATATAATTGTTTGTTATGAAAGGGCTTTTCAAAGCATTTACTTTCAGCTTTCCCACGCATACTTTGTGTTCAATGTAAGGTTGCGAGTCAAAGTTATGCAAGATCTGAAAAGAATACTTAGTGACTTGCTAAATTCATTGTTCAAAAGCAATTTAGATTTCATGTCATAGCTTTTTACCTTTCTGAATAAAGTGAAGTAGGGCAGTAAAGGTTTAAGGTGTGAGCTTTGATTTGAAAAATATTGTACACAGTTTTATTACCTGCTGAAATGACACTTGGATGTTGTTTTTTTTTTTTTTTTCAGAAAAGGCTTTAAAAGCTGTTTTGCTTAAAAAAAATCTTTTCTTTATTTTTTATATATTGTATCCGAGAAATCTGATGCAGTTTTTTTGAAGTGCTTCTAAAGCTGGCAAATCCCAGTACTTTGTGAGTTAGTCCAGGGATTAGCCAAACGGAGAATTTATCTTCAAGGAGGGATTATTCCTTTTGTAGAAACTTGTTTGAAGGAGCTGTCTTTCATCGGAATGCTGGGTTTGACTTACCCTGCAATGGAATAATTTGAATTGTTCCATTTAATTTTAATATACTTTTTCTAGGGTTATTAGCAATATAAGGAAACCTATATTATTTGGCACTATTGCTGTCATGCCTAATTTTCTGATGAAGTAATTTCATCTAAAACTGAAAACGTTTTTAACAGCAAGACTGCTGGTGTGAGTGAAGCAGAGCTTGATATTCGTAGACAGGTAATATGACTCTTCAGTATTGCATGAATAGTGAATACCGAGCCTCAAGGCTGGCCGATTGGGTTGGTAATGCAAATGTTTAACAAGGATTTGTGAGAGTCACACTTCTTACTCTCCCTGGGGTTGCCTGTTGCACTGGAAATGAGGCCCTTTCCAAATAGACAAACCTCAGGTACAGGAATATGTCAATTGTAGCTTTTTTTTTTTTTAAAAAAAACCTTTGCTTGGATATTTGAAGAGACGTGAACGTTTCTCAGCCCTGTCTACACATGCTGTTTTTTGCTTGAAGAACAGTTACAAGCCTGCAGTTTATTATAACAGTGTGTGGCTTGGAGATCACACATGCATGTGTCGTACAGAGATGGTCTTTGAACATACTTGATATTAAATCATATTCCTTTAAAATATACTTGAAATTTTGAAAAATTTGTGTCTTGTCTCAACCCAAGTAGATTTTATTTTCTTTAATATGCCTTAGATGGGGTGACAAGGCCCAAATGAGTCTTGGGTGTTGTCTTGGCTTAATTTGATGGTGATCTCTAATGTGTCATGGAGTAATTGGCAGCTAGGTGTGACACTGTTGGAAGGAGAATCAGGGCCTCCATAGCTGAGATAATGGTCTACTATAGGAAAAAAGTTGTATGCTCGCTTGGAGGTGAGGGGGATAGTAATTGCCTCAAGCAAATGAGTTCCAGCATTTCTGGGCTTTGTTCATAAGAGTGGTTAGAGGTGGTCATCTGATCAACTAATAAATCAGTGCAGTGGCTGCAGCAGTACGACAAGTTTTTGTACTGGATGGTGGTGGTAAAGTCTACCAAAAAAGTGAGATCCTTATGTCTGGTACAAAGCCTAAGGTAATGCCTAATAGAATGAGGTTTTATGTCAAAGTTTACCAAACGACATGCCTGCAGAGGGTTGCTAGGCTCACTTTGAAAGATAGGATGAAGAGTTTGTCAATACAAGGAGACCTCTGAGTAGAAAAAGGCTAGTTCTGTGGGCTGAGAAAAGCCAGTTAAAAGTAGTTTAAGGCGTGTCACAAGGTCACCCTCTGGAGGTATATTAGGTATGGCCCTCCAGAAGGTTTAAGGTTGCTTTATTTCGTCATGTTTACTCACGTAAACATGAAATCTGCCTTCTCAGTTGCATCTAATAACAGACAGAATGAAATAAAACGGATAAATAAGAACAGGAAAGGTTAAGGTAAGATAATACATATTTACACCAAAAAAAACAAAGTTTACAGGATATATATCGAAACCTTAATCATTATCTATGATATTTCTTATTGAAAAGTCGAATGGCGCAAGGAAGAAAGGAGTTCCTGGAGTGATTTGTGTGGGTTTTCAAAGCGACTCCTGATTTTCTAAAGTTTAGTTCTACATGTAATGGATGTCTGTCATCAGTTGAGACGATTTCCAGTTTCTTTAACATTGCCCTCTGACACACACTAGTCAAATCATCTGCATCAGCCCCAATAATTTTAGCTGCATACTTCGTAATCTGCTGGAGCTTTTTTGAGTTTTGGTTTGTCAGACTAATAATACCAGGCAATGAAACTGAAAGTGATCACAGACTGGGTCAGACTGCGATAAAAGGACAACATGAGGTCCTTACCTACTTTAAATAGTTTGAGTTTATGAAGGAGAAGGAGTCAGTGAGACAAACTAGAATACACTGGCCATACTATAACTCTCAGTTTACCTAATAGCACCTTCGTATTAGACATGGATGTTGAGGCTGGGCAGAACCAATCAACTTGGTGTTTTGCAGCTGATTATCTAGTTTGGTGTCATCTGTGCATCTAATGGTTTTTGCATTGAGGCAACCCATCATATTGAGAGTAAGGAGACAGACAAAGTCCAATTTGTAGAGCTTAGTACCTACTTGAATTGCTATGAGATATTGGGACCTAATTAAAACTATTGTATGAGCTTTAGTTAAAATGTAAAGACTAATTTAATAGATTCTTGTCCTTTTAGCCTTTTTACAGCCCAAAATAACAGTGACCCAAAAGGGCTATTGAAATACACTCATGAAGGATGATGATGATGGTGTTTTTAAGATATCAAATGATAGCGTGCCTCCAAAGGGGTGTGGGAGTGAGTTGAGAGAAGCGATCAAGACCCGATCATCTTGGAGAGACACTTTGATGACACGTGAGACTAGACATTAACAACCTTAGGAAGCAAAACTTGTGACTTTTGCACGACACGCCCTACTTACAAACAATTTAAAACAATTTCATGGACATCTAACCTAGCATTTGTTGGAATGCTTTTGACAGATGCACTTCAAGTGCTCCCAGCTCTTAAAACAGTTGACATACGACAAGCAGAACACGCAGCTCACCAGCAGCAGCAAACCAGCAGATGATCCGAGCGCAACTCCTTAGCGTGCGTTTAGCCAAACCCCAACCCCCCACCCTTCACAATACGAGCAACAGAGACGCAAAGTGTCAAAAGGACAGCTGCTGTACAGGCTTTTAAATGATCGACGCAGAACATGCACCTCGCCAGCATTAGGAGAAAGACAGCAGCTGATCCGACCGCATCTCCTCAGTGTGTGTTCAGCCTAGCGTTGTACGTTCTGTGAAAAAGAGATTTAACCACACCCGGGGGAAAGAAATAAAGGACAAATATTGTTTTTACTAAAGTTTAGTAAGTTAAAGTATAAGTAAAAATAATGCATATGTAACAATTCACGTGGAGGCAGGAAGAAATGCAACAACCACAGTGGCCAGGCATCAGAATATGCACTGGTATACTGACAGAACAATTCCTGAAAGATCTAAAAATACATATGTGGCAATTTACAAATAGGAACTGATGGCATTGAAGAGAGTGAGCAAGCAATAGAGTTCAGAAAGTCAGAGCAGGAGGGCTAAACCATTTATAAATGCCCCTGGGGCATCTCGGGGAAGAGTGACAGAGGAGAACCTAGCAAGGACTCCTTAAAATTACTATGAGTAAAATGTGATATGTACAAATTTAATTTGAGTAAGAATGTTGTTGAGATTTCTGGATGAAAAATATATTTTGGGGCGGTACAGTGGCGCAGTGGGTAGCGCTGCTGCTTCGCAGTTAGGGGACCAGGGTTTGCTTCCCGGGTCCTCCCTGTGTGGAGTTTGCATGTTCTCCCTGTGTCTGTGTGGGTTTCCTTCCACAGTCCAAAGACATGCAGGGTAGGTGCTTTGGTGATCCTAAATTGTCCACAGTGTGTGTGTGTGTCCTGTGGTGGGCATGCGCCCTGCCCGGGGTTTGTTCCTGCTTTGCACCCTCTGCTGGCTGGGATTGGCTCCTGCAGACACCCGTGACCCTGTAGTTGTCTGTCCAGAGCCAAGCTTGTCATTTTCAGTCTTCAGTTGATTGATTATCTAGCATCTGTAACCATTAAACTGCTGCCCCCTACAAAACATTGGACTCTACACATGTGCTTGCTCTTCGGGAAAGGCTGCTGACCCGCTCCTCTATGTGTTTATTCTAATGGTTTAAATATATTGCCCTTTAGAAGAGATCACTGCAATATCCACAACACCCAAACTAAATGCTAAACAGGGACAGATAGACAAATGGGCAATTTTGTGCTAGACTGTGCACATTTTAATTCACAGAAAACTGTTTGATTTGATCCTTACTGCATTCATTCTCTTTTGGTAAAGTAGTGTCAGAGAGTTTGCTTTTACACTTTAATTTCCCAGTATGCCATATGTCCTTGATTGATTTGCAGATGGTAATGCATATAATTAAGTCATGTATTGTGTTGGTGGATGTTTAGGAATTTCTTTTTCTTTTTCATTTGTTCTTCTGTATGCTGAGGAATGTTGTTCGTGTCATTTGATTCATTATTAAGACTGCTACTTTTCTCCAAGAAGATTATTGTTAGTCTTGCATTTAGTCATATCCAGTGCTAATTTTTGTATTTCACGGAGCATTCAATAATTTTTTTTTTTTAGGTTATATCACTATTTATTGAAAGCAAATGAAATAACAGTAAAAAATGTTCATTAAAGCCAGAAACATTTTCATAGCCTTTGCTAGCTGCCACAGCTTGCTGAAATACATTATATTTAAGAACCACTTCTTCAAAGTACATCTTTGTGCCCATCATAACAATATTTTTTATTGTGTCTTAAATTTGCTAATGCTTGCTGATTTAGTTTTGGTTTTTTCTTAATTGTTTAATTCAGCTTCCATTTAATCAAGTCCATAACTACTGTACATTATTTGAGCCTTTTGAAACCCTTTTTTTTAAATTTTTATTTATTAATTTTATTACAATCAATACATAGCAATCAAGTTTTACAAAAAAGAATTATGTTAAGAACAGATCGATCCCCACCCTTGAGAGAGAGAGCAAGCCAAACGGTGTAAAATTTAAGGCTTGTAAAAATACCTAAATTAATAAATTCTCTGTGCTTTATAAACTTATTTTAAAATATTACTGATTAGATCCTGCCATGTTTTGAAAAAGTCTGTACAGATCCTCTAACTGAGTATTTGATTTTTTCCAATTTTAAATAATATAACACATCGGTTTCCCACTGACTTAAAAGAGGAGAGTTTGGGTTCTTCTAGTTTATCAGAATGAGTCTGCGTACAACAGTGTAGTGAATTCAATTAAATTTGCCCAACATGCAACAGTGTTATGTTTTGTTTCCTTTTTGCTAGTGTCCAGTTTCTGGTTTTCAGTAAACGTTTTCTTACAAGATGCACACAAAATAATAAAGTATATCTTTATTTGGCATGTTTAACTCCATAGTTTAATACTGTGCTAGCAAAATTTAGCAATATTGTGAGTGTCTCAATAGTAATTGTGAGCACTGTTAAGTAGTGCTGTGATGCGCCCATCACGCAAGCTGGTGAACCTCAGAAAGTTATCTTCTGATAGGCTTGTGCCTTTGGGTCTGCCAGATC
This sequence comes from Polypterus senegalus, assembly GCF_016835505.1. Classification (NCBI taxonomy): domain Eukaryota; kingdom Metazoa; phylum Chordata; class Cladistia; order Polypteriformes; family Polypteridae; genus Polypterus; species Polypterus senegalus. The sequence goes on along the minus strand of NC_053164.1, from coordinate 16,688,378 downwards.
AGAGTATATTCCAGTTTCCAATTGCCTTTTGATTGTGTAGCACACCACTGTACTCATATGACACTTTGATTTTATTTTGCAATTTCTTTACTTGTAAATGTAATAACGCTCTGTCTCATTTAATTTATTAATTGCTGTTTTCTTGCCATTATTGCTGGAATATTGTCCAAGTAGTACTTCAAAGGGTGTAGTAACACAGTCTGTTCCAACTCTGCTTTAAGACAGACACAGGGTTTGTAATCATCAGAAGTGGGGACACTTGTGCAAATTGTTTTCTTCAACTTGCAAGGTTTAATTTACTTTAATTGCTGCAGGACATCAGAAGGTTGTAGCCTATTGGTTGTTCCTTGAAGAAGGCCCATTTCTATGCAGGGAGTCCTCAGGTTACGACATTTCGAATTTACGACGCTCACTCCCTTAATAAACTGAGATGTGAGTGTTTTGGCTTACGCTGTTAGCGTCATACTTACAGTTTGGTTGCATGTGGTGGATGAATATGTAGTAATGCGGCATATGAGTGAGGGACGATTTAGGGAGTTGGCGAACTAGTTTTGTTGCGCGCGGCGCAAGTGTTCTGTTTGTGTTGCTTTGTTTGGTGACTTTTTGGTCCTTATCATGGCTCCTAAATGAAAATCAGATTCTTCAGATGGTAGTGCTTTGAAGAAGAGGAAAGCCATCATGATGGAAGTGAAATTAGACATTGTAATGAGATCAGAAGGACTAAAGGTAAGGATTTTTTTTTTTTTTTACACTCATTTTTTTTGTCATTTTTTTCGTTGCCATAGACAAGTGTACAGTACAGTATATTTGTCCTTTTCCTTTTTTGTGGCTTAGTTGTGTTTTTATGTTCAAGATTATGATTTTACAAATGTGTTAGGATAGGTAAGTGACTTAGGCTAGGGTGTTCTTCGACTTACATCAGAATTCGTGTTACATCACTGTTGTAGGAAAGGAACTGTGTCGTAACCCGAGGAGCCCCTGTGTATATATAAAATCAACATCTGTCTGTCTGTCCGCTTTTCACGAGAGAAGTACTTAACGGATTTAGATCGGGTTTTTTTCTCTAATTTGCTTAAACATTACGGTTGATTTTGTAACTCCTCTCATCGTGCTAAATATCATAGTTTGCTTGCGGCACTGTTTTATTTGCGTGAATCCGAGAGAGAGAGAGACGCAGCAGGCCGATATCCCTCCTCACTCAGTGCCAACCGAGGGGTGTATCTTACCTACAGATTTAGATCTTTTTTTTTTTTTTTATATATAATTCGTTTCAATATTCTGGTTGATTTTTTGACTTCTCTCATGGCGCTAAGAATCATAGTTCGCTTGTAGGTACGATATGCTTGCGCTAATCCGAGGCAGAGGCTGCTGGCCGAGGGGATGGGGAAGCGTGATGTCAGGGGTAGGGAGCCAGGCAGAGCCCTCCTCACTGTCCTGTTTCACTACTACGCGGGTGGAGTCGCTGGGGACGGCTAGTTTATAATATTCTGAAATTTCCTTTTTTTCAGTGTTTGGTAACATAGACTTAAATTTAAACCTCTGTTAGTTTATTGCTTACCTTTTCACCATTTTGCATTTTTTCATTTATTGCATTTCAGCTGATTAAATCTGAAGAAAAAACAGAGAGAACGGAGGTGATCTAAATCTTTTGAGCAGTAGTGTTGTGCAGGGTAGTAGTTAAGGCACTATGCTCTAAACCACAGTTTTGCCAGGCCACCATCCACTTTTAACTCACTGTCTGACACTGAGAAAGTCATTGAGGAAATCTAGAAATAGTTATAACTGAGAAGTCGTAATTTATGTATTGCTATGTATAAATATATTTACAGCAAATGAGACATTTATCGTACCTTAAAATGTATATTTCAAGGCTGTTTCCAGAGATTTTTTTTTTTTTTTTACCTGAACAAATTGCTTTATGATCCTCTTCATTCGTTTTAATGTAATTTATTTAGTTACCATTATGAAAATGTTTTCAGAATGGGGTAGACGTGAGCCCTCCCTTTCAGATACTGAACACACTGTTCCCTCAGCTTTGCCACATAATCAGATGTCTGATTATGATGAAATGTGTACCACTGATAAACCACAGACTTTGCCAGAAAAAGAAACTGGCTGACGACAGAAGGCTTGTTTTCAGTTTCAAGTGTTATTTCTGTGTGTGTGTAGGCTGTTGTTTTTTTCTTTTAAAATTAGACTGCTTTTGGCATTGAGAGGGAAGCTAAAATGCAGACTAAGGTAAATTGTACTTCATGTTCATAACTCCAGATTGGTTCACATGATATACAGTATGGAAAGCTTTGATTGTGGCTGGAACTAAATAAACTCGGTAACCTCGCACCTTCCCCCACCATCTTTGTTTGAAGGATGCATAGTGTACTGGGAATGAATGAGATTTCTCTACTCCATAAATCCCCTGGGGTTTGCCATGCAACAGAATACTTGAACATCAAGCGTGTTGTTCTTCTGAGCTCATATTGATAACATTTCACAGTGTGCCAGTATCAATATTAGACGGCTGTAAAACCAGTTCTGAATGTTTAAATGTCTCCTACACAGTTTATAAGCTGAGATATGGGGATGTGTGTTCACCAGAGGACTTGTTGATAGAGCTGTTCCTCGTTGTCTAAACCATCACACACCTGGCATTAATGTCTGCAATATCGGTAAACCCTCTGATCCACATAGGAAGTGGGTGACTGGTTTTCTGGAGACATGAATCAGTACGCTATAGCTTTTGAGCCTTATTAAATACTGGTATAATCCTCGAATCATGTCAGAGGGATAACGGAGCCCTTAGCAATTATTAGTATATTCTAAAGTAGGTTTACAGATTTGTTATTTCCACATGTACAGAATACCATGAAATTCTTACTTTGAATGTGATACATGCAACACTTCCCCACTCTCTGGCATCAAAACTGTATTACTAACTTACCTTCTGTTTTCCTTACCTTGAATCAGTATGTCTATATACCGATGCTTATGATGTTAATGCAGTCAGCTAAAAGATTACAAAATATCTAGAAGCAGGTGATGAACTACTTCGAAGCAGAAATTACCCTCAGCTCTTCCTCCAACTCCACTACAGTGATCATGATTTAGCTATTGCGCCCCCGCTGTACTGCGGAAAAATTCAATAAGTACATCCTACCTGTAGTGTACTTTGCAACCAATTCATAACAAAGCATACGGTTTTCAGCAGTCACTATGGTAGACGGAGTTTTACGTTACAGTACCCAGATGATTTCTTACAAGGCCCGTTATTGGCTGAAAGAGGAGACTCAACCAATCAGAGCAGGATTTTCATTCTCTTGGACTCTGATTTGCTGCTGCTAACATGGTGTAATCTCACAAGAACAGCGAGCATGGGTACCTGACGCATCTCAGTTCTCTGTGTATCGCATACCTTGCTTGTAGTCCGATTGTTGTGAGCAAACTTTTTGTGAACTTTTTGTTTTGTTTTAAGCCCTATGATGGCTCCCAAGCATCTTGCATCTTCTAAGAAGGGAAGGAAAGCGTTACGACGTCGCTCGCTGTTACGGCTTGAATGAATCGACGGTATGCTACATTATTATTATTACTACTAGACAATAAGCCCGTTTCAATAACGGGCGCTAGAACAGTAGTGCATAAACATTAGTAGGAACAGTCTATATTAAATGGCAAGGGACCTTGACTTCATTCTGTTTCTTGTCTTAATTTTTTTTTTTGTCAAAAATATTTTTGCAAGAAGCCTAAACTAAAATAATAATAAAAATAAAATAGAAACGTATATGACAATACAGTAAGTATAATTAATATTGCCTTAGTGTAAAACTTTGTAACAATCTGTAAGACAAAATATCTGAAGAAGATATTTAGGTAAAATCAATGTTTTACCTCATGAAAGTTTTCTATAAAATTTCATTATAGACAACATTTCTTGTAAATATTCAGTCTGAGTTTGGAAACAGTTTGCCTTGTTCAGGACCATCTACAACCTTGACAACAACATCTGGAAAACGTCTAACTCTTGATAATGCCACATATAACTGACCATGGCTGAATACTGATTCTGGCATGTAAATGCCAACTTTTTATAAGGTTTGCTCTTCTGAGTCTCTCTCTTTTAGCGTTTTTCTGACAGTAATTTTCTTTTTCTTCAGTCAATCTATTTGCTCGTATTTTTCTTTGTCTTTCAGCCTTTCTTTTGTTGTTGTTGGTTACTTGTTGAGCTGACTGTTCTTCCAGGAGATGTTGCTTATATAGGATTTGATTTTCTGTGTCTTTTGTCCTACTTGATGTGTCCTTTTTTTTTTTTTGGGTGGCATGTTGTTAGTAGATACGTCCGTAATATTTTCTCTTACACTAATACTGGCTTGTATGTGGCTGTAATATGCGTCACTGTATTGTGTGTCTTTAATTTTCTCTCGCAGTAATACTGATTTGTATTTCCGTAAAATGCCTGTAATTTTGTCTGACAGTAATAATGGCTTTGATGTCCGTAATATGACTTTAATTTTCTGTCACAACAGTGGGCAATCAGCAGAGTATCCCCAGCAACTGATATAATGTGTGGCGTGCAGTTGATAATCGTGCTCATTGCATCTCCCCAGCAAGTACTGTTTAAGTTCCCCAGCAAGTATTTTAATCTGTGCTGGTGTGCAGCTCATTATTGTATGTGTGGCGTCTCCCCAGTAAGGGGTTTTATGTGCGCGGCCGCGACTACCCAGTCAGCACTCTCCCCAGCAATGGTGTCTTTTATTTCTTATCATGCTTGGCCGTGGGTAAGCCATTCACTGTGTGCCCAGCTTCCAGTGTGTGTGTGCGTCCATGGTGCGGTGTGCATGGGCGGGGCACAGTGCGATGCGCGGCGCAGCCCGTGCATGAGCGCTTCACCAGAGACACACACACACAGACACCTGGATGCACACAGGGGTTTTATTAAAGAGGATTATTTATTATTATTATTATTATTATGATGTTACTTATATCCTTAGTCTGACATCCACATATCATATGTGTTTACAAAGTGTGTTTTAATAAGTTTACATGTTTTTAAATCGTGTGGGAGGGGTCATTTAAGGCTTACACTGTAAAAATTTTTTTATTTATATGGTCTTTCTATATCAAGAATTTTCACCTATTGCTGATGGGTCTGGAACATAACTTCTGCGATAGGCGGGGGGATCACTGTACTCTGAAGCTCAGTCTTCAAAACTGATTGATGTAGAGCAGTGTTTCCCAGCTCTTGTGGTGTCATGACCTAATTTTTTGTTTGCCAGTATGTTCGCATCCCACCCTTGGTACCTCTCTGTGTATTTATTGAGAACGTTTGAGCAGGAATAGTGTGGTGGTTCCTACTGTGACGATGCTGGTCCCGTACAGACTCACTCTTCCCACTTGGGAGTCCGCTGAACCAACTCTGTCGATAGTTATGACCGAGATGAGCTGACAAATGAGGACAAATCTCATTGATGCCAAATGGTCAGGTGCTTTATTAAAAAAAAAAAATCCAACACAAAAGTAAAACCAAAAGTAATCCAATGTGCAGTGTTCAAAAAGAAAAAAACACCCATAAAATCAATGAAATGAGGAGATAAAATCAATAAACAAATCAGTTAAAATAGAGGTTAAAATGCAGTCTCTCTTTACCATATCGCAGCCCACCACCTTCTGTCTCCCTTGCTCACTCATCACAGGCGTTGGGGTGAACCAGCCCCTAGAGAACCTCAGCATGTGCTCCCTTTCGGAGCCCCAGCTCAAGCTGCCTTCTCCTTCCTGGTGTCTCAATCATCTCTTATGACTGACTTTTTCCATCCTTTAATCTCTTTCTTTTACATCATTTTTTCACTTTTATGTTCTCTCATCCCTTTGTGCTGGCCCGTATATATACCCCTGTCTCCGTGGGTGCAGTGAATGAAGCAATTGAGAACTCTCCCCAACTACCTCATTAACTCCCCACAGCTGTGCAATCGTGCCCACAGAGACTGATGCGGCTTTATGGATTTAAAACCTGGCCATATTTTGTTGTAGCCGCCGACCCGCTATACCACCCCTACCAGTGAATTGAGTGAGATCATCAAAGCGTGGGAGTCACGCAAAACCACCAGAACGTTAGGTGAATCAGATGCTATCTTCAGTGCTTTTACTCCTTGGTGAATTGAGCATGCAGCTCGATCAAGATTTTCGAGTAGATGGACCAGGCCAAGGGGTCGCCCACGTAACACTTGGCTACTGCAGATAGAGGGTCATTTCTGAAGGGTGGGACTGGACCGTGTGTCTGCCTGGGGCGTTGCAAACCGGGATCCTGAGTTGTTTCGTCTTGTTTTGGGTGTGGCAGTGCACTGTACCAAGGCATACTCCCCAAGTTGACTAGACTTGATGGTAAATGCATCTGCCATGCAAAATTTTATTTCAAAGTCCAGCATTTTCAATAAAAATATCTTCCTCACACTGGTGTTTTATATTGGTATTAATGGGGCAAGGGTAAAGCCAGAAAAAAAAATCCTTAAAACATACTGAATGCATCCAATTTTCAAGCCAAACTGTTATCGAGTATTGATCTGTGTCTTTTGATTAAAAAATAAATTATAAAATAGCACACATGTTATTTCTGAACAAAAAAAAAAAAAACATTACTATGAGATTCAGCCATTTTAAAAGAAAACCAGCTGTGTGTGCGAACTCCTTGCTTGTGATCTTCCACAATAACCTTTCCCCTCCTCCGATAGTTGTTCCCTATTGAAAGATAAAAATGACAGTAAACTTTTTGTGCTCCACGTGGTTGGTTTTGTTTTTGATTTACTTCCATGTTTATGTGAGTACTTGCACAAGGGAACAGAAAATGTATCCTTATCTCGAGAAAAATAGTACCAGGAATATCCATCCATTATCCAACCCGCTATATCCTAACTACATGGTCATGGGGGGTCTGCCGGTGCCAACACAGGGCACAAGGCAGGAAACAAACCCCGAGCAGGGCGTACAGACACACACACCCACCAAGTACACACTAGGGACAATTTAGAATCGCCAATGCACCTAACCTGCATATCTTTGGACTGTGAGAGGAAACCCATGCAGACACGGGGCGATCATGCAAACTCCACACAGAATTATAAGTCGGCAGATCTTACCGCTACACCACAGAAGCTGTCGTACCAAGAACTTGCTATGCAATAATTATTTCCAGATCTCTCTTGTTTTCACAAATATGCGTCAGAAACTTGGCATGTTTTCTTTTATCAAAACTAAAAGAGGACATATTTAGTATATTATAGGATTTTATTTTCCAGTGGCGCTTCATCACTCATTGCCTCCATTATAAAGTGCCTGTTCAGGAAAGATTTTTTTATTTTTTTTATTTTTAGAAAATGCTGGACTTTTTTTTTGTTTTTTTTTTGGTTTGGACATGTGCAAAGGAGAGATACTGAGTATATTGGGAGAAGGATAATAAGGATGGAGCTGCCAGGGAAGTGGAAAAGAGGAAGGCCTAAGAGAAGGTTTATGGATGTGGTAAGAGAGGACATGGAGGTGATGGGTGTAACAGAACAAGACACCGAGGACAGAAAGATATGGAACAAGATGATCTGCTGTAGCAAACCCAAACAGGGGCAGCTGAAAGAAGAAGATGATGATGCCAGACTTTTGCCTTGTGAAAATTTTGTTCCAATGTACATACACCATGTTTGTGCAGAAAAACTTTGACTTGAAAAATACTAAACTGAATCCTTTAACACAAAAGTAATTAAATGCTTAACATAGTACCTATTTTGTAATGTGTAAGTAAATATGTAGCATTCCTTTTTTATTATTTCTATCTAACAGTTTCTCTTTCATTTTACACCTTTTGGTTTGCACATTTCATCAGCTTAAAAAATAGACATGCTGTACTACATATTCATTTTGTCATTTCAAAGTACATATTTAAATGTCACAAATGTCTAGTGGTGTCTAGCACCCAGTTGTCTGAATTCTGTATTGAACTTTTTACCAACAAGTAGAGGCTGCCCAACTGCTTTTACTTCAGAAATTAAATGGCCTTGAACACGCGCTGCCTTTGCAAAGGCAAATATATAATCACTGAAAATGAATTTTAGTAAGAAAAGTGGGTACATTTGAACATTTAAGATACTGTACTTTTGGCAACTATTCTTGTGGTTTTGTGCCTACCATTAAAACTGCTACTTAAAAACAGCTTCTAGCAAATATGAGCAAATGTTTTGGCCGAAGCTAGAAATGTTGAGTATTGTTAAAAGAAATATTTCATTATATTTTGTTCTTAGCCTTGAATTTATGCAAGCAATGCAAATTCTGCAAAAATACATAAACTATAACATCTGGTGCAAAGGTTTTTGAACACCTCAGTTTTTCCAGTTTTCCTTAAAATTTAATCAGTTGAAATTCAATGAATGACCTAAAGTGTTGAAAAGGTAAGCAGTAAACTGCCTGAGGATTAAATTTAAAGTTTAGGTTAGCAAAAACTGAAAAAAAAAAAATATCAGAATACTAGCAGAATACCCGCGCTTCGCAGCGGTGAAGTACTGCCTTAAAATTTTTATTAAGAAGAAAATTAAATCTTTTTAAACTGAGGGGAAAATATACCAATAATTATTTGTTAAGGATCTCTTTGTACACCACATTGTGAGTTCGGCTCTCCGGTTGTAATATGACCAAGCTGTGCGCTGAGCTTACTCTTGAGCATGTAACGTACAGTTGGCCATGTGAACAGTAATCTTGTTTCAAATCTCACAGCTTGGATTGATTGCTGCTGTCATAATCGGTTTGAGTTTCATGGTTTGTTTCAATTACGACAGTATTTGTAGGAGTTGTGTTGAAGAGAAATTCGGCATCTGTCAAGCGTTGTAAGTATACAACCTGTTTCATCGATAACTTCACATCTAGCTTTTGAGAGTTTAAACATTCATAAACATCAAAGTGCCCACTACTGAAATCATCACCTGTCAATCTAAGATGTTTAAGAGGCATTGGCGGTTGTTGAAAGGTGTAAAATGTTTGGCCATTTCAGTACACTTGAAAGCGACAACCGAACAATTCAGCAGCAGCCATCAACTCATATGCAGAACCATAGGTGAAGGGCTTAAGCATTTCACTCTTCTAGTGCTCCTGTGTAGTCTAATTATCTCCTGTATCATCATCAGTCCACACCTTGAACCTGTCCCAGTCATTCAATACATAAGACACAATGTTCCTCCGGATATCAAGAGTGAGCCTGATATGGGTGTGCAATATGTAACAAAGAGAATGGAAAAGGTAGGTGCCATCTCTGGGAATGGAAACCACTCGGTAAGTGACAGTTCTTTGATCGATGGTGATCACCTCGATAGACATATTAATGGGGGTACGGTTGGAACAATAATGCAAATAGGTACCTGAACAATGTAAAGTAAGTCTAAAATACCTACACAATAACTATAATCGTAATAAACGAACAATAAAACAGCGGAGAAGCCGTGGATTAAATAAAACGGCTGTAGTTATCAGCAGGGAGACGTGAATCCCGTGGTGAAGTAAGGAAGGGAATGTAGAGACTGGAGCGCCGGACGGCCTTATATAGGCAGGCAGCCAACAACGTGGGAGGCATTGGGATGGGGGACCCAACGCCGCCTCACACGGTGACCGAGCTGCAGGCTATGGACGTATATATGTACGTAAGTAGGATTCAGTTAGCGTTGGGAACCCGCGTACCAAATTTCTTGAAAATGGGCCCATAAGTAACAAAGACCGTTGAAAACTTCAATATGGCGGCTGACAGTGGCATCATACCACCGAAATAAGTACCAAATTTCAGCCTTCTAACTACATGAGGAGTTGGAGAATTAGTGATGTTGGAAAGTTCAATATGGCGGCTGACAGTGGTGTCATACCACCAAAATAAGTACGTACATTGGTTTCGGTTAGCGCAGGGAAGCCGCCTACCAAATTTCGTGAAGATGGGGCCATGAATAAGAAAGTTCAACATGGCGGATGTTGTTGACCGTTATGACCGTTACGCATAGAATTTCGAAATGAAACCTGCTTACCTTTTGTAAGTAAGCTGTAAGGAATGAGCCTGCCAAATTTCAGCCTTCTACCTACACGGGAAGTTGGAGAATTAGTGACATTTGGAAAATTCAATATGGCGGCCGACAGTGGGGTCATACCACCGAAATAAGTACGTACATCGGTTTTGGTTAGCGCAGGGAAGCCACCTACCAAATTTCGTGAAGATGGGGTCAGCCTTCTACCTACACGGGAAGTTGGAAAATTAGTGATGTTGGAAAGTTCAATATGGCGGCCGACAGTTGCGTCATACCATCGAAATAAGTACGTACATCGGTTTCGGTTAGCGCAGGGTAGCCGCCTACCAAATTTCGTGAAGATGGGGCCATAAATAAGAAAGTTCAACATGGCGGACGTTGTCAACCGTTATCGACCGTTATGAGCGTTACGTGTAGAATTTCGAAATGAAACCTGCCCAACTTTTGTAAGTAAGCTGTAAGGAATGAGCCTGCCAAATTTCAGCCTTCTACCTACACGGGAAGTTGGAGAATTAGTGATGAGTGAGTGAGTGAGTGAGGGCTTTGCCTTTTATTAGTATAGATTACAAATGGGCCACCTTCAGGTAACAACTAATAGATTACATCCTACAAATGTTTTGCCGCAGTAATTAAAGTAAACTATGTCTTACTAGTTGAAGTACTCAATTTGCAAACATATCCCTCCATCTGTGTTAAAGCAGAGCTGGAACAGACTGTGTTACAACAACCTCCGAATACCTACTTGGAAAATGTAGGATTACAGTTATAATGGCAAGAAAACAGCAATTAAAAAACGAAATGGAACAGACCATTATTACCCTTAAAAGTGTAGGCCTTTCATTTAAATAAATTGCAAGAAAGATCAAAGTGTCCTTGATTACAGTGATGTCTTATACAATCCAATGGCGACTGGAAGCTGGAAGAAACTCTGATAGGAAGAGATCTGGCTGACCCAAAGTCACAAGCCAATCAGATGACAAGGTTTCTGAGGGTCACCAGCTTGTGTGATGGGCGCCTCACAGCACGACAACTTAACAGTGCAGGTCGAAGAAAGCAAATCTCAGTTTGTACTGTGAGAAGGGGACTTTGTGCTGAAGGTTTGACATCGTGAGTGGTAAGAAAGCCATTCCTTAAAGGACAAAAGAAGACCCTAAAATACCAGCTATAGACTACAGGAAGAAAGTCTTATGCGCGATGAATTAAAATTTGGAAATCTTTGGTTCATCGATCAGGGTGTTTGTACACCGTTGAGTTGGTAAAAGGATGTGACCTCTGTTATCAAACATAGAGAAAGAAGTGTGATGGCGTGAGGTTTTTTTTCTGGAGGCTGAGTTGGTGACTGGCATTCTGAATCAAGAAGATTGCCATATTTGGGCTGTTATATCAGCAAAAGGTGGCTACTTTAATGAATTGAAAATTTGTACACTTAATGATTCTTTGATTTATGTTTTTATTTGCCATTGTTTATTTGTTCTATGCCTTGAATTAATGAAACATTAATTAAGACATTAAACTGTGTGTATTTCTATAAAAACTAAGGTGTTCTAAAACTTTTGACCAGTACTACTTGGGAACTTTTAACAGTTTAAAACAGAGTTAAGGATTGGAATGAAAAGATTGTGAATGTTAAACCAGTGTCTAAAATATCCACAATATGAATGTGATAATTGATTTTAACCTACATCTGGTATTGAGACTGCTTTCATTTGTAGCATGACCGGTTTGTATCCAGAAAGTTTTTGTTTTTGCTAAAGGCCTCTGGAAATGATTAAAGAGCAGGAAATGGGTTACTATTCATCTAGCCTGCTGCCTGCTCATGTTGCATATCTTTTTCTCCAACCTGAAGGTAGTGTGTGTGTGCTTTTGGGGGTGGGGGAGTGGTCAGGAGTTGGAAAGTTATTTATTTGTGGTTGTAGGAATATGTTGAATATAATGCATTGGTCTGAACTGACAAAACACTTTGTATTGCTTCCAGTATTAGAACTAGAGAAATTGTCTTAGAATGCTTAAATGTAGTCTATGCTGTGCTAAAGGACTTCTTGCACAAACTATATTAAATTCAGTGGTTAGTTTTCCAGCATTTTTGTGCAGTACATCTAGTTCCCATTGTCCAAAATGGCAATTCACTTTTTGTTTTCCTTGAAATATAATATGTTGGCTTAGGACTGCTTTAGGACGGTTGCCAAGTTTCCCCCGACTTTTCCAAAGAATTCTCATTTCAAAAGCTTTCAGAATATTATGTGCATTTTTCTCCTTACTACTTACATTTTTTAATTTATGAAGATTTAGTCTTAGCTGATCATATAGGGTTATCTCAAAAATTGATTTATTTATTTTTGCCGAGGTATGCTTGATTCTGTGTTATGTGTAGATAAGTGCTTCTGATAAGGTTACCCACAGCTAATTGGTCTGAGGGGAGGGACACATAAAGAACAATCCATAGTTTTGACCACCCCTGAGTGTTTTAATAAAATAAAAGACAACCTTGCATGGAACAGGACCTACTTGTGTCAGGATTCCTGAAAGTGGTGCTTACTACAAGCACCTGGGGCCTCATGCATAACATCTTAGAACTCGCACTATAACATGACGTGAGCACAAAAGCTGAAATGTGCTTACGCACAGAAAAATTTCAGATGCATAAATCTGTGCGTTCACCAACTTCCATGTTGTTCCGCTACATAAGTCCTGGTCAGCGTGAAAAGTAACGCTCGTGCACGCACCTGCTGTCCTGCCCCAACTCCTCCCAGAATTACGTCTCTTTGAATATTCAAATCAATATAAATAGCCCTTAAGCTCAGTGTTCTGTGAAAAGACAATGAGAAAATGGAAGAATTTCAGCAAATACCAAGTGGAGGCAAGGAAACATGTACTATTTGTTGGTTTAAACAGTGGTATAAACAACAAAAGGAAGCTGATCGACTGACATAGTGTGTCAGAGAAACTCGAAAGCTCAACTTCTCAAAGTCGCACAGTGCCCGAAATAAAAAAAAAAGTTGTCACATATCAAAGTCATCGTGAAAAGGCGAGTCGTAGCCCCCCGTCTGAGTGTCATATTAGGGTACAGAGAAAAAAGGGGCACACAGTGGGGAAAAAGCACGAAATGTCAACTTCAATCTTGAAATTTAAACTTTAATTACGTAGTTCATTTTGTCATTAAATTAGAACATCATAAACTTCATCTTAAAATCGTTTAATTAACCATTTTCTCCAATCACATTGTAACTAAAGTAGCACGTTAAATGCTTTTTGTATGTGTTCTTCGTGCTCTGTGTGTGAACCACTACATGCTTCTTAAACCGGCTCTCTTCCTCCGACAGAACACAGAATCCATTACATTCGTGATATTACAGCTCTCTGAATAACTAAAATACTGAGATGTATACGTGATATCATTTTCATGATGATAGGAGTTAAAGCATGTTTAACTTTTGCCGAAATTTGTTGCTGCATTTTTAGCTGTGTCGTTATTTTCTCTTTCTGTTTTATATTCAACTAGCAAGATACCCGTGCTTCGCAGCGGAGAAGTAGTGTGTTAAAGAAGTAATGAAAAAGAAAAGGAAACATTTTAAAAATAACGTAAGATGATTGACAATGTAATTGTTTTGTCACTGTTATGAGTGTTGCTGTTGCTATATATATACCTGTGTGTGTGTGTGTGTATGTATGTATATATATATATATATATATATATATATATATATATATATATATATACACACACCTAATTCTGGGCTCATCAGGCGTACACACTCACTGCACCCCCTCTCGGGAATCGAACCTCAGACGTCGACGCTGATACTGATCACTGATTTTTATGTTGCTTGATCGACTGATTCTGATACCGATTACTATTTATTTATTTTCTTTAACCCTTTGAAACACCTTTTATACTAAGGTTCTTCGTTACCAGACTCAGAAGCCTTATGTCCTTTATTAAAGTGTATTTTTATAATTAAACTATAGACCATAGTTGTTAACTGTTCATTTTTTATTAACAAAATGAAATTCTGTAGGCTTTTTGTTCAGTGATCTTAAAATACATACTTTAACTAATGAAATATACATAAAAATATGTATTCATAATACATATATCATAAAATAAATGATTACTAGCTTTTATACTATTAAGTTTTTCTGTTATGTACTTATCTAAAACAAGGTGTAATTTTAAAGGTAGTTTTCACCATTTCCCTAAAAATAAATATCTAATTTTTTTTCACACAAAAAATGAATGCATATTGGCAATTAAACACTGCTTAAATGTATATTAACACTTTTTTATGTTTTAATAATTTTAAATCATTAATTTGCACTACAGGGTTTTGCTGCTGAAATATACATTTACTATATTTATAAAGGTATATTTTTTCCTTCACTATATGAACTAGACATTTGTAATTCTTTAGGTGTTACCAAAACGTATGCTGTATCACATATAGCAACAAATAATAAACACTGTACAAATCTTTAAAACAAAGCCTGTTTTTCTTAGCAGCAATTTCAAGTTTGTCTGGAGCTTTTCTCATTGCAATTAAAACCTTAAGCTTCTGCATTTTAAACAAGCTTACTGTCCAAAGTCAAGTGATGTTCATTTAAAAGACAAAATGAAGGCCTGAATTCAATTAATTTTTAGTTTATTACTCCACTTTCTTTAACGTGAGAGGCACCTATACCAATCACCTCTCGTTCACTGATAAAAACAAGTCTCCGCTGCTGTTCCTTGTTTACACGGCAGGAAGTTTGCTGCAAAAGAAAAACAAAAAAAAAAAAACAAAGACAAGAATATGCCCTGGCTCAGTTACCATTAATACCTCGATTAAAGGAACACTGCAACTAAATTACCATAAAGCTTAGAAAAGTATGGGCTGAAAATATCGGTTTTGGTGATCAGAATTTTTACTGATCACTTATCAAGTCCTTTTTTTTTTTTTAGTAATTGTCCAGTTCTGATTGGCGTCTCATTGATTGGAGCATCTCAACATTTTGGTGACAGGCATGACTGAGGCAGGTTCTCGCATGCTAGATCTTGTCAGTGAAAACCGATTCTTTAAGTGTGGAAAGTATCTTCATCAGAATCATGTGAAAAATACTTACTGGATGTAGCTTGGCAGACCTTTGTTCACGACATTAGCTCTGGACCAAATTTAGCAGTCAAATACGATCTCATTCCTAGTTTGGGATTGCCTCATGGGAAAATGGCCTTGGACAGTGGTAGGCTTGGAATATTCACCAACCCCTGGTTGGATACTGTACAGTTAAACTGCTCCATTGAATGAGAGGGTTAGCTCAGTAGAACAATTGTTTGTTTGTACACCCAGGCTGTTCAAGGTATTCAGCTGTTTTAGGAGACACAGAATTAGGTGCTTGAAAAGGTACAATCTACCAATTACAGTCTGACTGGGAGACTTTGTTGTTAAAATCTTGAATGACAGATATGCTTGAAGGAAAAGCTTACTTTAATTGAATCCAAGTGATGAATTGTTATTGGACTACTGTGCTAGGTAGTGATTATCCAAAACAAACATAGTTTGAAAACAAGGTTGCTCGCTGATGTACCTCGGGCCAAATGTCAGTGATCAGTTTTGTTGGTGCATCATCTGATTTGAGAGAAAAATGTTTTCGATGCTTGATTAAAGAGAGGCACTGATCTGACAACTGATCGCCACTTTGTAGTGTTTTAGTTCAGATGGAACAGTGTGCTTTCTGCACAGATATGGAAGTCATAATGGTGGTTTAGGGTGTGCTGAGCATGTGCGTAAATACCTCTCTCAGATTGAGCTCAACTTTCCACCGTTACCGTTTCTTCTGCATCTTAGGAAAGAACAGGGATGAAGTGATGGCGGAATGGTGGCTCTGAGGCTAGGGATCTGCACTGGCAATCGGAAGGTTGCCGGTTCGAATCCCGTAAATGCCAATAGGGACTCTGCTCTGTTGGGCCCTTAACCTGCAATTGCTGAGTGCTTTGAGTAGTGAGAAAAGCGCTATATAAATGCAAAGAATTATTATTATGGATCTTGTTGAAGGCCTTAAATAATGTAGGTTATTGAAAGGAGCTGAGGCTAAAAGGCTGTTAACTCCCCATATGGCAGAAACTGTTGGAACTGTTGGCATTCACCACGAAGTAAGGGAAGTTGTCAAGTTGAAAGTGTTCTTCCTGATAACAAAGAACAATAGCTCTATATATTTGACTGTGAGGTACCAGCAGGTCTTAAAGGTGTTAATGTGGTTGAAGTTTGGCGAAGGTGAACATTTGTACAACTTGATGGAGTTTGGGCAAACCTTTGACAACATGGAAATGGTAGGCACTGGCAGTACCCTGCCCAGACTGCTCTGAGTAAAAGTTGGGGAACTTTAACATTAACTGGGGCTACCATTGGAGAGCTCTTAGAGGAACTTCTGGACCCATCTCATATGACCTTCTTGCAGGTTAAGTGAACTGCTGTTGTTAAATTGCACCAAGTGTGTTTGGGTGTATTCACCTTGCCATAGAGATTGTTCCTGTCTTGTGACTTATGCTTGCTGGGATAGGCTCCAGCTTCCCCACAGCCCTACTCTGGACAGACAGGTTAGGACAAAGGTTGGATGGATATAGTAAGCAGTTCTAGAAGCATGGGCTGAAGTTGGATCCATCTGTGATGGTGAGGTCGCTGCACTGATTATTTATTTTATTTAAAGGTCAGGTTGAAAGGGGCAGTGAGATTTGACCTGTAAATGCCGACAGCACTGGTTGTTGTTGGAGTGTTTTGAACAGAGTGTCCCTTCAGTGTTGTGTGGCAGGTGAGGACAGTGCAGACTAAGGTGTTGGTCCTCAATTTTAAAAGGGGGACAGGATGGTGTGTTCCAGTTACATGTCTCAGCCTCTTTGGAAAAGCTTTGGAGACCGCATTGGAAGTAATCAAAGACAAATGGGAACACATCCCCAGATTAAACAGTCCTGCCCCTTAAAAGGTTATGATGGGCAGAGATATGCCCCCCAAAATTACAGCCATTGCTAGTAATTTAATATACTGATACCATTTCATTTCTCCTATTTCTTCTAACGTAACTTTTTATTATACTGCTTCTGTCTCGTGTCTCATGCCTGATTGACCATGCAAGTACTCTCATTTGTAGGATAGGTCACATTGTTGTACTCTGCTGAAATAGCTGTAAACACCACCACCAACATAACAGACATTAACTGTTTAAACAGGTCAATCTGCAATTGATCTAGACTGTCTTGAAAGTGAAATACATATTGATTAAACGCTTCAAATGCATTGTAAAGATTGACGAGTTTTCCCTTGCAGTCTTGCTCAAGAATGAGATTTGAGGTGATCACGGGATGGACTAATGAGTGGGTGTAATGGCAGAACGGGGCAGGGGAGCCTGTTGAGGCTGTTTGAGTATGCAGTTAGGATGCCCTTGAGCACCCTTCATGTAAGGTATACAAATCACGGCCTGGGGCATGCTGGACGGATTATATCTCCCTGTTGTTCTCTGTGTGTGCCTGTGTCTGGTCAGTAGCCCACCTCTGCATGCTGCTACTGTTACCTTTACTTATGGGGAAAGAGGGAAGTAAAATGATAATGGTGACCAGATTTCTTGCCTTTTTTCAAGTTACAGATTTTTCAGTAATTTTATTAAACAGAAGCCAGTTCCTCCTTTAACTGAAATTTTTAGTTCAATAGCAGGGAAGTGCCCTGAAGCCTTGACTAAGCTCGGGATATTAGGCGTCAGTCATTGCTGCTTGCAGCTATGTACATTTCTTATGTAATGTTACTTTCGTCAACCTGCTTAATTGTAATTGTTAGGGTGGGGAGCTGCAGGAGCCAATTCTGTCGGCACTGTGAACACATTGCAGGGCTCAGTCGCACACTCCTACACTTGCACTCATGTTAGGCCAATTTGGAATCCCTTACAAAATTTAACAAGCACACCTTGGGCAGTGTGGGAGGAAACTTAATTCTCTTCTATTAAATCTGTATCTTAAATAATATTGTTCATCACATATTTCTGGTAACTTAAAGGTTCCAATTAGCTTTAAATTATTAGGGTTTTGTACCGTGTTAGCCATTATGAATGTAGTGAGAAGTCAAGTAAAATGACCTTTTATTGGCTGACTAAAAAGATGACAATATGCAAGGGGCCTGAGTTGCCTCGAAAGCTTGCATATTGTAATCTTTTTTTTTTTAGTTAGCCAATAAAAGGTTTCATTTTATTTGACTTCTCACTTTAAATTGTTAAAATTCTTTCTTCACAGCTATCCATTTTCCAACAGTGGAAAGTCATTTTTTTCTTCTTCTGTTTGGAATTAATTCACTTACCTGTACTACTTGAAAATATTTTGATCATAAAGATATTTACTTCATTGGTAACCACTTTTGGTATTAGAAATTGGAAGACCCTGGTGTACATTGTTTCAAGAAGGTATAATAGTGGTTTGAGATGTTTGTTTAAAGGAATGAGATGATGTGACAGCAGTTGTAGTGCTTATTAATGGTGGGGAGTGGAGATGTAAGATGAACAATTTTTATGACATTAGTAATTTTAATGGGTGTAAACTGAGAAGAATATCTTCATATGCTTTTACGTCCCTGGCTATTGTCAGAGGTTATGTCACCCAATGTGAAATATGTCCTTTAAACAGTAGTAAATAATGTTTAGTGTATTCTGTATGTCAATTCTTCAATGTATGCTGATTGTATTTTTATGTGCCAGTTAGATGTGAAAGGGAGATTGGAAAGAAAAAAAAAACAACACACACATCTGTTTTAACTATCATGAGACAAGTGCCTGAAACCCTGGCAGGACCAAACCAGTTCTGCAGCTTAGAATGCAGGACATTGTTTGGCACCGAGATTCAAAGCGGAATGGAGGCAGGCCAATAAGTGCTTCAACTAAGTAGGCGTTTCTTGCTTTCGTCAGAAACAAACGAGCTTGTATTACTGCAGCGCAAGAAGACTGAGTGTTGGAACATTCAAAGAAATAGAGATTGCTGTTTGTTTGGGTTTATTTCACTCTGTTTGTAGCCTTGAATGTGTCTTGGAGAAGTAGCTGGGAATCTTGAATCATGTAAGATTTGAAGGTTTTATTTTTTTATGTTTTCAAAAGGTGGCATTTGGGTAATCAAAAATTATTTTAGTACAATTTTCTTTTTCCAACTGTTATTTCTGATGTGGACTATGTAGACATGTTATATGCCCAAAGCAGACTTTTGTATGACTACAGTTTGGTTTTTGGCATCTGTTAAGGTCATTTTTTTTTTTTAAATAGATTATTTGGAGGTGTGATTTTTATTTTTTTATTTTTGTGGTCATTTCAAATGCAAGTATTAAAAAATAAGCAAAGAATTGCGAAAGCATATTTTATTTCCTTAAAGTTTTTAGTCTTTAATTTTCTTTTCAAAACGCAGGCTTATGCAAACCAATACATAATTGTACTGTTCCTGATAGGCAAGTTATGTAAAGAAGGATGTAGTTCAGACATTAGTAGTAGTTACTATATCGATCCTTAATGTTTTTGATTATTTCAGAGCTATTCTATTGCAATTCTGAAACTGGACTTATATTTTGCTAGTGTTTGTATTTGCCCCAAATGGTGTTGCAGCTTCTGTGAAAATTGCTGAAGCTGTTGTCTTAATTGTGCATCTGTTCTTTAACTTATGTGGGGAACTCTCATATATGGTGGCTTTGTTGTACTTCCTCTGTGCGGTCTTTAGACCTCCTTCTGTCCTGTCGTTCAAATTAAAGTTGCAGATTGTTGAATACTGTGTCTTAATGCTACGTTGTCTGTATTTCATTTGAGACATATGTACAAATTTTTATTTATGCATTTTTTTTTTTTTTAAGTGTTGTCCCATTTCGACGTTTATGGTACTGTCTGCCTGCTGTTTTGTTATTTTTTTTTTTTCTGGGAATAGATTATTCCACCTTAACAGCTTTGTAAATGATTTTGTTAAAAATTGAACTGTATTATTTAAAGACTAAGTCTTTACAGGTAACGGTACAGGTGTTTGCTGTGTTTTACCATGCAGCACTAACATGCTTTTAAATCAATCAAGCTTTTATAATACAGTGTCCTCCAAAATGTTTGGGGCAAAAACACATTTCTTCTTGATTTCCGCGTCTGCTTCACAGTTTGAAATTCTGAATCAAACAATTCAGAAGTGATTAAAGAGCACATTGTAGACTTTCATTTAAGGGTATTTGCAGGTATTTGTGGTCACAGCATGCAGAAATAACACTTTTTCTACATGACCCCCTGCAACTCCACCCTCCAGTTTTCGGGGCTTTATAGTGTTGGGGACACAGCAATGGAAGGTCTATTAAAGCAGTCTTATTTAGTATGTTTTGTAAATGCCTTGCATGCAGTGACTGCTTGAAGTCTGTTAAGTCAAGGTGTTGAGGATCTTATCTGGTGATGCTCTGCCAAGCCTCTGGTGTAGGCATCTTCAGCTCCTGGTTGATTTGGAGGCTTGTCCTCTTAAGTTTTCTTTTCAGCATATGGAAGGAATGTGGATCAGGCGGGTAAATCAAGGAAAAAGTGTCTTTGTCTCAAAAATTATGAAGGGCACTATAGCACACCATCACAAATCATTCCAGGAAGTACACAAAATACAATATGAAGTAGTATAACAAGATCAAAGGTGTGAAGAGTGTAGTGGACCCTGCAAAAATATAAATGAACTAAGACTAGTCTACAATAGTCTGCAAAGATGACGTGGATTTGTACTCCATTAGATTAGATACACCTACTGGTTGGTTTCCTTTTGCTCTAAGAATAGCCAGAATACATTTGGCCCCAAACTAAGCAGGACGTCCAAAGTGCTGCATGAGGCTGCTGGCCCACGTCCTCTTCACTATGTCCGGAAAGTGCCTCTATATTCCATATAACTTTTTCCATTTCCTGCTTTAGAGGGCCAAGATGACTGAGATGAAATAAATAGTGTGGCCACTTTAAGAAGCTTTTAATTCATTATTTTTCCCCTGGAACCATTCCCTGTATTTTTAGCCTTGGCTATGTGGCATTATGTTGCTGAATAAAGACATTTACTAAACATTGTTGCCATTGTTGTTGTAGATTTTTGTTCTAACCAACTTCCGTTTTTCATTGGACTCGTAGACTAATTAAGCAAGTCATTATTTCCCAGTTTCTGTGTTTTGGAGTCAATGTAGAGATTACAAAGAAATTTGTTTTATTAAAATATAATAATCATTTATATGGGGAACTTGCTTCGATCGCCAACCCCAAGCCATGCGCTACACAGCAGCTACTTTGCGTCTCTGCCGCTCATGTTGTGAAGAAGGGGGCTGAACGCATCCCAAGGAGATGCGGCCGCTTCTCCGAAACCCCTCTTAAACAGTGATACAATGGGAAACAAATAGTTTTTTTTTTTTTAACCTCCTCTTTGCTCGATCAGTTGCTGGGTTACTGCTGTGGCTGTGTCGCGTGATCTGCATCTCTCATGGCTCTTCGAACATTTAAAAGCCTGTGCAGCAGCTGTCTTTTTATCTCACTGCCTTGTCTCTCTTCTCCCCCAGACATCCTCTGCTCCTGTTGGGGGTCCCACTCCCGAGGCGCACCCCAATAAAGAGGAAGATTTTCTATTCTTTTAATTGACATAGGGAACTGTCCCCTCCGACTACACACGGAGCTCGATTCACTCCTGAAAGAGACTTGTTTGGTTGTAGTGTTTGAATAACGTTTCTGTCTCTAAAATCTCCTGTGTATCTGTGCAACTCTGTGACCCAAGTTTGACAGCGTATGTGGATTTCACTTTCACCAAACAACAAATCTTTTAATTCTTGTGGATATTCCTCTTTATTGGGAAGAAACAAAACTCATCCCTGATGGCAACATGAATTAGACAATCTCCAACTTAAAGATTAAATCCGAACAATATATTCAAAATCTTTTTGCTGTTCCGTTAATTCCGTTTGTTTGCACTAATGCAATCTTTCCAATTAATTTTTTGTAGACTTTTTGAATTTTCATACTTCCATTATATCTGATCTGCTGTGCATGTGTATCGCGACAACGTTTTTGACTTCTTTTACGACGTTCTACTTTTTGTCTCGCGGGACATGAAAGTGTCTCTCTGAGACAGTCATGCCTCATCTATCTGAAAAAGTCTCGTCCCAAGATTTTTTTTTATATACTAGAGAGATGTTTTTATTTTCAACCTAATTTTCATTCTGCTTTACCAGGTTTTCTGGTTATTTCATTGATTATTTACCGATCAGCGAGTCTGACACTGAAGTCATTACTGCTTTCATCATCCCCAGCGTCTGCTATGCTGGTTTCTAATTGTCATTATTAGGGGGTTAAATGAAGGGAGCAAACTACACAGGAAAAGGGGAAAATGTTAGGGAAAACAACAAAAGAGAGCTGAACATTTATAGCTTTAGAAAATGTAGAGAAAAGCCAAGCAAAATGACCCTTTTTATTGGCGAACTAAAAAAAGATTACAATATGCAAGCTTTTGAGGCAACTCAGGCCCCATCTTCAGGCAAGATGTAATGAGTTGCCTCGAAAGCTTGCATATTGTAATCTTTTTTTAGTTCGCCAATAAAAAGGGTCATTTTGCTTGGCTTTTCTCTACATTCATAATGGCTAACACCGTATAACACCCTAGTACTAGCTTTAGAAAAAAAATTGAAATATTTTGAAATATCTTGTAAATGTAAAAACTATACTGTTGTTGTTCTGAATGCAGAATAAGAGAAGAGTTAAAAAGACCAGCTAATTAAATGAGCTCAGTTGTTATCGATTATCACCGATTGTGAACAAAAACCTGCAGCCACAGGGGATCCCCAGGTCGGAGTTTGGGAGCCACTGCTCTATTGCATTCATCATTGGTCTATTTATATTTAAGGGAGCTATTGCTTGCCATTAAAATATAGCTCACACCATTTACACTGCTACCATCAGTCTTCATTTCTGATCTCCCAACTCTGTGGATTTGTGAAATAACATGCTTCTTCACAATATTGTGGTCTTCTCATCCCCATAAATCTATAGAATACAGAATTCATCAGGCCAATCAACATTTTTGTTTTGTCCCCTTTCTTCTAGTCTTTATTCTTCCCTTTGTCCATTGAAGTCAGGATTTGAATTTGGTTTGATTATTGACTGCTATACGCTTTGTGTAATGGAGTTCATGTACACTGCTGTTAATTGGCATACTGTAGCACATCTATTACAAAGACCACAGACCACTTTTTTAGTCATATTTTTTTCAGGCTGCAGGACTGCCATTGGCTGGATCTGTTTATGGTGGTGACCCATCCTTAATACAGCTGTAACACTGTCATGTAATATAACCCTGACACAGTTGCTGTTCTTAATTTATTCATGATAACATGCAAGATTCTTAATCTGAAGGAATCAAGCCTAGCACTGAGTAATCTGAAAAAGACATCTGATCAAACTTTGGGGCATAATTAGTTATCTGATGGGATGCAGTGTGTGACAGATTTTTGGCTTTTATAAAGAAGGAAGGATAGAACTGAGGTTTTGACCACTGTAAGCTTGAAGATTGCATTGCCAGTCCAAAATTGAAAGTATTTTTTGTATAGCTAATTGTACATTCATGTTTGTTTCATAATATTGAATTTGTGAATGCTTTCAGTACTCGTCTTAAGAGAAAGCAGGAATACATGGAAGTATAGTACATGTAAAATTTTATCCATTGAGTGTTTCTTTGTTCAAGGGGAAATTTGTATGCTTAAAAGTATTAGAATGAATACTGAAGCTTGAATATTTCAGTGTAACCAGTTGGGGGCACCAGTGAGCCTCAAACCCTTTAATACCCAACAGAGTCACTGGTTCAAGTAATGGATTTTTTCAATCCAGCACTCACACAAACAGTGAAAGATGGCGCAAAAACCATACAAACAAAGTTCTTGTCTCCTTCCATGTCCAGTGGAGTGTTGCCTGCTGCCTCCCGACTTTAACTCCCTGAAGTAAGGCAGCAGGCTCCTTTTATACTGGACCTGGAACAGCTTCTGGTGACTCAGCATGACTTGTGGGGAGTACTTCTGGGTTGTTTGAAAACCAGGGTAGTCCGCCCCCTACAGCGCCCCCTTGTGGCATGAACTCCAACAAGGCTGAACTTCTGCATTCAAGTTCCCATGAAACCCTGCTGATGTCTAAGTTGGGAGACCTTCCAGCAGGCCACTGCCACCTAATGTATCAGGGATGGAGCTGCTCACTGGCTTCCAGCTTTTGCTTGTCCATCCCCTGTCACCTACCATTTTATTTCAGTCATGCTGCTATCTAGCCAGGATGCCCATCTGTTCTCTGTGGCATTCACATCAGTTATCAGTTACAACAAAACTTTTCCATATGGTGCACTTTTATTTCTTCCTATCATCTAAAGCATGAATTCATACTATTATTTTAGGTAGAAGGCCCAGTGGAGGGCTGGGTGGTCTTTTGTCCTTGGAAACCCTGCAGATTTTTTTCTCCTAACTAACTGGAGTGTTTTCCTCCCGGCCATTTGATCTTGTTTTGTTGTTACTTATCTCTCTATTATAAAAAAAAAAATAAATCCTGGCAGGGAGACGATACGTGATCTTCTCGGAAGACAAGTTGACGTTCTGCGAGACAAGACAGTGAAGACAGAAAGACAGCTGCTGTACAGGCTTTTACATGATCCGTCAGCATCTCCTTAGCGTGAGTTCAGCTCCCACCTTCACAACGCGAGCGGGAGAGACGCGAAGTGGCAGGAGTGTAGCATGCCATCGGTTGGGGGGAATGGTTGAGCGGAGCAATCGAGATCAGATCAGACACTTTGACGAGACGCGAGAATAGACATTCCAACCTTAGGAAGCAAAACCTGTGAGACGTTGACTTTTGCATGTCTTGCCCACTTATAAACAATTTTAAACAAGTTTACGGACATCTAACCTAACGGTTGTTGGAATGCTTTTGGCAGACACACTTCATGTACTCCCAGCTCTTAAAACAATGACAAGCAGAACATGCAGCTCACCAGCAGCAGCAGAAAGACAGCAGCTGAACCAACCGCATCTCCTTAGCGTGCGTTCAGCACCCCCTTCACAACACGAGCAGCATTATATGACCTGCGAGAAAGAGATTTAACCACGCCCGGGGCAAGAAATAAAGGACAAATGTTGTTTTTACAAAAGTTTTAACATAATACTGAAAAAAATGCATATGTAACAATTCACATGAAAATAACAGTCTCTTTAAATTGTATATCCAGTAAACCAAACCCGGGGGTGGGTGAGCGAAACGAGCAGGGGGCGGAGCCCCCTAGTTCTTTAATATTATTGCCTTATTGTAATTGCTTTTCTTGTAACTTTTTCTTTGTAATCCTGTAAAGCACTTTGAGCTACATTGTATGAAAATGTACTATATAAATACATTTTGCTTATCTGGAAACATTTCTCTATATTAAAAAAAAAAAAAATCTTGGGTCGAGACGTGAGTTTCTTAACATCCTTTAAGACAAGGCAGTGAGGCAAAAGGGCAGCTGCTGTACAAGCTTTTAAATGTTCGAAGCGCTGCGCGACATGTAGATCACACAGTACGGCGGCACAAGCTGCAGCAGCAAGCCAACAGCAGATCAAGCAAAGAGGGGTTAAAAAAATGTATTTGTTTCCCATTGTATCGCCATTTAAGAGGGGTTTTCAGAGGAGCGACCACATCTCTGTAGCGTGCGTTCAGTCTCCCTCTTCACATCGCGCGTGCTGTGCCCCGGGGGCAAAGCCCCCTAGTTTTGTTAAAGACGATTTGGAAATAATGACATAAAAATTTTTTGTGAATTATATTAGTAAGTCATGACAGTGCAATACAATGTTCTGTATGAGCTGTTTGCACAGTTTCCTTTATTTGAGTAACATAATAGAGTGACAAGGTGGCCGAGTCCAGACGGCGGCTTTTAAATCTTCACATTGACTGTATTTTTGGTCCTATGCTTGTCAATTAATAAATCACAGCTCCAAATCTATCCATACACAAGCAACTGTAGTATGCACATGTGGTTTGTTAATTTTGGGGAAGTGTTAACTCGGCAGACAAAAGTGTAAATGTCACTTTTTCACTCATCTGTTGAAAATAAAACGTGTTTAACCTGGTAGTACTGGCAGTCCATTGCTTTTATTCAGTTGCAGATACAAAAGATGTATAAATTTCTTGCTAGAGTACTGATATGCTTAAACAATAAAGTTTGAGTTTTTTGTGCATCGATTGTAGCACCCTGTTCTTATGCAAATAGTTAAGTAGTCTTTATTCAGATAGACCTTAAAATGTGCATATTACATAAACTTAAATAATTAAGAATATCGGGGAAACAAAAGTATAACCATTGACATCAGTGAACGCACGATTAAACGTCAGTAATGAACAGTGCTTCACTCTAGTTCCTTTTTATGGCTTCCGTTGTGGTTGATCTGTTGCACAATAAAGGACTTTGACCAAACACATAATATTGGCTGCATTGAACCCTTTTTAATTGGAAAGGAGCCAGAGTGTAACATTTTTAAAGAAGTCCTGCTGAAACAAGTAATGTTTTGTATCCTGTCTTGCAGAAATGTTATAGTGGCATTTTTGGTAGTTTGTATCAAAACAAGTCATTGTATCATTTATTTACACAACACAATTGTAATCCTCATGAAACAAAGAACAGTGTTTGATATGAGCAGGCTAAACACTGGACAGCAGTCTGCAGAATTGGTTTTCAGGAATACTTGGTGTATGTGGTATGGCAAATGCATAAGTTTGTTTTTGTGAAGCAGTGTGAAATTTCATGCACTAATTAAAAATGAACATCTGTTAGAAATCTGATGTAATACTTTAATGGGAACATGACTGTAGTTGTTTAGGAGCAGGATTATTCTAGGACTAGTCCTAACCTACTGTAGATATAATAAGTAGAGAAATGGGTTTGGTGTCGAGTTCGGTGCCCTCAGGATCGCATCCCTACTTTTTGCAGATGATGAGGTGCTATTGCATTCATTATTTTGTGAATTCTGATGCACACTGGGCCGGCTTTCAGTCGAGTGTAAAATGGCCAGGATGAGGATTAGCACCTCCAACTCTAAGGTCAAAGTTCTAAAACAGAAAAGGGTAGAGTGCCCTTTCCGGGTTTGGGACGAGGCTCTGCTGCCAACGGAGGGGTTTAAGTATCTCAGAGTCTTCATGAGTGATGTAGAGTGCCAGAGTTCGACAGGTTGGTCGGTGCAGTGTTCGCCGTTATGAAAAATGGTACACGGTTGCTGTAATAAAGATTTCATCAACATTGGAAACAGAATTAGGCTTAGTTCACAGTAATACAGGGTGATAAATGAGAGAGAGACAGCATAATATTTTCCTGAGAGTAAACCCTGTTTAACTGAGCACAAAAGGTAACACAAATAAGAGTTAGAATGATGGTGTCTGATGTGAAATAAAAGGACTGGTCAGATTAGTCAGCTTCTGAGTAGGAGCTCTTTCTCCTTCAGATGCAGGTTCAAACTGAATGTGCACTTCCGTTGGCTGTTTTGTATGTAAAGATGGATCTTGAGAAAGTGGATTCTTCCTGGACTGAAAAAGGGGAATGTGTTAGCAACAGCGCCTCCTCTTGGCTTGGACTATTTTGTTTTACTGATTTTTGCCATTCCATCCACACAAACAACGTTTTCAACCAGTATACCAAGTCTGTCATATCAGCGTGGACAGAGAAAATTAAAGTATGATTATCATATTATCAGACACTGACTTCAGATTTGTTGTGATAATGGCATTTGTGAGTGTGAGCTCATCTTTACTGTGTGGATAGTACTTTTCTAACTTCTTTAAATCCGCCAACCCACACTTCACCATACTGTTTGTTTTGGCTCTACTCCTAGTCTGCATTTTCTATAGCTTTGGGTACACATTGTCTGTCTCTACACAGGAGTCCGTTTTTGTAGTTTCTTCATGAGTTCTTTATTTTCTATGTTTTCTTCATGCTTTCAGCATTTTGACATACATTGCATGTGCTTCATAAATAAATCTAGGTCTCGGCGGTCAAACCATGTATGGCCAGTAGCACTTATTTACATGCTTATGGCACTTGCCATGGAGAACATTTGAAATGAAAACAGTGTTTAGTCATTTAGCCACTGTTTATCAGTGTTAGTTTGGCTTAAGTCTTACTTTAGCTCTGTGTGACGACTGCTTACTTCTCCTTGAATAATACATTATGCTTGTATTATGAGAACACTGCTGCTGTAATTCATTGCATTTTTGGGTGCTGTCTAGAGTTAATTCCTACCTTGTATGTAGTGCCCTTAAAAAACGCTCTTCCTCTTGTAACTTGACCTGGATTTAGCTGGTTGGAAGAATGCATGTTCGGATGAATGAATGTTTTAATAGCTCTTCTCAATGTCTACTTTGTCATTTATCACATTGAACTTTTTATAGTTACTGTTTATTTTGTCAGATTTTTAACCACTTGTTATTTTAACATCCTGGTTATATGCACTTATTCACTATTTTAGCTGCAGGCTGTTTTGTACTAAAGAGCTATAGACATTCTGCAAATTTAAGCTGCTCAGGGTTTTTGAATACTATTACTAAATAAAGCCTAATTATACATTTAACAATATACCAAGTGTATTTAAACTTGACTGCCTCCAAGGTTCAGTTGGAGAACATAGTGAAATGATTTAAGCGTACAACAGGGTGCCTAGAGAGGAGTTATGGTACTGTATGAGGAAGTCGGGAGTAGCAGAAAAGTATGTGAGGGTGGTACAGGATATGTATGATGACAGTGTAATTACAGTGAGGTGTGTGGTTGGAATGGCAGCCTAGTTCAAGGTGAGAGTGGGATTACATCAAGGATCAGGTCTGAGCCCTTTCCAGTTTGCGGTGGTGCTGGACATGTTGACAGATGAGGTCAGACATAGTCTGTGGATGACATTGTGATCTGTAGTGAGAGTAGACAGCAGATTCAGGCGAACCTGGAGAGGTGGAGATATGCACTGTAGAGAAGGGCAATGAAATGCAGTAGGAGTAAGAATAGGTACAGGTGTGTGAATGAGAGAGAAGGTGGTGGAAGGTTGCGACTGCAACGAGCAAAGGTAGTGAAGGTAGATGAATTTAAATACTTGGGTTCAACAGCCCAGAGCAATAAAGTGTGTGCCAGAGGGGTGTAGTAGAGAGTGTAGGCAGGGTGGACTGGCAGGAGTAATCTGTGATAGGAGAGAGTACCTGCATGAGTGAAAGGAAAGGTTGATTAAAGGGTAGCAAGACCAGCTATGTTGTATGGGTTGGAGATGGTGGTGCTGATGAAAAGACAGGAGGCAGAGCTGGAAAAGGCAGAGTTGAAGATGCTACGATTTTCGCTCGGAGTAACGAGGGTAGACAGGATTAGGAATGAGTATATTAGAGGGTCAACACAGGTATGACAGTTTGGTGACCAAGTGAGAGAAGCTTGATTTTAAGATGGTTTGTTTGGCCATGTGTAGAAGAGAAATGAGGGGTACATTGGGAAAAGAATGTTGGGGATAGAACCGCCAGGGAAGAGGAAAAGAGGAAGGCCAAAGAGGCGGTTTATGGATGTGGTGAGGGATGACATGAAGGCAGTCGGTATGGAAGAAAATTATTTAAAAGACAGGAATAGATGGAGATGGATGATTTGCTGTGGCCACCTTGAATGGGAGCAGCTGAAAGAAGAACAACACACAAACTATTAATGTACCGTGTGATATAGAGCATTCTGTTTCAAATGTGACAACTGTCATCTCAAGGGGATTGCACAGGAACCAAATTTGCAGGCATGGCTTACCAGAAATACATTTTTCTTTTGCACTGTGCTGCCTGTGATCAGTTATTTTACTAGGATGTTAATACATCTCAGACATCCAACATTTCTGGTGCAAGGAAAGCTTCAAATCCCAATATGCTAAATACAACATAGGAAGTGATTTGTCACACAAATTAGGCCAAAGAAAGCCTTTTAAGGGAAAAAAAATCAATTCATACAACAAGCATGTTTATGTAACCCTTAATGTGGTCTTCTAGCAGTTAATACGTTGGACTCTAAACCACATGGTGGCCTGTTAACTCTTCTCTGCAGACTCTTGCTTTTAACCCTGACCAACACCTTTTGCCTGATAGTGCTTGTGCTGCAGAAATATTAGGAAACTATATACTGTATATAACATGTAGTATTTTATTATTGTCGCCTTGAGATAGAGATTGAAAATATTTAAAATACTAAATAATAAATTGCCAAAACCGTTAGTACTGGTCATCTTGTGATCCGGCATTTACCAGTTATCACTGTGAGGATCATTTATTGCTTCTTTATTGTTAGAGTGCCATTTTTAAAGTACTGTATGTCAGAAACTGTGTCTTAGGAATGTTTTATGCAGCCTGTCCACTTCTTAGTAGGATTGTGTTTTTCTGTAGATGATTTTGTTTACTTTAAATGTTCCATCATTTTATCTTGATAACAGCTTGCTATGAACCACAGTTTGACGGTAAAACTTGCTTCACTGGTTAATGCTATTTTTAGAAACTTTAAGCCGTTTGTTTGTATATTGCCTTTGCCACATAGCATCAAACTTCCAACGTTATAATTTTCTTTCCACATTCTAGCAATTTTGTAGTAATTTTATGTCTTTGTTATTTTAGGTCTAGCTACATTCAAGTAATTTTATGACTTTGTTTGGTATTTTCAGCAGTCACTATTCATTAAAGTTTCAAATTTGTCCTCTGCAGCCAGATTATATATTAAAAGCTAACGTCTTGAGGCAGCCTTTTCAGATTACTGGTACATCGACTGCTAAAATGCAGTACAGCAGATGTTTTTGGGTTGTGTGTGGATTGCTGAGGTGTTCATGCTCAGGTGCAGTTAGTAGTTAGTAGTATAGTTTATTTACTACTTTGAGTGACAATTCAGTTCTCATTTCCAACAAATTATGCGGCAGCTTTGGAATATGCAAAAAGGAAATAAAATTCAAAATGAGTGTCTTCTAGAATGACATTGCCTATAATTGAAATAACCGACACATCTTTGTTTAAAATCTGGCAATGAAATACTTAGCTTTATTGGTATTTGAATCTGTTTTGAGTATGCTTACCCAGCTCATCTCAAGTGTCACTTTTTCTCCTGTGTAGGCCACGTTCAGAGCTGCGGAAAGAGCGCTCACGTGATGCAGCTCGCTCCCGCCGTAGCCAAGAGACGGAGGTCTTCTACCAGTTGGCGCATACGCTACCCCTGCCTCGGGGTGTGACTTCTCACCTGGATAAGGCTGCCATCATGAGGCTGACTCTGAGCTTTCTACGCATGAAGCGCATTTTGCAGAATGGTAGGGATCCTGTGTTTCTGACGTTGCTACATCTAATTATAGTTTAATACAATAGCGTGTACAGTGTGACATGTTTTGAAAGGATTGTATATTTTCAACTTTTGGAAAATCTCTTTTCCTGTGAACTGATTATGTCCTACTTAGCACTGAGATTTTTATTTTTGATAAGCATGTACATTGTAGGGCGGCGTGGTGGTGCAGTGGTAGTGCTGCTGCCTCGCAGTTAGGAGACCTGGGTTCGCTTCCCGGTCCCTCCCTGCATGGAATTTGCATGTTCTCCCCGTGTCTGTGTGGGTTTCCTCTGGGCGCTCCGGTTTCCTCCCACAGTCCAAAGACATGCAGGTTAGCTGGATTGACGATTCTAAATTGGCCCTAGTGTGTGCTTGGTGTGTTTGTGTGTGTCCTGCGGTGGATTGGCACCCTGCCCGGGATTGGTTCCTGCCTTGTACCCTGTGTTGGCTGGGATTGGCTCCAGCAGACCCCCGTGACCCTGTGTTCGGATTCAGCGGGTTGGAAAATGGGTGGATGGATGTACATTGTAGAGTATATTAAGCTTCTTTATGTATGTAATCATTTATATATCATTGTATGTTTTTCCATTATATAGGTTAATTTTGTAGGGGAAACTGGAATGATATGCATAATAAATAATAACTTTTAAATTATATCGAAGTGTGTTGTAATGAAATCGATCCAGTCTTTATTTCAGCATCATCACAGGTTCAGAAGTTTAACTTGTCCAATCTTATCTGAATTATATAACTGGATTAATTATTTTAAAAATATGCCAGTCTTGATGTAGCATTTGGTGCTAGAACTAATTTAAAACTAATGAAAGTGAGCCCTCTTTGACTTTGGTTGATATTATGTTCACATCAGATTCCTTCCGAGAAGCAGAAGACGATATAGATGGTTACTACTTAAATGCCATTGCAGGATTTGTAATGGTTCTGTCCTCTGAGGGTGACCTGATCTATTTATCTGAAAATGTCAGCAAGCATCTTGGTGTGCCACAGGTGAGTTTAGAGATCACATTGTTGCAAAGGTTTTAGTCACTTTTGAAAGTGTATGAGCTGGTCTGCATTAAGTTTTACATATTACATGATATTGTGAAGATAATAATAATTTATATATTATAGATGCAGATAATAGAATGTTGGCATGTAAAGCCCATAACATTTTTACATGACTTCTGGTTGTGTGGTATGTCAGACTTACTGACAGTAGTTGCTCGGTAAACTTTAAAAGATTTGAGTATTGAAAAAGTTTCTTTCCTCTCTTTCTTACCCTGCAGAAGTTGCATACAGCAAGGTAGACATTTTTATAATTTTACTTCCAAACCTTGAATGAGAATGGTTCTTTTAGTTGATTAATTCAGCAATACTAAATGATTGTTTCTTTCAGTCACCATTTTATTGCTACGTATTTTCTAGATCTTTGTTGTATGTATCTACCTTATATTTAGGCTGTGATCTCACCTTTCCTGCAAAGCAGTGTTGAAAGTTGAACTCGGAGAATAGCACTTTGCTGGCTTCAGTTTAGAAACTGCATGCTGGATTTGCTACTGAGTCATGCATACCACAACACATTAGTTGAATTTTGTAACCTTAAACAACTCTTCTACAATGAAATATGTGCTATCACAACACTGTTTACAGTCTGGAATGTTGTCAAGAGATGTTTATTTCATATTAAGTTTCACATAAAAATAAAAGCAAAAAGTTATCAAAATAGTAATACAAATATTTCCTTGTCCAGTGCTTACTAACAATAGAAAAATATTGTACATTTATTTTGATTAGTGGATCTGGCAATTCTGGTATTGTATTAGTTTTAAGTTGTGTGTTTTTGTTATAATAATAATACATTTTAGTTCTATATTGCCTTTCCCATGCTCAAGGCAGTATACATTTGAGCACTTTCCCAATGGAGATTTCCTCTGAATATAAAACTTACCATGAATACATGCAAATGGGGGGAATAGAAGGTTTACCACCCCACCACCCTATCCTCGGTGTAAATAACTGTTCCATTTGCATGTGGATTTGAGGTTGTTCCCAGAGTGGATGCTTTTCACTAAGTGAACATGAAGCTACAGTCATTATGTCACTACATAATTGCTTGAAAAATTGAGATAAAAGCCCAAACCTTTCTGTATATACCTAAAACAAATCCCTCATTTCTTAATATATTAAGCATTAAAAATACACTATGTCATCTTATTAAGTAAGTCTATATACTCTTCATGGCAAAGCCACCTATTAGGAGCTTATGATAATCTAGCACCAGGGAGGTGTAAGGACTATCGGAATTTTACTATCAAGAATGTCATGATAAAAGAATGAAAAGGTTTTTCCATATAATTCAGATATTAATATGTGTCCGTTTTATTTTCTGATAATTGTCTTTAAAATGTTTTAAGAATTGTTAGGTTCAATATTTGTATAACTGTATGAGTTATTCTAACATTCACCTAATATCTGTTGTTTTAGCTGGAGTTGGTAGGTCAAAGTATTTTTGACTTTGTACACCCTTGTGACCAGGAGGAACTTCGGGATATCCTGACTTCAAGACACGGTGAGAATAGAGGGGAAATGCTTGTTGGTTGATTGTTGAGAACAAGAGCTTTGATAATTAAAGTTTTTGATTTTTTTTTTTTTTTATAGTAACATTACTGTATTTTGAGCACAGGTCTCAAAATTGAAATTACTCTGGCTTTGAACATAGTGAATTCCCAAATTTTAGTACAGGGAGCCTATAATGGCCTTCAGGGATAATAAAGACAGGAACTCAGTATTTGAGGTTCCTAATATTTATTTTTAGTGTTCAGGGTTTTATTAAAAATAGTATTATGATTTTAGGGATTTTATTAGTCTGTTTTTGTTCTTTTTATATCTATTTTGAAAAATATTTTTAGATGTCCATATTTATTACTGTTTTAAATATTTTAATTTTGATTAATGGGGGGAATTCATTTTTAACCCTCTATTAAAAAAAGAAAATTTAAATAATTGATTTTAGTAAATTATTGGACACATTTGAAATTATTATGTGGATATTTTAGAACAGATTAATAGACTTTTTATTTAAATTATGGTTTTACAATTGGTAGGATGGTTGGGGATTGTAAAATAAAAGATATATAATTGGGGTGATGTGTGCCAATGCAATTCCAATATAGCCTTCGGGCTATTATCCCCTACCCTAAATCTAACCTAGACTTAAGGCTCTTAATGTTATTGTAAAGAGAAAGAAAGCGTACTTAAGTAACTTCTCCACTTACTTATTCCTGTCGTAATGGTAATTTTCAAAACATTGTGTAGTTCTTGAATGTTATTGTGCTGACACAGTTTTCCCACTTCTTCATATCCATTCAACACAGGCTACTCAAAGAAAAAGAATTCTCAGAATCAGGATATTCAGACTGAAAGAAATTTCTTCTTAAGAATGAAGAGTACTCTAACCAGTAATGGCCGTACAGTGAATCTTAAATCAGCAACATGGAAGGTATTGGCCATTAGTGTCCTCTTATTTTACGTGCAGTTGTCTGGTGGTGTTTTTGTTTTTTCTATAGACATTGCAACTTTCATTTTCCCTCTCACTTAATGTATTTATGCCCTCAGAAATGCTTATAAGCCTTGACAGATATTCCTTCTTTTCCATCTTTCTGAGGCCTTGTCCACCCTTAGCTTCATTTAAAAATGCAGACATTTGTCACCATTTTGATTTTCGTCCACCTTGGCCTGTCATTTTAGTCTTAGAAAATGAAGATTTCTGAAAAAGCTTCCCACAGCTCAATAATTTCATAAATACAGTGTCTGTATTATGGTTTGGACAGGTGAAAATGATACTGTAATCATGCTCTGGTAGATTCACATTTCTTTCATGGCTGTTCCCTGATTAGATTCTGCTCATTACAACATCTCACTCACTGACTGATTGTCATATTCCAACATAGCAGGCATAGAGTTGCTTTCCACAGCACTTATATGCATCTAAATTTTGGTTTGTATAATTTAAATGCTGTATAAATGCACAAAAAGCAAATTATTTACTTTTTACAGCAGCTTTATGATGAATCTTGTAATCTGGGTCATTACAGTTGTAGTGAAAAATTTAGAGCCAAGTAAATCTGGAAATCACTAGCTCTCCTACTTTATCATTTCTCTCTTCTTTAACAGCTTAAAGGTCTAAATATACTTTGTCCTTTATCTTGATTCTGTGTTGTTTAACAAGTGCTCTGGCTGTTTATTTTAAATAAGATCTTTAAAATAGCTTATTTAAGTTATTCACATTTTTAAACCACAAATAAAAATTTTCACAAAGATATATTTCCATTGGAATCCGTTTATGTTGTACCTGTATATAGCTTTGTTATAACATTTATTATATAGTTTGTTTACTCTCCAAGCACACTAATAACTTTGTCATTCGTTGTCTGAATAATCTGTTAGGATCCTGTTGTGTGTGTCTTGTTGTTTTCAAGTTCATTTATTGTCACAGTTTATTGAATTTTTTTTCTGTCTT
This sequence comes from Polypterus senegalus, assembly GCF_016835505.1. Lineage (NCBI taxonomy): Eukaryota > Metazoa > Chordata > Cladistia > Polypteriformes > Polypteridae > Polypterus > Polypterus senegalus. Next base: position 16,652,536 of record NC_053164.1, on the reverse strand, counting down.
TTTTCTCTTTCACTGTATTTTGATGGCTAGGATTGGTCAGGTTTTGGTTTTCAAAAAAAAAAAATCACCTTCCTTATACCTTTTAAATAGGTACTTCAGTGTTCTGGACATCTACGCACTTACCACACTGAAGAGGATTCTACAAAAGAAGGCTTCACTCAGATACCTCTCACCTGCCTTACGTTGATTTGTGAGCCTGTCCCACAACCGTCCACTATTGATTTTCCCCTGGACAGCAGAACTTTTCAAAGCCGTCATACCATGGATCTTAAGTATACACATTGCGAAGACAGGTGAGAATATTAAATTATTGTAATGTAAGTTTCAAAAACAATGACATACGAACATGGAGGAAGCAGAATTGTTAATAGCATAGAGAAATTCTGATTCGGCAGCCACATTTCAGTAAAATTGTATGTCATAACATTTGATTGTAACGATGCAAAAGATAAAAAAAATTCACTTTTCTAAATATAAATTCAAATGCATACAGAGGCTTAGTTTTGGAGAAAACCTACCTTTGAATGTGTAGCAGAGACAATCTTGTTTAAAGTCCTCATTATTACAACAGAAACCAACCCCATCGGACTGATATATTTAATTAGGTTCAGCATAAGTGTGTTATACTTGTATTGAAATGTCCTTTATTGTAGGTAGAATGCAGAATAGAGTATACAGCAGAAATTGTTTTACATTATAAAGGCAGTAAATTTTATCAGTGGCACCCACTTTCAAGTTCTACATGCCAAACTAAGAAATTAATTGAACATGTTTTCTTAAATGGGTTGCCTGTGTTGTTGCTGCCAAACAATTTCTCAGTTTTGAAACAAGCTTGTTATGCCTCCTGTTGACTCAGAGTTTGAATTAGTAGAAAAGTTGGGTATGTACCCTTCTGCATCAGCCATATTTAAACTGTGCTAGATGTCCAGTTTACTGGTTTGCTGCCTGTGGATTGCAACAGCAAATTAGTTTTGGAAAATGGGTCTTCTGTGTCTTCATTCTCTTCCCATTGGCTTTCTAGCTGCTTTCCATATGCCATCTTTGCTTTACTTCCAAGTTGTGAAGCATTTTTTCTGAAATAGAACTCATTTTTTGATATGAAATTATCAGTATTTGTTATCCTCCGATAAATAATAGTTCCTTTTGTGCCACGTTGACATGAGTAGAACACTCAAGAAATTATTTGCCATTATAGGATTTAAACCCCACATAAAAGTATTAAGGATAGAGCATAGATTTGGTGATGACACTGGAGCAACAAAAAATACTAGAGTGGATCAGATTTTTTTGGGGTCACAAACCCATTTCTTTCCTTGTTTGCTAGCAATACTCCGACTCTTCAGTTAGTGTTAGCTGTGGATTTTTTCATCACTGAAATTAGACTTAAATGATGCTGACATTTTCCATTTACATGAGGTTTACTTCACATTGCCAGGAGAAGTCACTTGGTCATATGCCTGAAAATTAATATCTAAAATATTATTCCTATGTTACTTTGTGTGACATAAATTCTTAAAATGAACAATTGTGTTTAGGATTGCAGGATCGGGATGTGCTGAAGCAATTGGCTTTAGGCAGAGATTGGACCAAATACTCCTAAATCCTAAAACTGTTAATTAACAAAAGTATGCCAGAATTTTATACTGTTCACTGCTTATTAGTAAGGCATACTTATTAAGTATAAGCAAGTGTCTGCCATTTGGCTGAAGGGCTTAACTGCTTTTCTGTTTTTTCTTAGACTTTGATAATGTATGCTGTAATTGTCCTTAATCAGATTTACCAACGTTAAGATTCAGGTTAGCTTATGGGGAGGAAAATTGAAGACACAGAAGAGCTTACCCAGTTCAAGACTTAATGCGGCAAAACAGGCCTGGTGATTTAATTTCATATCTGGAAGAAGGACCCCCTGAATTACACCTGTCGTGTATGACAACAGAGTATTTGACTTTTAGTACCAATCCAAGTACATCTGCAGAGCAAACAAATAACCTGGAAGGAGGTCTAGGTGGTAGACAGATCATAAAACACATGAAGTCAAATATGGAAGCAACATTCATCTTGACAGTGACTAGCTGGAACAGAAAGAGGAGAAGGAATTTTCAACCATGATAATACTGAGATCTTGACATCCATGATGTCAGAACAGAAAGTTTAGGTCGGTGCCTAGCTATTTAAACAGGTCATTATGAGAGGTAGTAGTTATGAATGTGTTAGGCCAGACAGGAAAATTGGAAATATGATAGGCAAGATTTCAGCCAATTTTTATTGCTTGACAAATTTTGAATTTGGGATACCCTTGAAAGCACAGGGAGATACTCGGATATATTATCCAGTAAAAGATGTGCAAGTAGCTTTGTATTTATAGCCTCTGCCTGTGATTTGAGTGATGAAGAGAGGAGGACAGAGAAGATAGTGGTGTCCATTTCTTTTCCAAATGGAAAATGGGCAAGAAATGTCTGCATATCTTAGAATGCTGCTGAGGCAGTGGGGTGTAACACTTATTATGCACAAAAGCTCTGCACTAAAGTCCATTTTGTCTGTTGATAAAACTATTAGCTTTTGTTACTTGCTGCACAACTTTTGTTCATAGGCATGCAAATGCATTTTCAAAGACTGAATTAAAATTTTGCATAAATATAGGTTCTATTTGTTTTACATACTTCATTTACCTCAATTAAATATACTATTTGTCTTTAACTCCTCAAAACCAGTTAACATTTCAGATTGCTGACTTTTATTCAAAAAACATTGTCTCATCTAGTACTAGCATGCATTCTGTAAGTCCTTGAAGGCATTGATCTTGTTGCAGTATAAATTTCACTTGATGGAAGGGCCAATTCCCTGAAGCCCTTGAAAGTCATAAGCTGTTTCATTACACCAGGTCCGTGGTTTTCCTGTTCATGTGAGCTGTTCTTGATCGTGTCATTTGGGAAAAATGGGCTTTTACAAATTTGTTTTTTTTTTTTTTTTGGGCTTAATTTTTTTAAAACTACACAGTGTTTTGGCTATTTCTCAAGCCTGTTTTTCTGCTCTATTAGCACGTTTCACCCTTCACAGAAACCCCCTCCCGTGCTCTTCAGACTTTTATACGTACTTTATCAGTAATGTAATGCCCCCATATCCCCCCCCCCACTCTTTAATATTATATATCAATTATATCAATATATCAAATCTTCGATGGGGAATCCCTATTCCCACTTCAATGGCACATACCTAATCCATTGCTCTCAAATCTTCAAGGTGGACCCCACCCCTCGCTTTTTGGTTTGACAAATGCTGTGGGTCGGGTATCGGGCTGGTTTCCTGAGCCACTTTATGGATCTTGAGTTTTCTTTAGCATCTGAATTTTTTTTTAGGACCTTTCCTCCCTGAAAACAATAGCTGTTTGTCTCATGACTGCTCACCTTAATGATCAGTAGATCCAATTAAACAAATAATGCATTGTGGTGTTGTGCATATTTTTATTTAAATAACCCAGAAAATGTACTCACATTTCACATATTTGTAAGCTGGTAACAGACATTGTGCTCATCTAAAATAATTTTTAAACATACAGTATTTTGTCAATGTAAAATTTTCAAATGCCATGGTGGCATTTGCATCTTGCATTCGGGGTGATAAAAAAGCACATTTGGTTATTCTTGTTTTTTTTTTCTCTCTCTTTATTCTAGAGCAGGGGTTCTCAATGTTGGCCCTGGGGACCCCCTGTGGCTGCAGGTTTTTGTTCCTAATCAGTGACAACACCTTTTAGCACTGGTCTCATTTAATTAGCTGGTATTTTTTTTTCTTTTATGCAACATTCAGAAAAGCATAGCAGCATGATTTTTACATGTATAAGACATTTATAAATATTTCTGCTTTTGCTCTAGATTTAAATACTTAAATCTCTTTTGTTGATTTCATTATACTTTGCCCTCTCTCTGTGCAGTTTTTCCCCCTTCATTGTATCTTAACAATGGCAAAACGAGCAGAGCAGACACCCAGACAAATAACACTGAATAATCAAAGGCTGCAGCTACTTTAGAGTCAGACCCACTTAGTAAATAATGGATTAATTAAACAATTAGAACACCTAGAAAAGTAGAATGAAAATCAAGATGAAAATACCGTTAAAAAGAAAAAAAATACATTATTCCTATATAACTGCTTAGTACATTTTAATATATATATATATATATATATATATATATATATATATATATATATATATATATATATATATATATATTTTTTAGCAGCAAACTTAGTTTTTTTAATTAATATATTGTTCCTTAAACACAGAACTTGGGAAGTATCAGTTCACTTAATTAGCCCAGGAGTTCAATTAAAAACAGAAGCCGGTACAAAAACCTGCAGCGACAGGGGGTCCCCAGGACTGACGTTGAGAACCCCTGTTCTAGAGTATGTTGCAATACACTGGTGCATTTTTAGTAGTTTTTAAAATGTGTTACAACTTTTGAGAATCAGACAGGATGTTAGATTTATTTGCAACTCTTAGATAAACTTTTTTTATTTATATATATATATATATATATATATATATATATATATATATATATATATATATATATATATATATATATATATATATATATATATATATATATATATATATATATATATATATATATATAATGTGTATATATATAAATGTGTATGTGTGTGTCTTTCGGTAAACATAATCTGTATTTTATACCTTGGTGTTTTGTTTTTTTCCAACTCCTGTTCAGTACTAGTGTAATAATAAAATGAGGAATGCTGCCAGCATGTGTTGCAAGGGTTTGTGTTGGCATAGATCCAGTTCTAGGCATTATGCCAAGCCCAGAGGTAAACGAGAACATTTTGTTCCTCTGATGTTAATCTGTTTAGGAGAGGCAGAGTGAATAGCTCAGAGAAAGCACTTTTTTTACTACTGCTCCTTTAATTCAACAGAATAAAAATATTTATCTATATGTATTGTGCCTGGCTAGACTCTGGTTCAAATGGTCTAAATCTAAAATATATTTTGCCAACGTTGGAATATTATTTCAATGCTTTATTGAATTTAATAAAGTTATTATGATATGCATTTTCATAGAAAAAATTGATATTAGATATTGATATCTGTATTAAGGTTATTTTCATGACAAAACAATCTGTATTTAATTACTACTAGGTATCAAAATTTGCAGATTATTTTTTAATTTGAACTAGGGGGCTTTGCCCCCTGCTCACTTCGCTTACCCACCCCCTCCCATCCCCCAAACCCGGGCACACTACGTTCTAGCCACTTCACGTCTCTGCTGCTCGCGTCGTCAAAAGGGGTTGTGGGCTAAATGCACGCTGAGCAGATGCGGTCTGATCAGCTGCTGTTTTTCTCCTGCTGCTGCTGAGGTGCGTGTTCTGCTTGTTGCACTGTGCGTCAATCATTTAAAAGCCTGTACAGCAGCTGTCCTTTTGTCTCACTGCCTTGTCACGCGTGACGTTAGTGTCTTTTGCGGGATGATACATGGTTTAATCCAGCCGTCTTCGGGATAGTTAGGAGCATTTGGCATTACCTGAGGTCTGTTATTGACTGGAGTTCAGGTAAAGGTGAAGGTGGTTATGATTGCATAAAGTGTTCCGTAGCAACTACTTATCTTTACTGAACAAAATTATATCAGTGTTGCAGGTTTTTTGCTAATTTCTTTGCATATATCTAAAGTAATTTCTAAATTTTTAACATCAGAAATGTTTTGAATTGTTTGCTTTTGAAATAGTCAAATTTTTAGTTTAGTTTGCCAGGCTTTTTGGGTATTCTCAGTTATAGGTGAACTAATTTAGATAGCTAAGTTTTCATTTAATTATACGACGTGAGACACAAAAATAACCAGACTGGGATTGGGGCTTTCCTGGAAAACCGTCTGGAGGTCAGCCAAACATTAATCATAGAACTATATCCCCTCCTACATGGCCCCTTTGAAACTGCCGACCGGCTAGGTATATCCTGTGAATAGCCCAGTCAGTATTTGCACAACAATTGCTACACAAGTTGCCGCTATAATGGCGAGTGAAAAAAATGAACAGTGAATCAACATCAAATTTTTCGTGAAATTGGAAAAAAAACGGCCACAGAAACTTATGAAATGATAAAAACAGTGTATGGTGGTGACAATTTGTCTCGCACACAAGTTTTTGAGTGGCAAGGAAGGACAAGAAAGTATGGAAGACGTTTTAACGCCCAGGTTGCCCATGCTCATCTCGGACGGATGAAATCTTTAAAAAGGTGAAATAGTTTGTTCGAAATGATTGTACTGATTTTTCCATAAAGCAGTTTTTGATTGACAAAAATATTTCTGTCCTCGATCATCCTCCGTATTCGGCGATTTAGCTCCTTGTGATTTTTACTTGTTCCCGAAAATCAAAAGTGACCTGAAGGGAACACATTTTTCTTCAATGGATGAAGTGAAGACAGAAACGGCAAGCCTGTTGAAGAAGCAAGAAGACTTCCAGCACTGTTTCAATCAATGGAAGATATACGTATTGAGCAGTGTAGAGATTGGGAGGGGAGCATATAGAAGGTGAGAATGTTTAGAATGCTAGAATTCATCAGTAATTTTTTTTAACCAATCCAGTTATTTTTGTGTCTCACCTCTTCTATGTATTTTTTGTGTAAGTTTTTGAAGTTACGTTTGAAAATGATATTGTGGAAACAACTAAAATATGCTGTTATACAAGTCTTACACTGTGTGTAGGTGGTGTATTGTGCTGTTGTCAAGTAGAAGAACTTTACAGAAAGGTTAAAAGATATCTGGATATGGTGCATGGATAGACCATGGACGGCATTTGAGTTAATCCTGGTGTTCATGAAATCACTTTTGAATTATTTTAGATGTGTAGTAGGAGACATTATCATCCTTGAAGAGGTGAACATCATAAGGGGGCAGTGTTTGCACTATATGGTACTGTACATGTGATACTATGTGAAACTTGGCCTCCTATTCCTTGCCTCATGTTTGACCAATCATTAGAGTAATTAATCACATAAAATGGCTACTAATATCATTACAGTTCCCCTATTATGTTTAACAGTTGTCAACAGATATTGCGGTTGAAGTCGACATTTGGATTTCTCCAAATGTAAGCCTGTCTGGATGTCATTAATAGGGTGAAAGATGACTCCTTAGACCATATTACTTTCTTTCCAGTCATTCAGAGGTTCGGGATTTGTGCTCCTTACACCTGGGTTTGAGTCTATATGTGATAGCATGGAAAGCAGCTGGTTCTTCAATTGCAGCCTTGCCATAAGTTCCAGCTTTGTGAGGCTCATGATGTACAGTTTATGTTGAGACTTTGTCTCAGAAGTGCTGTTTCAGTTCTGTTGTTTGATTCTTTTCTTTTCTGACATTTATCAACTGTCATATGAATAGTCCATTTGTCCTTGATGGAAACTGCTGTTTGTCTGTGTTTTGGATATCCTGCTATTATTTTGAGACTGCTTTTCCCTTAACACATGAAATCAGCTTGCATTTTTTTGAGACACCTGCCATTCGGGCACCAACTCTTTGGCCTCTTTGGAACTGAGATAGTTGTCTCATGTTGCTTTAAAAACTTGCAAATCAAAATGCTAAATGCCAGGACCTTTTTATAGCTGATACTGCTAGTAGGCAATCACAGTAATATGAGTTGCCTTCATTCAGAGCTGTGATTTAAAGTAGTTATTTCAAAGTTAAACTCCTTTTTCATGCAATGTTTTCTGTTGTTTTGTCTAACCCTGTACTTGCATATTTTAAAGGCGAGTTATCGGACTTTAGCATTACTATGTGAAAAGGATATGAGCAGATATGCTTGGAGGTAGGTTAATATGAAGGCATAATCCTATTTACATTTTTTCATCTGGAAACTAGTGATGACAATTAAGCAAAAGTTAATGGTAGTCATTGTCTATCTTTGAAAAGTTTGCACCTCCATTGTCTGTCACGCAAAAACTTGTGAACCCCTGGGCCTTCAGCCTTGATCTTGGTATCAATCAACAGCTTACAACATGAATCATGAATTGGACATGCGGGCTACCTCAGCTATGAAATTTGGCTTTTGGTTCTTCTCACGGCATGCTGTGGCTGACATTGAAAGCACAGTAGCATGTGCCACAGTCAGTAAAAGCTGTACAACAGAAAATCATACATGGCACATGAATTGGAGGTGTGGGCTACCTCAGCCACAAAGTTTAGCATTGGGTCCTTCTCATAGCAGGCAATGATACTGTGCACAGCAACATGCAACCACGTATAGAAAAAAGCTACACAACAAAGCCATACGCATTCAAAGATTTGGAGGTGAGGGCTTCTTCTACCATGTTATTGGGTTTTGGGTTCATCAAGCAAGCAAGCAAGCTAGTTAATTTAGCAGTGTCACTGTTCTACAATCTAGAGTTGAAAAACTAGGCTGGTTTCTGTATGACGGAGACCCTAAATTGAACTAGGTCGAGATGTGTAGAAGTGTTTTTCATATGAAGTTTGTGAGCTTCACTTTAAAAGGTTAGCTACTCATTAGTTCTTCAGAAAATCAGTTGTGACTTTTTTTTTTTTTTTTAACCTACTGCTTGCTTCGCTTGCCAACACCTCCCCCACCACCTGACCCCCCTGCACAACGCACTGTTGTGTAGAGGGGGGCTGAACACACCACAAGGAGACGCACGCGCTCGCTCCTCCGAAACTCTACTTAAACAGTGATACAATAGGAAACAAATAAGTTTATTTATTTTTTTATTTATTTATTTTTTTTAAACCTCCTTTTTGCTCAGTCAGCTGCTGGCTTGCGGCTGTCTGTGATCTGCATCTCGTTTAAAAGCCAGTACAGCAGCTGTCCTTTTGTCTCACTCCCTCGTCTCTCTTGTCCCCCAGACATCCTCAAACGCTATGCGATCATTTTTCACTGTTCCATTATTTCACTGAGTAATATTTTCTGTTTGTTTGCGCTATTGCAATCTTTACTATCATTTCTTTTTGAGACTTTCGAATTTTCCTACTTCCATTATCTCTAACCTGCTCTGCATGTGTATCGAGCCAAAGTTTTTGAAGTCTATACGACGTTCTACTTTGTCTTTTTCCGGCCCTGGGCTTTCTTTTTTGCCTTCTTTTCTCTCCAACGCTTTTGGGTCTTTTTGCGGCACACTGCTCTTCTTCGCTTAGTCATTGACGTGTCATCTAGAACCTATAAAATTTTTAAGAGCTGAGAGCACAGGAAGCGTGTCTGCCAAAAGCATTCTAACAACTGAGAGGTTTGATGACCGTGGTCTTGTTTGAAAATGTTTGTAAGTAGGGTGTGACTTGCAAAAGTCACCGTCTCACGGGACTTGCTTCCAAAGGTTGTAAGTATGATATGACTTGACCCCCTCGTGGGATGTAAAAGGAGTCTCTCTGTCTCTCTTCAGAAGATCTCTCTTCAAAAGGTCATGTCTCGTCGCCGGAAAAAAAAAATCTTGTCTCGTCCCAAGATTTATTTTTTTATAATAGAGAGATTTAGATTTTTCATTACTTGTGCCTAGGAACAAGTTCAGATTTAATTACACAGGACATCAAGTCAATAATCTCTAAAGTTTGACCAAGAAAGTTGAAACTGTTTAAACATTTGGAAATATTCCATTTGTGAAAACCTGATGTAATCCAATTCTGGATGTGGGGAGAACTGAAGAAGTAAGGTAGGAATTGACTATGGAATTTATACCAGTGCATTGCTTATTCACACAAAGTACATGATTTTTGCCCTTGACATTATAGTTGCAATTATGTATTTCTATTCATATCTTTACAGTAAAATACCTACAGTAAAACCTTGGATTGCAAGTAACTTGGTCTGTGAGTGTTTTGCAAGATGAGCTAAAATTTTTAATACATTTATTAACTTGATAAACAAGGCCTTGCAATTCGAGTAATATGTATATGCTTTGTCTGCTGAGCATCACGTGATCACAACTGAGCTGATGGTGCTTCTCTCTCTCACTGCGGGATTGTGGGTAATCATCTCCCATTCTCAGTCTGTCGGCGTGCCTCACTCATATAGTCAACATCCGTATGAGCGTATACTTATTTACTATAGCATTGTGACTACATGTGTATGTTGCAACGTGTGAGTCCCTGTCTTGCACCCCAAAACACGAGGCTTTATTCCACTTGAAACAGAAACAGCACAGTTATTTATTGTAGCGGGATCTGCCACTCTCCTATACACAGACACAGCAGTCAGGCAGGGTCATGGCCAGGTTAGTGGCCAAGTAATACTGTGCCCTGCACATTTATAATGTTCCTTGTATCACCCATCAACGGCAGGCGCTTATAGCATGTCCGCGATCTATTCGGATTCGCTTTTACGGTGAACTGCTACAGTGCTGGGATCCGCCGGTTTCTTCGGGATGCTCTTCCGCGTGTTGTCCCATTGGGTGGAATCCCAAAAGAGCTTAGAAACCTTACAGCGCATAAAGCATTTTTTAAATTTTGTGCCCAAGTGTAGTGACTCTTCAGGCAAAAGCAACTGTCATTGGATAGTCGCAGAAAAAGAAGATTCCAGTGAGCCAACAGATAGTAGGGATTCCGTTAGAGTGAAAGTCGTCCTACACAATAACCCAACAACCCCCCCATCTCCCGCACACCAGCCATGGTTCTTTTCAAAGGTAAAGTGCAGGTTCATTTGTTTTATGTATTTTTACTTTCTATTTTGTATTAATCATTTTTATATGAATACTTTTGGGTTGTGGAACAAATCTGAGTTTCCATTATTTTTTATGGGGAAATTGATATACGAGTGCTTTGGATTACAAGCACATTTCCGGAACGAATTATGCTCTCAATCCAAGGTTCCACTGTATTTTGGGTTGGCAAGTGCATATACTCTATTCTGTATACATAATCAAAACACATCAAGATAAGTCCAGTGCTCTTGAATTGCTTTGTTTTAAACATCAGGATGTTTTCATTGTTGCATTGGTTCTCTTAGCAGATCATTAAACAAAATTCAGAAATCACTTAAGCCAAGAAGAGACCATATATGGCATAACAGGAGAATCCCCTTTAATACTGTTGTGAGAAACATCTCACCACCTCTTTACAGATACTCAGAGCACAGTCGGTGCATTGATCTTTTATAGCATTCTCTTAGAAAAACATGCAATACAGAATAACTTCTATTGTTAAATTTAGAATTTGACAATATTGCAACAGCGTAGCAATCATGATATGTACGGTGTTCAGTTTTAGTATTGGGAACTCACTAATCACCGCATGGAGCTTGTGACCAGAACACTGGAGTCTGATCTAATCACATCAGGTGTGTTTTCTTAGTTCTTGAACAATTGCATTCTGGTTATGATCTCATGGGACAATTTGCTGTTTGCACGCATCATCAATTCAGCATAAATTTCTCATAAGTGTAATGAACCATTGGGCTCAGGTGTGTTTTCATGGTTTTACTCCACCACAAATCAGTTGTGATCACATAGTGAGTCACGTGTTTTAGATCCATTTCAATTTCTGTTCAACATTTGTCATAAAGTCAGTGCAACTTGAGAACAATAATTGCATGAGGGGATGAAGTATCCTTTATCCTAGAGTGTTGCTAATTTTGTGCATAGTGCTAATCCGAATCATGAAGGTTTCTGTTTTGTCTGTTACCACCATTTGCCCATGAGGGCCTGCTAGATATACAAACATGCATTGTAGTCTGACCAGTAATATTTTTGTTAGCCAAACATTACTGGGTCTTTGATGCTGATTGTTTAGCTTTTATGTGCTTGTCAAACTGTACTATGTGGCTGAAATTTCAATGATTGTATAAAATGGTTGTATTTTAGTGTGGAGTTGCCAACAAGTGGTTTTACAGTACATCCCCAGTATGTTTTTGGTCAACACCCTTGAAGCCAAACTAATCCCAAATTACAAATAATGCTGTTCATTTTCCTACTAAACCATAATCCTCATTGTTAGGTAATCTAGGCTCAACATTATTCATGCTTCTCAAAAGTATAAGTAATTCAACATGGCTGCCTATACACTAGTGCGCTTGATGGATATGTCTGTGATTGGGTAAAACACCCATCTGCTGTTTAGAGCAGTCTGCAACTCTGAAAACTTCATCTTTGACACGCTACTCATTGGAATGCTGTAATCACTACTTTTCATAAATTATAATATAGTGTGACAGCCGTAATCGTTATACTGAATGTTTTGTGTAGCCTTCGTTAATACCTCTCTGATTTTTAAAGTAGATATATACACCTTTTCTCAATTTATAATTTTTCAAAGTTTTTGAAATCAAATCTGTTTTACAGTCTTACTGACTTAACATTTTTGAGTCCAGACTACTGTTTCTGGAAATTGGGCCTCAGTACAGTAATCCCTCACTACTTCGCAGTTCACTTTTCACGGATTCACAACTTCGCGGGTTTTTAAAATAAAGTAGTAGTATTTCATAGTTTAAGAACAACAAAACAAATTCGGTGACTAAGTGCGTTGTAACATGGGCTGTGATTGGTACAAAGGAGGGAGACGACAAATCACAGCTTCCCGCTTTCTAATCGGGCCCGTGATTGGTGCTTTGACTGATGCCCAGATCCCACAGCACCTCCCCTTGTCGCTCTGTCACGGCCATTTCTCGCCGAGCGGTTTACTTTACACTGTACTGTGTGTGATTGTTTGTGGTTTCTTTGTGTTGAACTTCGCTTCAATTTTCACCCCCTGCAATGGCTCCCAAACGTGCTCCTTCTTCCAAGGCTGGTGCTGAGCCTAAACGCCAATGAAGAATGATGACGATCGCTGAGAAGGTGAAACTTCTGGATATGCTGAAGGAAGGGAGAACGTTCGCGGCTGTGGCTGCAGACTGGCTAAGGATCTGCAAGAGTGGTCACAGGAATGGGACGATGATATGGTTCGATCGGTCCAATTTTGCAACAAGGTCGACGACGTCATGACCGCCTACAAGCTGCTCTTCGACCGGAAAAAGAAGCAGCGGCAGCAGCTGCCGATCACAATGTTTATGCAGCCTCGCAATAAAGAGCCAGTTCCTACTACTACTACTACGGATACACCTTTGGAAACCGTGGAAGAGGTGCCCCAGGAAATGGCACCGCCGTCTGAAGAGACGTAAAATACAGTCATCGGCTGCGCAGTAAAAGTCATCATCACCTTCATCGTCGTCATTTTTACTGCACAGCATATTTATCACCATCATCACGTCGTATATAGGTATGTGTACTTCGCTATACAGTAACTGTAAACTTATCTACCGATTTCATATTGCTTAACAGTTGTCCCTGTTATTAATAGAGTAAAGGGTGGGTTGTAAACAGTACAGGGAGGGTTTAAAAACGTCCAAATACACGTTAAATTATTAAATAAATATGGTGTCCCTACTTCAAAGAAATTCAGTTATTGCGACCGGCCTTGGAACCTATCTCCCGCGATAAATGAGGGATTACTGTATTGCTTTTTTCTGTTTTATTTCTGTGCTATTCTCTTTGTATAAGAGAAAAATTAAAATCTGAATTTTTTAATTAACGTTTATTATTGTTATGTAATTTTGTTGGTGAAGCTGTCACAAAAGCACCTAGTTTAAAGGCACAAAAAACTTGAATCATGTTGTGTTTTCAATTAACTGAGCCATACATTATGTCATTAGGTAAACAAGGACAATTTTTAAAATAAACTAGGGGGATTTGTCACCTGCTTGCTTCGCTTGCCAACCTCTCCTCCCACTACGCTCCGTTGTGAAGAGGGTGGTCTGAACGCACCCCAAGGAGACACGGCTGCTTCTCCAAAACCCCTCTTAAACAGTGATACAGTGGGAAACAAATTTTTTTTTTTTTTTTACCTCCTGTTTGCTTGATCAGCTGCTGGCTTGCTGCTGCCATGCCGCGTGATCTGTACTTCACTGTCCTACACTTTAAAGTCACTGCCTTATCTCTGTTGTCCCCCAGACACTATTCAATCTCTTTTCGCTGTTCCGTTATTTCACCGAGTAATATTTTCCATTTGTTTGCACTAATGTAATCTTTACTCTCATTTTTTGAGACTTTCGAATTTTCCTACTACCATTATCTCTAATCTGCTCTTCTTGTGTATGACTGGTCTTGCTTCCAAAGTTTGTAAGTATGATGTATGATGCGCTATAACTCAAATGTGATTTATTTGAAGACGCGCTATACTCAAATGTGATTTATTTGGAGACGCGCTATACTCGAATGTTATTTATATAGGGAAGAAAGTACAATGTCAGGTGCTCATTCAGTGTAATAGGAACCATAGCACAGAGAGATGTGTACACTGCAACAAGTACACATGTCGTGAATGTAGGAAGGGTGTGTGGAAATTGTTAATATTTGAATGTGATGATTTTATATAGCACGGATCGGAAATCAGCAGTTCTTAGCATTGCACCACGCAAGCTGTCGTATCAACCGCCTACTGTAACTTGCTTTATTTTTCTTCACTTATAGTCTAGAATAAAAGTGCACTTGTTTTTATTCTTGTACACCAACATATGTTCCTGTGTTTGAGCGACACGGGCATGCTCAAAAAAATAGACGTGTAATGCCACGAAAAGTGCACGCAGGCACTTCAGTTCGCAAGCATTGGTACGAGAATGCAGTCACAAGTACGCTGCAGAGCTACAGCGCATCTTTATGTGAAAACAGCATTCTCAGATGGGGTGGAGGGGTAGGGAAGGATCCTGAACACGACTGAGACTGAGAATGAAAAGTGAATAAAAAAAAAAAAACCTAACCTTTACAAGTATCATAAATTACTGGCTGTTACACACTGAAATCAAATGCGTGTTTTTATTCTAAAATAGTAAGAATAAGCAGTTTACTTCTCAAAACTGAACCATGTGGGATCGAACTCATGACCTTTTGGATACTAGTCAGCGGCTGATACCATTATGCTACCGTGGTAGCTGTAGTAAGTATGTGTCAATGTGGCATGCTAAGGTGGCTTTTTTCTGCAGTTATATTTTTGAATAAAAGCATACTTGTTCTATTATATTTGTACCTTTTGTGAAGTGTTTGATATTTGGACTTCAGGCTTCATACATTATATAGTTTATGCTTACATTTTGTCATTTACTACTACAATATGAAAAATGTTTCTGTTTTAAAAATGTGTTTACACGGATTACTGTAGAAACGGAACACACGTGAAATGTGTGTGTTCCAAATAATGATCTATTATTTCCACTCTAAAACTCCACTTCACTCCCAGATAATCAATCAAGGCATGAGCTGGGAGAAGTTTGTGCACGTTCTAAGTCGGTGGGGGGATGGAATAGCCGGCTGCTTGCAGCCTGATTTTTATCAGCACATTTAGATGACAAAAGACGCTGGTGGAGAGCTGTGAACGATTTTAAGAAGCGATTTAAGGTGGGACGGAATTACGAGTTTTTTCGTAGGCTCTGGTAATTCTAGTGTTAAATGCATAAGTGGGTTAGAAAACTGAAGGAAGGATTTATATTACCTGGTTCCACTTAACTATATGCTTCTTCTTTTGTCAGTCTTTAAACATGTTTAGCTGTTACGGAGTGATTTTAATAAAGAGTTTATAGGTGAGTGAAGTTTAACAATAGAAGACTTAGAAACCAGCTGGAGCTTATCTGTGAATTTTTCATGCGCACAAACATCCTTGAGTTTGCTCCCTCTTGTGGGCATTGATAGTAGTGTGAGATCTGTCTTAGGAGCATTTACTTCTCTGTACATACTGTAAATGTTACAGTATTTTTCTTTCCTTTTTTGCAATCAGCTGAGCAAAACAATTTCACCTTGGTTTTCTTCTACTCAGAAGAATCTTTGCTTTTGAATTATGAAGCTTCTATGTGAAGTATAAATAAGATTACAAGCTCTCTGTTGTTTGGAGGAGAGACCTTTCAGAATAGCATGCTTACATTTGAAAGGGTCCACACAACTAAGTTGTAATGGAGGTTTTTTCAGTATGCTTATTATACAGACTGCTGTCAGTTGCGTTGGGGACAATGGAACAAAATCTGTCTGACCAAAAAATCTGCAGAAGCTGTTTTAAGATGTGATGTGAAGCTTTAGAACAGTCTGCTGCAGTTTGTCCTAGGGTCAATATTTCCAACAGTCTTTTAAGCAAATTAAAAAAAACATCTTTTAAAATCTGCATTTGGTGTTGCATAGTGAGTTATTCTTTTTTCTATATATTATGCCATTTCATTTTCTGTCTAAGGATTTTTAGAGTATTCTTGTTCTTGCATGTTGTTCTTCCTTTGTGAAGCACCTAGAGATGACATTTAGTGGGCTATACATATATACATCCATCCATCCATTGTCCAACTATTGGGTCACGGGGGTCTGCTGGAGCCAATCCCAACCAACACAGGGCGCAAGGCAGGACACAAACCCTGGGCAGCAGCCACTGCAGGGCACACACACACACCAGGGACAATTTAGGATCACCAAATACAGTATATATAAAGTAAATTATTATTATTAACATGAAATTACATTAAAAGAAAACCCTGGTGCTGCACAGTGCTGATTGGAGACATTTCAAATACTCCATCGACTTCTTGAGCAGTATTTTTAAACTTTTATTGTCTTCTAAAGCATAGGTTGCCAAATTGAATAGAATCTTTTTGGTTTAGCCTAAAAAGTGTTAACTGAGATGTTAGGGAATTATACAGTGAGAAAGTGTAGAGGTAAACACATGAAACTGTTTCCGAGAATTTCTCATCTGGGCATGTTCCAGAAAATGCCATGACTAAACAGTTTGTGACTATGTTTTGGCTACAAATTTCTGATCGTGCAATTCTGTGTTCATTTTTGTTCTTCCATTTCTTCACATATAAAGAAGAATACTTTTTAAAAAATAAACAGATTTGCAACGCATCATGTTAATTTATTCTGGCCAATTCTTTTGTTTGTGTGGTATTCAAAATGCATTTGTCTACTTCACACATTGCAGACTGACATTCTAGGTAATTCTTGTTGCAGTGGACTCGTCTTTCTTTTTTTTTTCTTTTAACATTTTTTTTTCCAGTAATTGTAATTATACTATTTACTTTCAATTGGCATAAAACATTTACACTTATTGAAGTAGTTCAAGGGAATTATATGTGCAGTTCCTTCATTGGTGATTTAGTTTCATTGCCACTACTATATTTTTTGTTATTGTTGCTCCAGGCTCTTAAATACTACGATGATCAGATGTTGCAGAGAGACAGAATATACTGTAAAGTCATAATGAAATTCAGTGAACATAGTGTGTGGATTGTTACAAGACCCAGATCTTTATATACTTAATATCCTAAAAAAAATTGGTCCTGTGTCACTGTATGTTCTGCAAATGGTCTAGGATACAACCTAATTTACTGAGGGCTTTTTTCTTAATGGAGATGTTACTGTTGCTGCGCCCTTAGAGAGGTGGTTAAGCTGTGAATGGTGTCTGTTCAGTGCACCACTGCTTGGATGATGTATCGAGAATACAGTTCGAAAATGAATAACAAGAAACAGGCTTTGAAAACTAAAGTGTTGGTGTAAAGATTAGATAGGAAATTATCCTAAACTTAATTTAGCATAGAATAAGAACCTTATCAGTGATGGAAGGTGGAATGTAAGAGAAGGTATGCAGAGGTCAGCAAGAAAGAATAAACAGAAAAATAAGGAGAGGCATAGAGACAGATTTCTGTAATTTCTACTCTTCCTGTTGTGTTCCATTTATTAAGGTCTGTGGTTTGTTATCCTAATATGAGACTGAAATCTTGTTTCTTGCACAACTTGTTTGTATGAGCAGCGGGATTGGTAAATTCAGTGGTGTTTCTTAAATGGTTGCTGATGAAAGAGCAAGGTCCCCCATCATAAAAAAGTTAAATGGCCATTTTAACTTGCTACACTACCTTTGTTGCCTGAAGACAGAATCAGGTGATTTGTATTTTCTCTTTGATTTAAGGCTAGTAGGCATTCAAAAAACAACTACTGGGAAAGTTTTGAGACAGAGACAATGTAGGTTACAACATACACAGTAAAGCACATGTTATATAATACAAAGCTCACTCACTTGTCAGCAGAACTTTTAGTTAAGAAGCTGACAGTTTGGCCAGATGGTGTTGCAGTAGTCATCTATTAAGAAAGAACATTTCAATATACCATTATTTTGGGGTTGAATCCCCTCCACAGCAGAAAAACGAAATCCATAAAAATCTTAAAAGTGCTACGACGGATTTGATTGAAATGTTGGTGACAGTATAGATAAAAGAAAATTAACCAAGTTTGTTATTTGTTGATATTTATTAATATTATGCTAACTTATATGTGCTGCGGTGAGAGTATGAAAGGTGGAACAGAAGTGATTGACATATCATTTAAAGAGAAGCAGTAACCAACAGGGTGAACCTACAGCTGAAGGTGGGGAGGTGTCCCGGACAGGAAAAAAGAGACACGACCCCATTGTGAAATAGAAAGTGAAAGTTTGGCGAAGCTCAAGAAAGTTACTAAGCTCAATGGTTAGCATTTGCCGTTTTTTTGCTGTTGACTTCCAGCACTCTTATATTTGCACTGGATCTCATCTTGGTTTTCCATTCTGCTTTGCCAACCTTCAGGCCCTGGTTGTGTTACTTTGAAAGCTACAGTGAAACAATGCGCAAACACCCCGTCTTCCCCAATAATGTTGCTGAAAATTCCTAGGGAGAACCGTTCTTCAATCACAGTGCTTAAATTGAGCAATACCACAGTGTCAGCCTTAGAAAATGGCATCTCAGTTTCTAATGGGGAAGCCACAGAAATTGTGCCATTGTGCTCAAATGCAGCTGCTCCGAGCTCCTCACGCTTCATGTTAATACATCAGAGTAACGCACAGGGTTATGGCATGTATGTACAGTATGTCCCATTTCAAGCACTACTTTGCATATACATTTAGAGGGGGGCTAGATACAACTGAAGATAAACATGAAATGTACTGGAGTGAGTGGCATAAATTAAAATCTAAACATCTAATGATTTCTATTCAAAAGTATGCACTTTCCTGTTAAATTGTGCTTTGCATTGACCATCAACAAAAGCCAAGTCACTCGGAATAGCAGGAATTGATCTAATGCAGGAATGTTTTACTCATGGAAAATTGTGTGTAGCATGTTCAAGAAAAATTACTATTGCTTGACTGATGCCTTTATTTAAGGTGACTCGCAACATTTGAGAAACAGTTGGTTGTGTGTGTTTCACAGGCAGGTTAGTAGTTGAATTTAAACCCACCAATTCAGGATTTGAAGTCGCAAGTTTAAAGCAATAACTGCCACACCACACGGCCTGCCAGTAATATTAGCTCTTCTGATCCATCCAACTAATCGACGGCAGTATAATGGAGGCCCATTGTCTTACAAAGTAACAAAGCTAGTAAACTAATACAGTATAGCACAAAGTCTTTTACTAATAGTGGCTGCACAAGGGCAGACAGTTACTCTGCTGTCTTCATTACAATTAATGAGTATTTGCATGTCACATCCAGCTATAATCACTCCTTTAAACCGATCCAGTAGCCACATATTGGAGAAAAAATGCACTCCTAAAGTATTGAAACACCTGGCAGTGAGCAAGTAGGTAAACCACCTGATAGGCAGGGACCTTTACCTGTAAAGTATGCTCAGATTCAAATATGTTTACAGAAGGAGTATATAAACAGAAATTTTAATGTAGACTCCAACTCTTTTGAAATAACATGGTATTATTTACATTTTAGCAATATGAATTACAACTTGTATACTGGTTACAGCAGACAAACAGAAAAAACATTGCATGCACAGCTAACAGTTACAATATCTGTAGATCCACTCTACTGTTTAAGCATAGAGACTGTTCTTGACTGTTGTTGTATCTCACTGCTGCATAGTTAAGGAACAAATTGATCCACACCAAAATGCAATTTAGATTTACTGAAATAAATCCTTTTGGGTGTACATAACCACAGTCATGTACAAACATTAAGGCACTTCTCTTTCTCAGTAATAACCACATACTCTCTAGCCTGTAAATGAGCCTCAGCACACTAATAGTAACCCATAAGATGAAGCACTCAAAACATAAAATAGTAATTTACGTTCAGGCCTGTGTGACTCTTCATCTCCTATGAAGGAGGGACGTGCTAGTGGATGGTGAAAAGTGTCATTTGTAGTGCTTATATGTATAAAGTTTGACACAGCTTTACAACTAATTTGTTTTCACATGAGAATTGTAATTAGAAAATCTTTTGATTGTTAATGTTAATATCATTAACATATTTAAGTAACAGTTCCATATCATGTTTGTATTCTTTCTAAAGCGGTCGTAATTAAAATTTATTTAAAGAAGTGTTTTGTTTGTGATTATTAACAACAACTAACAGAGCAAATTAAATAAGCAAATATAAAATATCTAGAGTTTCACATTTTTTTTGCATAGAGCCTCCTCCATCGCCCAGCTTCATGATTAATAGTACTGTCTCCTGTTCACAGAGTCTTTGAGTTGCTGGGTTATCAGCCAGAGGATCTGATTGGACGGTCTGCCTATGAGTATCATCATGCCCTTGACTCTGATCACATAACCAAGAGCTTCCACATCTGTAAGTGACACATTTTGGAGTGGACGATAAGGATTATTTTTTGCTTGTGGAAATGTTAATGAAATGTGTTTGTAAAGTAAGATTTGTACTATCATTATATTACTAAATGTGGGATTTATTGGAAGTTTTGGTTTTACTTGTGTTATTAAAAATATTTAAGGTAAAGTACAACAATGCTGAAAGCGTTATGGTAGAATAGATTATGCCTGTTTCTGAAACTGGTAATTAAAGAATCAGTTCATGATATTATAATCACAAAAACTTCACATTGCATAAAGTAAAAGGATTATATTGAAATGTTAACAATTGTCAAACTACTGAATCACTTTTCAGTTCTCTACCATTTAGTGATAAATAAGTTGAAAAAGTAAAACCGTGAAAGCTTCCTTTACCTAAGCACAAGTGTTGATTGCTGATCTTGTTATGAGAATGTTTCCCTGGACGTTCACCATATGGTTGGCTTAGGTGCACATGTAGTGCCCCATGATGCTTTGCAGGGCCAGTGGCACATTAGAACTTTCATGCATGCCCACTGTAAAATTGCTGACTTGGCCATCGCTGGGTCTCAAGCTCACTAGGATGGAAAAAAAAAAACATTTTCAGCTACTGAGATGCGCTGAAACCACCCACTCCATCTACCGAAGTGCTTGATGGTTGCTGTGGAGTATTATTTTTTCCCCGTTGTGTAAATGTGCTCGTTACTTCCACTTGTTTCAACCCCGAGCAAACTTCAATTGCTGCTTGTGCGTCATAAATGAACTTAAAAAAGTTAAAATATGGTCCAAAACCACAAAGGTTGAGAAACACTGCGAGATATCCATCCCGCATGTGTTTTTTTTTTTTTAAATTAAAAACTGCAGTATTATGAGTATTGCCAGATAAAACGAGCCTTAAAGGAGCCCTTTCCCTCCCCTCATCAAAAATCATAGGGCATGCAGTGAAATAATAAAATCAAGTGATATATTCTTAAAAGGTGTTTTTTTTTTATTTTATTGAAAAAAAGTAAAGTGAAATGCATCTTTTTTAAAAAGAAAACAAAAAAGAAGACATCCCGATGTGCCCAAGGCCATGACTGTGCCGCAGCTCCATGGGAAGGCCATTGTGTGCCCCAAGATTAGAACTCAATAATTTGTTTTCTTTACATATTGCTAGTTTGTGAATTTGTTGTTTTTTTGTTTGTAGTATTGATTCTGTGTGCAGGTGCAGTGATTGGCACAACAGCCTTACTGCTCAGATCACATATTTTTTTTACAATAATTAGTCTAGCAAAGTTAGCAGATTTTTCCTTAGCACGTAGGGACACTTAAAGAGACCGATGTACAATTATAATCCACTCAGAAGTAGTTCAGTTTCTCTTTCCCCATTGACTTCAATGCATTTCATGGATTTCGACGAAGTTCGCAAACATTTCAATGATTTTGCCAAACTCAAGGCATTTAGAATTTAGAATGGTTTGCCCTTCACTGCTAAGCACTAACTTAAATTATATTTAGTAGTTTGTTCCTCTGCCTCTCAGCTGCAGTAGACTGTGGTTGTATCCTGATGTGTGCTTTTGCTCTATGACACTTGTACATTCTTTCCCTGTGCGTGTGCCTTTTCTGTGGGTACTCTGGGCTTTCCTCCCACAGGTTAGGTAGGTTGCCAGCTCTTACCAGATACAGATGAGCAAGTATGAATCCATGCTTGTAATGGACTGGCACAACCTTCAAAGTTTGGTGCCAGAATAGGTTTTGACACTGAATAATTATACATTTGGGATGAGCAAGTACAGAAAATGGATACATTTTAAATAAAATAAATAATTTGAGTTTATCCTCAAAATAGCTTGTAGTTGTTTCTTAGTATTCTACCTGTTTGAGTTCAGTTGCCAACATTTCCCATTTGTTTAGAATACGGTAGTGGGGCCACAACTCTGTGGCATTCAGGGGGATGAAAGGGAGGACTTGCACTTACAAATACGGTAAGTGCTTTGTGTGCAATGTGCACAGTTATTACATTTGTGCTGGACCATATGGGAATGAAATAAAAGCAAATCGCCAATGTAGCTAAAGTCTTCTTATAATTAAATATACCGTATAACCATGAGTTGAAATCACCTGTAACAAAAGTATAGCAATGAAAAAAAAATTAGACTAATACATATTGATAATTGAAAGTAGCAAAAAATGTCTAAAGACAACAAATAAAAATAGAATGAATTATATAGATAAGGATGATACATAGGAAGTTAGTACAACAGTGATAAATCAAACAAGTAGACAGTCAATGCATATAAGTTAAAACAGAAGAAATGAAAATGGTAGGGAATCATTGTTCATGCTGTGAAACGTCACTCTCCTTGATAACTCTTTGTATATACATTTCTCTTCTTTTTATGTCATTACAGTGCTTTCTAAAGGCCAGATGTCCACTGGGCACTATCGCTTCCTTGCCAAGAATGGTGGTTTTGCATGGGCCGAAACTTGTGCAACAGTCTTGTACAACAGAAAGAGTTCCCAGCCAGAAGGGGTGATCTGTTTGACTTTCATACTAAGGTACAGTAACCTTTTACTATCTATGGGTTAGTTTGAAATTAGTTTGCTTAATTTTATAGTCACAGTTTACCATACTTGTAGTGATAATAATAATAATACATGTTATTTATATAGCGTCTTTCCCATGCTCAAGGCGCTTAACCTATGTTTATTCCTTTTGACAGTGGCCTGGAGGAGACAGAGATTGTTTTCTCAGTTGAGCAGACTTTACGAATTATGAAGCTGAAGAAGGAGCCTGGCAGCCTCGATGAAGATGAAAATAAAGAAAATTGTCTCTTCCTGAAAACGAGCGAGACTACAGAGGAGCATACAGGAATGGCCACAGCCTTAGAAAATAACAGCGTGCCTCTTCCAGGTAAAGTTACCCTTTTTGCAACGGTGTTCCCACAAACATATGATTTCTCCACTTAATGATAACCTACTATTTGGAATATGCTATCTGATTTGTTGAGTATTTTCTCATGCTAATGAGAGTGTTTTTTGGCTGAGAGAAGTATTGTATTTGAAGTATTAAGCACAAACTTGCCAATTCATTTCTCAATGTAAGCTCAGTCTGTTATCCTAAGTAAGTTTTCCTAACCTGCCAGTGATAGAAATATTTACATATTTTTACTTTGTGTGGAAAAATGCTTTGAGATGCTGTATGTTGCAGTGCTTTAAGTTAATAAATGTTGCCCTTTTCAATTATTACGATTTCTGAAGTTTTGAGAAAAGACAGAGTTGATCTCATTTAAAATCCAGTTGACACTTCTGTATTTGTTTTATTATTCAGAGGCCATATCATGTGTGATATTACCCTGAAACTTGTATTATGTGTACATTGACAAATGTTTAATTTGTTAGATATATAGAGAATTATTTTTAAAGGTACTTGTGTACCATTTAACAGGCATGCTTCCTTAAGACACAGATGAAACATACAGCCCACTTTTACACATTTAATGTGCAGTTACTGTTAGCTTTAACGCCTTAACAGTATCCATAGCATGTCAACATGGAGATCAGCTTTGAACAGTTCTTAGTTGTAGACTTTACGTATATTTACAGAATCTAAGAAAGTTTTAGGAATCTCCTGTGACCACCACTATTGTGTTGTGACATCCCCATCAACTCAGTCATACCAGTTTGTGCCTTTTCCTGACCGCTCACCCACATGTACAGTACATGCAGTGCCACTGCAGGGAAAAAAAAAAACAATCTCAGAAAAGGGGCTCATCTGCCTGATGCTTCATTTTTGTTGTACCACAACAGTATGGAAGCTAGAAAAAAGTCTGTGGATCATCTTATCGTACCTAGAAAGCATTCATACAGGCATTGGTGCTCTTTGGCAGTTTGTCATTTGGCTGTCAGAATGTGTCAAGCTCACAATATTTTGGAAATTTGAAACTGTGCAGAAAAGTCATCACACAATGTTGTATTTAGTCATCCTCTACATTTCCTAGTCAGGCAATTTGATACTCGCAATGTTATGAATTTCAGAGACAGCAGTTTTTACATTTCATATGCTGTCCGACTGCCAGATTTAGGTAAAGTAAGTGCAAGTGCATTCATTCAGTGGTGACTTTAGTCTCTTTGTTAGATATTTTACAGCTGCAATTAATGAAAAGATTAATACTTTCCCTAGTTCAACACTCCATTCAAATACTAAGTTACTTTAAATATATGGTTTCACAGTTAAGGCACATCTTAAGACACATTTTCAGTCACCTTTGGATATTTTACAGTCTTCTCCTTTTTATTTTATGGCTCCTGTATGTTAATTAGATTCCACTACACAAGTAAAAGTACTATAGCTATATTGTAAAGCATACTTTTTTTATTTAGCACTATTAAATAAGCGTTTGTTCTTCAATCAATCAATCAATCAACATTTATTTATATAGCACATATTCATACAAAAAAATGTAGCTCAAAGTGCTTCACAAAATGAATAGAAAAATATAAGACACAATAAAAAATAAACATAAGTCAACATTAATTAACAGAATTATTTTCTAGGATTTCTGTACCGTGGTTATTGTGCATGGAGTGTCATGCATACATTTATTTTAAATGAGCCAGCATTAATGGGGAAGATGTTTAATGCTATCTCCTATTGGAACTTGTCCCTGTTAATCCTTCGATTAAATAATTCAAGACTTTTCAATAAGTGAATTTTTGCTTATTATCTTCCAGATTATGCACAGCCCAAGGACTTGTCTTTCTCCCGGGCTCCCAATGATTCTTTGCCCGAGTCTCCCCAAGACCTGTGCACCCCTGAACTCCGACAGTTGCTTGCTCCAATCTTTGAAAAGAGTGTCAATGAGGATTCTGGAATTGGGTCTCCACCCAGCACATTTATGTCATCTCCGGTATGTTGAGATACCTGTCTGATCACTTTTCTTGACCAAATGTGCTCAGATATTTCAAAGTTCACATAAATGCTTGAAAAAAATTAGCAATAGTCTGGAAAAAGATGGAAGAAGTCTGTACTGGTGAATTATCTTATGGTACATTTAGGATCTAGGCATGAAGCTTCTATAGAGTAACAGCAGTGTGATGATAATATGGGTGCTCAGGGAATTATAGTTTTTTGGCACTAGGAAAGAAACATTTGTTTTATTGTTGCATCATCTGTGTATTTTATTCTTTGTAATGAAGCAACGTCTTTCTAAAATTGTTTAGGTTTCTGTACTGTATGGTTCAGAGTGGTACTGGGTAGCATTATTGCCACTCAGGCCTCTTTGAAAAATGTGATATAATTTTTACATGATTCACAGATATGATTACTCAGAAACATTTAAACACAAAAAACAATAGCAAACATTAAAATTGACTTTGGGCTTCAGTAATTACTAATGGTGAATGATAACTGCTGAATTCTTGTTTTGCAGAGAAGTGTTGATGAACAGGCTTTTGATATGGATGAAATTGAAAAGTTTTTTGCTAACAAAAAGGAGAGTGAAATGGCAGCATATGCAGGAGTTCCACAGGTAATATCAGCTGCTGTGTGTAAGCTGAAATATTGTATCATAATATAAGAGGGAAACTGCAGTAAAAGGAAACACAAGCTGCTGTTTACTGCAGCAAAGTATGGCAGAAAAATAAAAAGAATACAGGCAGCTTAATAAAAAAACACAAGACTGCCTGTTTGAAGGTGTATACTCTTTGTCATAGAATAGCTTTGATAAACTTTGTTCATCCTCTGTGTTGTTTTTGCAGTTTAGCTTATCTTGCATCTCCATGGTTTAAAATATTTCAAGTATGTTGAAGACGGTTTCCTTCTCTTTTGTTAAAACCATTGGATAAGACCTTACAATTCTACATTTCAGCCATGAAATTTGAACCAAGCTTGCAAAACTCATTTCGATGAATTCTTTTCTCAGGTTGAAAATACAACATTGTCATGTTTTGTAAACCTCAAATAGCTGTCATATTTTAGAATTCTACAAAAAGGGCATTGATGGAAAACAAAACATTTATGGATAAATCTTGTGGTAAAAGGCAGAAAATATTTTTGTCCACTGTTTTCAAATCACATTACTTGTACAGTGTTTCAATAGTGGAGTTTCATCTAATACACATTATTCTTTTGAAATTAAGTTAAAAAGTAGATTTTATTTATTACTTTAGTAAATTTGAATCATTTTAGTGGTTATGTGGATCTCAAGCTATTAGAAGCTTGATAGGTACAAGATACTGTACTGGCAGAGCTGTATAAAATCAGGAATGGGTTAAGCAGGATGACTGCCACCTGAAACCTTTACATTGTTTCAGTGGAAGCATTCAGACGCAGCTTGGATGTTTGTTAGATGAGCCAGAGTTTGTAAATATTTCTTCAGATAAGTGCATACAAAATAAACAAGCGGCCAAGCAGTCTCATCATATGTATTGGACACCATTTGGGGTCTGTTGTGTCAAGAGGAAACAGACAAACTAAATTTGGGATGAGGGTTAAATTCTAAGGGTTGTTTTATTTATGTCTTAATGCAAGTGCAAATTAATAATAATTCATTTTATTTATATGGCACTTTACATTTGTAGTAAATATCAAAGTGCTACATAAAAAAAAATAACAAAGACAAAACAAGATAAAAACAGAGGTAAAACAATAATAATTAGTGACATTCTTGTTAATATGCTTTCCTAAATGGAGTCTTTAGCTTTTTTTTAAAACAATCTGCTGTTTTTAATCTAATTTTCTTAGTAGGTATGTTTTAGTTATTGAATGTTTAGAAAAAAAGTAATTTGATTTTTTTTTATTTAGTATCTTACATACTTTTCCTGAATTTGATCCATGGATTACAAGTTGCACTGTTGCTTTAGGATTCTGCTTAATGCATATGACGCTAAAGCAACACATGTCTCAGTGTCATAGTTGTGTGATATATGGTTAATTGCAATTAGTTTTAGTTTCTTAGCTTTTTTATATTAATTGTCAAGTACAATGTGTTTTGAGAGAGAACATCTTGTGACTTCTCCAAATCCTCTGTGAAAATATATTTCCTTATTTGTATTTATTGATTAAGATTACATAGCATAAAAATTCATTTTATTACATTTTATATGACCATTCAGCAAACTAACCAACTAGTTCTGATATATTCTTCTGAATATGTTTAGGACGAGCCTTTGGATCTGGACATGCTGGCCCCCTACATCTCTATGGATGATGATTTCCAGCTTAACTTTTTGAGTCACCTTCCTGAACCTCTATCTCCAAATGCAGATTCACACACTCTTAGTGGAAGTAATGCAAAAAAACGGTAGGAAAATATTTTCTGTAGTCTCCCAAAATGCAATAAATATAGTAATGGGTCTGTGACATTTGACTGGCTTTCTTTGGGCTTGATCACTCTGTTAACTTCCAGTTATAGTATTTTCAGTTGCTCTTACTACATTTTTTACCATCACCTTTTCAGTGATTTAATAATCTTCTGAATCGTTTTGCATTTATTTATCTGTTAGAAAATTATCCTTGAATATAAACTGCCATACCATCATTATCTGTCACCATTATTATTAGTCTGCACTATAGTATACACAGGTATTCTTGAGTTGATTCCTTTAAACACAATATAACAATTGCTGCAGTCGGCGTCAGTCCCTATTTGAATGATTCTTTATGATTATATTTGTATTGTCATAGGCTTACTGGAAAATATTGTGATGTACAGTATTAATAACATCATCCAGGGAAGAGGGGGCTGAAAGTTGTGCTTTTTCACTTGCCTGAAATGTCAAGGACAAATTGGCCATTTAAATGATGTGGACAGGACCTTTCACAATGGAATTTAATGTTTGGAAATCATTAATAAGACATACAGTATGTCTTTACAATTTACTCAGTCTCCTGAATTATAATGCATGTTTCATGGGATCGCCTGTGTCTTAGAAATGCTGTTTAGGCTCCATGTAAATATGCTTTTTTACAAATATATAATACATTATAGTGATAACTTTTTATTAATGCTTCATTAAGATTTTTGATAATGTTCATATTATTTAATGTAATATGTGTAATAATGATGTTTAAAGTGGTCCTGAGAATTCTACGAGGACCAAGAGATGGTACCTTTGGGGCTGTCAGTGCAGTCTCTTCTGCTGATTGGATGTTGATTCATGTCTTTAACTGTTGGCCTTTTAAAATAAACAGTGAAATTTGGCTTAGAAAGAGTCAAACAAAATATATCAGAAATATATATTACTAGCCATGTGCGCCCAACTACAATGCGCGTGTTAAAGTTGGCTGTGAAGGGCTCCCTGTTTAAACGCGACTGCCAGTTGTGAACTGGGCCTTTCGTTGCACAGCATTATGATTTTTTATAAGGGAAACAAAATTACAAAAGAAAACCCTTGGACATTGATTCGATAGGAATGGCCTACTCGGAATCACTGTTCGAATAGTAATTATGTGGTTGTGTAGGAGCATTTCTGCTTCTGTCCGTTCACAGTCTGTCTCGTTTTACGATGCTATTGTTTCCTCTCACAATGTCTTCTCAACCTTTCTCCAATCTCGCAAGTTGCTTTGTGGCAATCCAAAGAGTAAGGCAATATACACAGAGCAATGGTTATAAAAGGGGGACACATAGGTATCCAGGATCTTTAAAGCATAAATAGGGATCACTTCACTGACATGTGAGCAAGCCACGGTACAACTGTGAGACGCGCAGCACTCGCCGGCTACAATGTAACAATAATAATTTTCGGAACGTGCTGTTACGTTGTCATTCATTTTATCCACTGTCTTTCTTTCATTCATATGTTACGTAGGCACGTAACTTTTATCTTCGACAATCTCATTCTCTATCCAGGCCTCAGGGGCTAACCAGCGTAACACTGTCCACCACCCCTTTCGTTATTCCGGTGCATTGTTGACATCCGTGAGTAACAACAACATACTAAACTGGAAGGTGGTCTACGCTTGCGTGGAATTCGCGGACAAACAAAGATCAAGATCTAAATGAAAATTATATATAAAGAAAAGATTAGTTAATTTAAAGCACAACAATTTGTTTAGTTTGAATGTCTGTGTTTTGAGGTGTGACTGGAGTACTACAGTCTTCAGTAGTATAAGCCTTGAGGAGATTCTTAATGCAATGCCTATGTTTTAGCTGTCTCTTTACTGCCATCTAGTGCTGCTTCTGCTAATTCATTCGTGGACAAACAAAGATCAAGATCCAAATGAAGATTATATATAGAGATGGCTTTTAATTGTAGCTGTCAAATCTCTTTAATCTGCTTAAACTGTCCCAAGAATGTTCCTGATTGTCATCCAATATATATTTTCAGAGCTCTGGAAGAAGAGGATGATTTAAGTTCAAAAAAGATGGCGTGGGAAAAACCAGACCTAGATTCAGAAGGTGAACCAGTGCTGCTGAAAGATGCTCTTCTGGTAAGAGAAGGAATGCTGGCTTTAGGAAAGAGGCCATTATTATTATTTTTACGGTGAAAGGCACAAAAATTCATACATTTTTGTTCTGTTATTCCTTCTGTATTTAGGGCTGCATGGTAGATGATGATGATCAGGACAGTTTGATGATGGTCAATCAAACCAAAAGCATTTTGGATGCTGGCGATTCATTAGATGGAGTGAGAAGCTTATGCCATTCTGCAGGTAATGCTGATATTAATTAAGGGATAGTTTAATGTTATATCTTCTGGTATTATGACTTTGGTCCACAAAAGGAGCATATGTGCTTTACTTATAATGTTAGGAGTCTTGTAGTTTTGATAGCACTACAAATCCTGGATATACCAATTCATGTATAAAGAAATTTAACTTCTGAGATGGCTGTAGTTTATCCAGACCAGCTTTGCCTGAAACAGGGATACCTGGACCTTCCCTGTTGAGTTCATCTTGAAGAAGTTAAGTGGTGCCATGATATAGGCTAACCACCAGGAGGGTGATAATGTTAGGGGCAGTATGAGAGAAATGCAGAAGGTCTAGACTTTGGTATTGGAAACTGGCTTTTTCGACATAGGATATCACTTTGCCAGCTCTGAATGAACAGGTAGTTGAAGGCAAAGATGAAAATTTTGATTAGATATAATTGGATTCATCTCATTAAACAACATAGACTTGTACAGCAGATGTAGGCTCTCCTACTGTGAAGTTTCCCTATTTGGTGAAGTCCCATATTGGTGTGCAAATAGTCACAAGGCCATTTCAACCTCCCAGCAGTTACAGGAACTATTAAGGAGACACCAGGAGAGTTGGAGACAGTGGAGAGAGAAGTGCTTCTAGGATTTTAAAGTCTGGAATTGAATAAATTGGCAGCTAACATCAATCATAGGTTAGTGAGCACATACATTATTTACAGATATTTTTCAAAAATCAGTGTCCAATGGGAAATTAAAACATTAATGATTTCTGTCTCTGAGGTCTCTGCAGTGGTTAAAAAGGTTTAAGTTCTCAATGAGATATCTTGGTAAGATACTGTAGCTGTTCAATATTGGGATGAAGGAAGAGTCAGTAGCTTTAAGTTGGAAGATTGGGATGATAGTAGCCATTTTCATTATGTTTGACTTGAAGGGTGTATTCCACGTGAGAGATTACACTTTTTGGCTTTTGTGCTGCAAAAAGAAAGACGGCTCAGAAACTGTCCAAGAGACCTGGTCTTGTAAATACTAGGGATGTCACAATACCGGAATTTTTGTCTTTAATACCAGTCAAATTTTTCAATACTTGGTGCCTTTCAGTACCACAGATAGAAATCCCATTCAATGGCTTTTTAATAAAATACATGTTACTTAAGTGAGTGTGCCTTTTCCTGCAATACAATATAAAATTTATAAATACTAACAGCAGCTTTTAAGTCCATCAAGTAGTTACCCCACTTTAAGTAAACTAGTATTGGTAGTCAAAAATGTCAGTGTACAATGTAGGGCTTGAGTTTTAAATGTGTGGCAGAGGTAGGAATCCCTCGGCTTACAACAAACGTGGAGTTTGAAATCTTGGGGGGAGTTCTGAAAAGTTTTTAGGACATGGGTGGGGATGCATCAAACTGATCTGGATATTTATGATTTTGTAAGCAAGAACATTTTATACGATTCACAAGCATTTACACAGTCTTGTTTGGATTGGATTTCATAGTTTAAGCAAAACTTTTGAAAGTTAACGTGTGCAGAATGCATTAAGGATTTTTTTTTTTCTTCCTTACAGCATTGATGAGCGTGTTCCTGACCAATAGCCAGATGGATGATGGGGATTGTTTGACCTGATTCATCTTTTCCACGACGGCTTTGTTTAGGAATTGGATTGGATGATAAGTTTTCTACTCAACGCTTCTGGCGCACAGAACATTGTAAACCTCAGCTAATCCGCTCAGTTAGCCTGACACAGTGCCTAAATATCAGCAATATGTATCAAGCCATCTGTGCTTGTTCTGGGGGTGCTCAAATTGGACAGGAAACAGCCATCAATTGTATGCCGCTGTATGTTTTTAATGATGCCTTGGAGGTTAATTCGATCGAGGGTGGGGGACATGTACTTTTACTCAGTCTTCACAGTTTGGTGCTTGATGCAGAAAATCCTTTTTTTTTTTTCCTTGACCAAATGCACATTTGCAGAACATTTTTGGTACGTGTCTTCAGATCTAAACAAGCAGCAAGAAACGGGAGAATGTGATCTGCAGTGTTCTCCGTGGCCATTTCCTGTTGAATGTGACCTTCCCCAGATTACACAGGGATTGACAAAATTTTGAGGTGTTTGAACATCTCTTTTTCTGTTGGGTTTAAAAAAAAAAAATGGAAAAAGGTTCAGAATTCTTCATCAGTCAGGCAAGCCAATTGTCATAACGCACAGAAACCAATAAATGCATAGAAGCAAAAAAATAAAAGTCTAACATAAAGATCCAGACTCCAGTCCGGTGCTGCTTACAGTGACCACTTATAAAAACCCTTTATTGAAGATCACTCCCAGGATATGCAAGTGGTCTTTATAAGCAGCCCATTTTTCCTCCCTTTTATTACTTTCTTAGGGTAGAGGGGAAATTGCACAATTTTTAATGATCATTCATGCAAACGTCATGTAAGTTGAATGTTAAAAAGCATTGTTTCAAAGCAGGCTTTCTATGTTAAATATTTTACAGTGTAAGAAATTAACAGTGGCATCATTTTTGTAATGTTTTTCATGATATTGAATTTATTTGAGGTTTTTGTATTTTTAGTATTCTAAACTCTTATGACTGATACAAACAAAATCTAAAGCATATGTAGAGTCAAATTTGTATGTTGTATGGGAGAATGCGGGGATACTGTTTTTATTCAGAAGTCATAAGAATGAGTTTTTAAATGTCTCTTCAGGTTATTATTAGGACATGTTTTCTCTTTCTCTATCCTTTAAGGTAACAGTCCACATTAGCAGTTTTTTGGGTGGTAGTTGTGAGCCTGGCACTAGAAAGACATGCACAATCACACCAGGTCAATTCCCTGGACATCTAGAAAATCAGCTGGTTTTTATATTGTGGAAAGAATAAACCACACTGCTAGTGAATGTAGGGAAAAAAATGTTTTACGGACATTCACATTGGATATTTTATGTACGTTTTCATTTTTTTTTTTTTTAAAAAGTAACCTTTCTTGGGTGTGCTGTACTGTATACGGAATTAGCATATACTTTTTATTGTATCATGATTCCTAAGTAGTGTTTCATGCATCTGCTTATGTTAAAGTAGAAACAGAGAGAAGTTGCTAAGGAAAAGTTACTAAATCTTATTTGTGTTGTTTTGGTGACAGTGCCCTTTTGTGCTTAACCCGGACAGCATTTCCATTCTTAAGAACACATTAGGAGGCTGACCCAGCATAATCTCCCATCAGTTAAAGGTGCTGTTTCCATTTTGTTTGAATTTTTATACATATTTTTCTTTTTAAAAAAAAAAAAAAATTTATACTGTGCCTGCAGGTAGGTGAATGAGTTCAAAATCTGTAGTGCAGAATTGTGACGCTGTTATTGCTTTGATGACTTATAATGTAGCATTTATTCTTCCTGTGTCCATCAGTTTGTAATTTTTTTTTTTTTTTATAATGTTGAGCAATGTGAAAGCCTAGTGCAGCCATGTTATTAGAATTCCAAGTGTAGGCAGAGTTGGATATATTTTAGACCAACATCAATCAAAATGATTTTAGTAAATCTCCTACCATGGCTCCTGATACCTGTAAGGAATGGTATCGGAGCAGTGCACGTCGCACCTGTTGAGCTTAAATGAATAAAAGCAAATCATGTTCTTCCATTTTTGGAGTAAAGTAGCAGTCTTCACTTTGGTATTTCCGAATTGTGGCAGATGTATGTAGCAGGGACAGTCGTGAGATGCTATAAGTGTTTCTCCCCCTGTGCTTTTACACCCGGTAGAGGGTTCAGATTTGAAAAGTTAACATCCTTGGGTGGGGTGGAGTGGGGAAAATGCATTTGCCAACCTGTGCCCTTTAAAAAGTGCACCACCTGCACTTTACATCGAACAAAAGTGGCCACATTACGCAGAGTGCAAGATGTACTGGTAGAAAAGGTAGACATTTTCTCTCCATTTGAGATACCAGTGTGTAGTCCCACAAAGCAGGGTCTTGAGCCAAAACGACTAGACTCTATAAGAGTGTGCTGGCAGTGCCAATGCCAGGTAAGCTGAAGGTGCACATGTGATAGGGAAACTCTCTAGGTAATGGCGGATGGGAATGAGCAGTTAGTTTTCTGAGCAGTGCCGTTTTCTATAATGCTGTCAGTTCCCACGAGGTCCTGATGGTGTGTTCTGTTCTCTCCAGTTGGCGTGCAGTGTTCTTCATTAACCTCTGCGGCTCCCAAGCAGCCAAACGGAAGGAGACAATTTCCAGTGTTATTTCGCACATATCTTTTCGGTGTCATTTTTAAACCTCACTCTTTTCGGTACAAAGGGTTTTGCACACTTCATTGTTTTACCTCACAGAAAGCAAACGTGTCTTGACTGCAGAGTGTCGTATATTTACTGCATTCAGCACATCTTGTTTTCCTAAAAGAGCCTTAAATGTCCTTACTGAGCTTTCTTCACGGAGCGTGCAAAACTCCTTCAACTTCGGCAGCCCTTCAGCTGTTGGGGGGTCACAGCTCTGTAAAGGTTTGGGAGGCGCTGCACGTACAAGCTGATATCCTGAGCTCTGTTTGACATTTCTGTTTATTGTCCCTTGTGGTGAATGTCTTTTTTTTTTGTATATCCATCAATAAAATAGCACTACAAATGAGATGCTGCTGCAACTTTGTCTTAATTTATGGGATTTGGAGATTGGGGACTAGTTGATTTGTTTGAAAAGGCTGAACTTTGCCTTGTTTGCAGATGCTAAAAGGTGGGCAAGTGTGAGCCAATTAGGTAATCACAGGACTCAAATTTGGGTATTTCATGTTTAGCACAGCCGACTTCATAATGGCAGGTTGAAGAAGGAAAAAAAAAATGCTGAAAACGCAGAAATACAATTTGGCGTTAATAGTATGATGCCAGCCTATACCCATGTTTGTGAGCTTTACTAATGAACTAGAAATGTGGTTTATAAAGAGGTGAATGTGTCATCAGTGGAGGGTCATTTCGTCCTGGGCCCATTTCTTTTCCTACTTTACATTAGCAGTGTAGCTACTAAACTTGTGAAATTTGTGGATGGAGCTAAAATTGGAGGAATAGCAGACACTGAGGAGGCAAAAAGACCTGGAAAAGCTTCAGAACGGGGCGAACTCTTGATGCCGAAATGTGCAAAGGGCTACCCGTGGGCAAAAAGACTGTCAATTATAGCTACAAGATGGCAGACACTGCCCTACAGGAAGCAACCTCTGAAAAGGATTTAGAGGGTTATGTTGACACATTTTTATTGACTAAGCAATTAGCGGAAAAGACTAAAAATGCAAATAAAATGTTAGGATATGTTGCAAGAGCTGTTGAATAAATCGGGATAATCTAACCTTCCCAAAGATCATGTTAAAAGACGATTTCCCCACAGGGATTATCAATGGTGTATCAAATCAAAATTATGCTCCAGCTATATAATGCACTAGTGCACGGGGGTCCAACTCTGACCCTGGAGGGCTATGGTGGCCACAGGTTTTCCTTCTTGCCACTTTCTTAATCAGTGACCAGTTTTTCCTGTTTGTTGATTTCTGTTCCCTTCATTTTAACTAGCGACTGGGAGCCTGATCGAATCGGGCTACAAATTTAATGTTTGTGAAATCCATACTTTCTCTGCAAAGAAGTATTTTTTTTTGGAAGTCCTTGAAATGATTTTGTTATCATGGCACTGATTTGTGCTTAAAATAGACCTTTTCGGCCGATTGTAATGAAGAGCTTCCTGTTTAAAGCTCAGCTCTTCGACGCACCTCATTTGAATTTTTTCTTGCAAACAAATTTTCAAAATAAACCGTATTTTGCGACTCTAATCAGAGTCAGAGTAATAATTATATTGGTGTGGTCATTTTAGATCTGAGATCGGCTAAAATTTAAACAATGGCCATTGTTAATACTGAGATCGGCTAAAATTTAAACAATGGCCGTTGTTAATACCCAGCCATCATTACTCAGTTTGCCAATAGATGTCAGTAGGACGGATGCCAAAACCAAACTGCCCAAGGATAGATTTTGACGTGCCAAGCAAATGGCGATACGTTCTAAATTACTTTTGGTTCTGGAGCTGTCGAAGGGTTTAAGTCAGTCGACGATGTTAGTCCTGAAAAGTACGCCCCACCAAAGCAATGTTCCAAAGACCAACAGAACTTACTGTTATCTGCTCGAACCAACACTGACTTACTATACTCTGCCGTCCAGCGGCGTCACTGAAGCATTTGAACATTTTTAGCCAATCATGCAATACTGGGTCCGCGTTTGTCACATGATTTTCTAACTACAGAGGCAGAGTCCCATTGCATGGCTCTTGTATTGAGTCGAGGTATTGACGTGAACATCACACATACGGATAGTATCAAATTATATATTATATATAAGGATTGTCGTATGTTTTTAAGACTCGGTCCTCAGATTTTTTTTTTCTTTAAATGGTTTTCATTATTTTCTGAACATCCGTCGTTCAAATACACGTCTTGCCTTTTTTTCTGTCCAAAACATTGTGCGCTGTTTCACCCGAGAATTAAACCAAACATTTACGGTTCCCTGGGATAACACAAAGAGTCAAGTTGCCACCAACCAGACAAACCAACGACCAGCAACACATAGAAACACACAAAAGCTCTGTATTATTAAAAAAAATAATTTAATTTGTATTTTTTTTTTTTTGCATATCTGATATTGTTAAAACAACATTTTAATTCAATCAGATTCCTTTTCTGCTGGTCACAGTTGGAGTCACCAAGAAGCAAACTTTTTGTATTAAGGGTTGAAAAGCAATGTGTGCAGCCCCCAGTATGATGTAGGCGGATGTTCCTTATCCCCGATGAACTCCCCCTCTGTGTTGTCTTGTTTTTTGCTGTTTAGTTCATTTGAAACTGAAACAGTTGCATTGACCCGCTCGGCCTGGCCAGTTGCTGCTACTAATGAGCCCCACCTGTCTATGCTGCTCGGCTAAGAAGGTGGCAGGGAGAGACTGGGGTGCCCTGTTTTACGGGGAGTCCGTGCCCCAAATCCTCACCCAGTTTCCTCCAAGCTGGAGGTTGACGCTCACTTCACCATGCAGGCTGCCCTCTGGGTTCTTGTGTTGGGAGGGTGGCACTGCTACCCATCATTGCACCTCCTCTAAATGATGTGAAATAGTGAAGCACCGGGCATCATAGTGTGTTTAGACTTGGGGTTGGCAAACTCATCGTTAGGTATCGTGAATTTAAGGAGCTGGGGCCACTGGCAGTAGGGGCAGCAGTTCAATTCTGTAATTAAAACATCTGAGAGGGGTACTGATGGCTCAGGATTTTAAACAGAGCTTGTTTTGTTCATCCTTCCATTTTTCTGAACCCATGTTAGTAGTGAAAGAGGAGTCCAGTTTTGACTTGAAACAGAACATGGGCCATTCCCTACATGTTTCTGTCACTGTAATATGGATGGGACAAACTCTGGCCAGGGAATCAATCCAATTTGGACTGTAGGTGCCTACTTCAGAAAGTGACTCAATTTCCTAGTACTGTGGATTTCTTGTCTCATACTTTATGTAAAAATGTTTAATTCTTCATACATTTAGAATAACAAGGCAATGCTGTATGTTCACACAATAGAACAGAAAAAGCATTGGTCCAACTGTCCTAATGAATATGGACATGTGACCGAGCAATGATGCCAAATCCTGAAAGAACAAAATACATACTGCTTGCCGACGGGTGATACTCTATTGGGTAAAAGTCGGCTGCATTGGGGGTCTGCATCCAAACATATGGTTGCCAGCTGCTGTTCTATGGCACATCCAGTTGACTATCTTACCTCCACTAGGAAGGTGAAGGCACCCAGGAAATGTGAAGCAGAACACAGATGATTATGTAGGCATCAGAAAAATGTCCTGACCTGGATGTTAACACTTTCAAAGCAGCTTTCATATAAAGGGTAGAAGGTGGGTGTTGACAATAGTCGACATAAAGGGTAAAACACGAAAACTGATGAAAGTCAAAATTACGGGTAGCAGAAAAAGACTCAATGTAAATGGAAGATGGCAGGGGTCAACAAAATCTGACAGAACCCTCAGAAGGCTAAATGTCAACACCTGTTGACTGACATAAGGAAAAAGGGAGTTGACGACAAAATGATAAAAGTCAACATAGGGGCAGAAAGTGGGTGCTGACAAAAGTCAACTTAGAGGGTAGAAACTGGGCATCGACAAACAGCAACCTAAGAGTGTAGAAAGTAGGCGTCGACAAAAGTCAACATAGTGGGTGGAGGGTGGGTATCAACAAAAGTCAACTTAGAGGGTAGAAAGTGGGCATTGACACAATTTAGAGGGTAGAAAGTGGGCATCGGCAAACAACATAAGAGAGTAGAAAGTGGGCATCAACAAGGCAGGTGGACAATGGGTGAGAACAAAAGTCAACTTAGAGGGTAGAAAATAGGCGTGAAAAAAACTTGACAAGGCGGGTGTCACCAAAACTCAACCTAGTGGATGGAAAGCTAAACATTAATTCAAGTTTTGAATTATTGAATGTATTACAGTACTTAGTTTTATCCGTTAGAGCATAGTTAAACTGGCATTCATTTTCCTTACAGCTTGGCATCAAGTTGCTCTCATCAAAATACTGTTAATCCACTGTAAGAAGAGATTTTGTGCTTTCTTGACAATTTGGCTTCTGCTCTGTAAGATGTGGATATTGAGCTATTGGAAGAAAGTGACAATGCGGGTTACGGCTCAAAAATGGCATGGGCAGTGCAACACGTGTTACGCATAGTGTGATGCGCGCATGTGGTTGCCTCGTACAGTTATCGTATTCTTCACAATGATCATGTAAAGAGCGTTTGTTTTTTACATAGTAGGCAGCTGTATGTTTTATGCACAACTTGAATAATATAAAAGGATGGCAACATTTTTCAAAGAACAGATTTTCTGAATCCAGGAAACATAAAAAATCCGCCTCAAAAGTGTTAACATGCAATAGCTGAGAAATTGTCACATCCAGGCATGGCCTGTTACAAATACACATGAAGGTGCCCTCTACCTCGGGACTCGTTCTTGAGAATGCTCGAGTCCAACACAAATCTAGGGGACAATGTGCAGCCATGGGCAGAGTTCAGCATCATGGACAGCTGTGCCCACAGTCTGAGGCATCACCCGGTGTAGATGGCGTCCCCAAGGTCGCCATGACCAATCCGGTGAACACCTTTGTAATGTCAGATGAATGCACCACCCCCTAGTGAGTATGGAGTGAATAGCAGACGTGCAATCTTAAAAGTTTTATCTAATTTGCATACTAGTCCTAACCATTAATTAATTATTCATTATTCAATCATTTAGATAATGATTTGCATACCAGGTCTGGCAGTGTCCCCCATTTTCGTTATCCTGCACATGCAGTAGATTTTCTAACCACCAGTGAGAGGGCCTGAATGGAGACGACAGGGCTGATATTCATTTAGTTATCCAATTATTTAATCTGAGTGTACAATTCCCATTTGCTTCATTTCATAAAGTCTTAAACACAAATTCATCCAGCCATGTCCTTTTTTATTTAGCCAAAAATCTGGAGGGAATTTAAAGACAAAGCCATTTTTAAGAAAGCAATTTAAGTAGAGCCAAGTTCAATGGGATGACCCAACAGGGAATTAATGGTGCCAACCGTTGAAATGTAATTGGCAGATGGTGTGACTTTTTTCCTCCTACTTTTTCATATTTTTTGGTAATTATTTCCAACAGCAGGGAGGGAGGAGGAAACTTCGAATGCCCACCAATCTCAAGCCCCTAAAACCCAAACCCCCTAACAGCTTCTTGGTGCCCCTTTGTAACCAAACCTGACGCGTTATTCAATGGTATTTTTTGTTCCTCAGAATAAACAGGAAGAGGGTATGACAGCCGCGGGGCTCATCCGGTGGGCATTTAATGGCACGTGAAGCAGAAATGGGACATTTTCACTGCAAACAAGTCTTAGTAAGTGGGAAATGGGCGATTAGACCAAAGGTGGGCAAAACAAGGCTGCCATTTTTGGCCATTCTGCACACTAACCCCGCTCTGCCTGTCCGCCCTCCACAAGCTGACACACTTGTCAAAAAAAACTTTTTTTTTTTTTGCCCCCTCAGGCAGGACGCATACATGGCGACGGGTGTCTGGGGGCTCATTTCTTGCCAGAGTTGGTGAGGACAAGTCTATTGACTTCCCTCAGTTGTGCGTCCAAAGTCTCCGTGACAAGCGACAACTCGGCGACTTGCTGCTGCAGGCTCTGCAAAGTGCTATTTAGCTCCTCCTCCTTGCGCCGAGAGTTGGAGGCCTGCCGGCTGTACTCGGCGATGATGCAGGCCCCGCCCACAAAGAAGATGATGGCTTCGCCCAGGAGCTCCGCCCCAAGTTCAGCCGCCACTTCTTCATTCAGCGGCTTAATGTGTGCGCCGCGGAAGCCCATGATCCTCATCTTGGTGCTCATCTCCACCCAATGGTAAACTGCGGGATGAGAAAAGAAAAAAGAGAGAAAAAGAATGAATGGCAGAGGGCTGGAAACGTCGTCACACCACACGCCATGCATCTATACGTGTATACACACACCCACACATACACATCTGCTCATATATATATATATGTATATAAAATCCTAAGCCAAAAAAAGCAACGATTTTGTGCGATGTTATGTCATGTTTTTTGTCACGTTTTAAATTGGGCTTATTTTAAAACCTACATATATATTTTTGGTATCATTCTTTTCAGAATGTATCAAACTTTAATGTGATGTTGTTAGATTTTCAGATTCTTAATCCATTTTTAAATTATAAACTACAAAATATAAAGAACTCGCGTCCCACGAAACGAGACTTTGTACCAAAAGATTTAACCACGTCTGGGGCTGGAAATAAAAGACAAAGAGTAGGACAGCTGCTGTACAGGCTTTTAAATGTTCAAAGCGGCGTATGAGATGCAGATCACGTGGCACAGCAGCAGCTAATCGAGCAAAGAGGAGGTAAATAAAAATAAACTATTTGTTTCTCATTGCGTCATCACTTAAGGAGGGTGTCGGAGGAGCGACTACGTCTCCTTGGGGTACATTTAGCTCCCCTCTTCACAACGCAAGCGACTGAGACGTGATGTGGCTGGCACGTGGTGTGGGACGGAGGGGGCCGGGTTGATGAGTGAAGTGAGCAGGGGGTAAGCCCCCAGTACATAATTATAAATCCATCCATCCGTCATCCAACCCACTATATCCTAACTACAGGTTCACGGGGGTCTGCAGGAGCCAATCTCCGCCAACACGGGGTGCAAGAGTGGAACAAATCCCAGGCAGGGTGCCAGCCTACCGCAGGGCACACAGACACGGCGAGAACATGCAAACTCCATGCAGGGAGGACCTGGGAAGCAAAACCGGGTCTCCTAAATGCGAAGCAGCAATGCTACCCACTGCGCCAGCCATAATTTTATATATATTTATATATATATATATATATATATATATATATATATATATATATATATATATATATATATATATATATATATATATATATATACCCACTGTACATACACAGTGCATCACTTTTTCCACATTTTATGTTACACAACACCCCATAATGACAACGTGAAAAAAGTGAGATTTTTGCAAATTTATTAAAAATAAAAAAACTGAGAAAGCACATGTACATAAGTATTCACAGCCTTTGCCATGAAGCTCCAAATTGAGCTCGGGTGCCTCCTGTTTCCCCTGATCATCCTTGAGATGTTTCTGCAGCTTCACTGGAGTCCACCTGTGGTAAATTCAGTTGACTGGACATGATTTGGAAAGGCACACACCTGTCTATCGAAGGTCCCACAGTTGACAGTTCATGTCAGATCACAAACCAAGCATGAAGTCAAAGGAATTGTCTGTAGACCTCCGAGACAGGATTGTCTCAAGGCACAAATCTACGGAAGGTTACAGAAAAATTTCTGCTGCTTTGAAGGTCCCAATGAGCACAGTGGCCTCCATCATCTGTTAAGACGTTCGAAACCACCAGGACTCTTCCTAGAGCTGGCCGGCCATCTAAACTGAGCGATCGGGTGAGAAGGGCCTTAGTCAGGGAGGTGACCAAGAACCTGATGGTCACTCTGTCGGAGCTCCAGAGGTCCTCTATGGGAGAGGGCAGACAACCAACTGTCTGTGCAGCAAACCACCAATCAGGCCTGTATGGTAGAGTGGCCAGACGGAAGCCACTCCTTAGTAAAAGGCACCTGAAGGACTCTCAGACCATGAGAAACAAAATTCTCTGGTCTGATAAGACAAAGATTGAACTCTTTGGTGTGAATGCCAGGCGTCACGTTTGGAGGAAACCAGGCACCACTCATCACCAGGCTAATACCATCCCTACAGTGAAGCATGGTGATGGCAGCATCATGCTGTGGGGATGTTTTTCAGCGGCAAGAACTGGGAGACTAGTCAGGATAAAGGGAAAGATGATTGCAGCAATGTACAGAGACATCCTGGATGAAAACCTGCTCCAGAGTGCTCTTGACCTCAGACTGGGGCGACGGTTCATCTTTCAGCAGGACAACGACCCTAAGCACACAGCCAAGATATCAAAGGAGTGGCTTCAGGACAACTCTGTGAATGTCCTTGAGTGGCCCAGCCAGAGCCCAGACTTGAATCCGATTGAACATCTCTGGAGAGATCTTAAAATGGCTGTGCACCGACGCTTCCCATCCAACCTGATGGAGCTTGAGAGGTGCTGCAAAGAGGAATGGGCGAAACTGGCCAAGGATAGGTGTGCCAAGCTTGTGGCATCATATTCAGAAAGACTTGAGGCTGGAATTGCTGCCAAAGGTGCATCGACAAAGTATTGAGCAAAGGCTGTGAATACTTACAGTGGTGTGAAAAACCATTTGCCCCCTTCCTGATTTCTTACTCTTTTGCATGTTTGTCACACAAAATGTTTCTGATCATGAAACACATTTAACCATTAGTCAAATATAACACAAGTAAACACAAAATGCAGTTTTAAATGATGGTTTTATTATTTAGGGAGAAAAAATCCAAACCTACATGGCCCTGTGTGAAAAAGTAATTGCCCCCTTGTTCAAAAATCACCTAACTGTGGTGTATCACACCTGAGTTCAATTTCCGTAGCCACCCCCAGGCCTGATTACTGCCACACCTGTTTCAATCAAGAAATCACTTAAATAGGAGATGCCTGACACAGAGAAGTAGACCAAAAGCACCTCAAAAGCTAGACATCATGCCAAGATCCAAAGAAATTCAGGAACAAATGAGAACAGAAGTAATTGAGATCTATCAGTCTGGTAAAGGTTATAAAGCCATTTCTAAAGCTTTGGGACTCCAGTGAACCACAGTGAGAGCCATTATCCACAAATGGCAAAAACATGGAACAGTGGTGAACCTTCCCAGGAGTGGCCGGCCGACCAAAATTACCCCAAGAGCGCAGAGACGACTCATCCGAGAGGTCACAAAAGACCCCAGGACAACGTCTAAAGAACTGCAGGCCACACTTGCCTCAATTAAGGTCAGTGTTCACGACTCCACCATAAGAAAGAGACTGGGCAAAAACGGCCTGCATGGCAGATTTCTAAGACGCAAACCACTGTTAAGCAAAAAGAACATTAGGGCTCGTCTCAATTTTGCTAAGAAACATCTCAATGATTGCCAAGACTTTTGGGAAAATACCTTGTGGACTGATGAGACAAAAGTTGAACTTTTTGGAAGGCAAATCTCCTGTTACATCTGGCGTAAAAGGAACACAGCATTTCAGAAAAAACATCATACCAACAGTAAAATATGGTGGTGGTAGTGTGATGGTCTGGGGTTGTTTTGCTGCTTCAGGACCTGGAAGGCTTGCTGTGATAGATGGAACCATGAATTCTACTGTCTACCAAAAAATCCTGAAGGAGAATGTCCGGCCATCTGTTCG
This sequence comes from Polypterus senegalus, assembly GCF_016835505.1. Lineage (NCBI taxonomy): Eukaryota > Metazoa > Chordata > Cladistia > Polypteriformes > Polypteridae > Polypterus > Polypterus senegalus. The sequence goes on along the minus strand of NC_053164.1, from coordinate 16,608,517 downwards.
TCAACTCAAGCTGAAGCGATCTTGGGTGCTGCAACAGGACAATGACCCAAAACACACCAGCAAATCCACCTCTGAATGGCTGAAGAAAAACAAAATGAAGACTTTGGAGTGGCCTAGTCAAAGTCCTGACCTGAATCCAATTGAGATGCTATGGCATGACCTTAAAAAGGCGGTTCATGCTAGAAAACCCTCAAATAAAGCTGAATTACAACAATTCTGCAAAGATGAGTGGGCCAAAATTCCTCCAGAGCGCAGTAAAAGACTCACTGCAAGTTATCGCAAACGCTTGATTGCAGTTATTGCTGCTAAGGGTGGCCCAACCAGTTATTAGGTTCAGGGGGCAATTACTTTTTCACACAGGGCCATGTAGGCTTGGATTTTTTTTTCTCCCTAAATAATAAAAACCATCATTTAAAAACTGCATTTTGTGTTTACTTGTGTTATATTTGACTAATGGTTAAATGTGTTTGATGATCAGAAACATTTTTTGTGACAAACATGCAAAAGAATAAGAAATCAGGAAGGGGGCAAATGGTTTTTCACACCACTGTATGTACATGTGATTTCTCAGTTTTTTTATTTTTAATAAATTTGCAAAAACCTCAAGTAAACTTTTTTCATGTTGTCATTATGGGGTGTTGTGTGTAGAATTCTGAGGAAAAAAATTAATCCATTTTGGAATAAGGCTGTAACATAAAATGTGGAAAAAGTGATGTGCTGTATATATGTAATGTATGTATGTGTGTGTGTATGTATCTCACAAAAGTGAGTACACCCCTCACATTATCGTTATACTGCAACGGTGGTTTCCTAAGCCTTTGTTATACTGAATTCCTTTCTCACTCACTGTTATTGCTAGTGGTTTAGATGTTAATGGCTGTGTGTGGAGTTATTTTGAGGGGACAGCAAATTTACACTGTGATACAAGCTGTACACGGACTGCATTACATTGGATGAAAGTGTCATTTCTTCAGTGCTGTCCCATGAAAATATAGAATATTTATAAAATGTGAGATACTGTATATATACACATATTACAGACACACACACATACAGTCATATGAAAAAGTTTGGGAACCCCTCTTAATTCTTCCTTTTAATATACGACACGCCTTATGGTAACAGTAGGATTTCAGCAGTGACATTAAGTTTATTGGATTAACAGAAAATATGCAATATGCATCATAAAACAAAATTAGGTGCATAAATGTGGGCACCCCAACAGAGATATGACATCAATACTTAGTTGAGCCTCCTTTTGCTCCTTTGAGCCTCTCGACGCTGTCCTCCTATAGCCTGTGATGAGTGTCTGGATTCTGCATGGAGGTATTTCTGACCATTCTTCATACACAATCTCTCCAGTTCAGTTCAATTTGATGGCTGCCGAGCATAGACAGCCTGCTTCAAATCATCCCATAGATTTTCGATGATATTAAAATTCAGGGGACTGTGACGGCCATTTTAGAACATTGTACGTTTCCCTCTGCATGAATGCCGTTGTAGATTTCCAACTGTGTTTTGGGTCATTGTCTTGTTGGAATATCCAACCCTGCGTAACTTCAACTTTGTGACGGATGCTTGACATCATCCTGAAGAACTTGTTGATATTGGGTTGAATTCATCCGACCCTCGACTTTAACAAGGGCCCCAGTCTCTGAACTGGCCTCACAGCCCACCGCATGATGGAACCCCCACCACATTTGACAGCAGGTAGCAGGTGTTTTTCTTGGAATGCGGTGTTCTTCTTCCGCCATGCAAAGTGCTTTTTGTTCTGACCAAATAATTCCATTTCTGTCTCATCAGTCCAAAATGAATCTGTCATGTCTAAATGATCATCTGCATACAACAAGCGACTCTGTTTGTGGTGCGAGTGCAGAAAGGGCTTCTTTCTCATCACCCTGCCATACAGATGATCTTTGTGCAAATTGCGCTGAATTGTAGAACGATGTACAGATACACCATCTGCAGCGAGATGTTCTTGCAGGTCTTTGGAGGTGATCTGTCGGTTGTCTGTAACTATTCTCACAATCCTGCTCATATGTCGCTCCTGTATTTTACTTGACCTTCCAGACCTGCTGGGTTTAACAGCAACTGTGCCTGTGGCCTTCCATTTCCTGATTCCATTCCTTACAGTTGAAGCTGACAGTTTAAACCTCTGAGATGGCTTTTTGTAGCCTTCCCCTAAACCACGAGACTCAACAATCTTTGTTTTCAGATCTTTGGAGAGTTGCTTTGAGAATCCCATGCTGTCTGTCACTCTTCAGAGGAGAGTCAAAGGGAAGGAAGCACAACTTGCAACTGACCACCTTAAATACCTTTGACCACTCATGATTGGACACTCCTGTCTATGAAGTTCAAGGCTTGACGAGCTCATCATACCAAGTAATCAGCATTGAGAAGTGACAGGCATTCAAATCAGCAAAATGACAAGGGGACCCACATTTGTGCACAGCCAGTTTTTCACATTTGATTTAATTTCACACAACTAAATACTGCTTGACTAAAAATCTTTGTTCAGAAAACACTGCAGTACTCAGATGTTCCTAGGAAATTATATCTTTTTTGTTGAAAGGAGAGTCAATTATTATGCAGGCTGAGAGGGGCTCCCAAACATTTTCATATGACTGTATACATACGTGTGTACCATTTGTAATTCTTGAGGTGTAAATATAAAATATGGATTACCATTTTAATTATGCAGTGCTTGTTTATTACCAAAACTTATATTGTATGACACATAACACAAAGTAATAAACACCGTACAAATCTTTAAAAAAAAAAAACAAACTTCAAATATATCAAATGTTCATAAGTTGTTCATCAAGAAGACACAAGACTAACATGTGGTTTATAAGTACAAGACATTTTTAAGCTAACAAACCTGTTGTTTACTAAGCAGCAATTTCAAGTTTGTCTTTATCTTTTCTTTTTCAAATTAAAAATGTAAGCTGCCTCACTTAAAAATGCTCACAGTCCAAACTCGAGCCGTGTCCGTTTTAAATTAAACGGACAAAATATAAAGGTCAGAATTCCTTAAAGTGGCTTTTCTTGCCCTTTGTCTAAAGCACAGGACGACCCTTTCAGTTCTGTTTTCTCACTTTATTTCTCCACTTTCTTTAATGTAAACGCTAAGCTCTCTTGTAAAAGAAGTCTCGACTCGCTACTCTTTGTTTACAACGTAGTAAGTTTGCTACAAAAAAACCCTCAAGTACAGTAATACCTCGCGTAAAGGAACATGACAACTAAATTACTGTAAAGTTTTAAAAAGCAGGTGCTGAAAAGATTGGTGTTAGTGTGCGGCCAATTTAAATCGGTGGAGGATCCCTAAACCTTATGTCTGAACTTCACCTTAATACCCCTGATACCATCTTCTAATTGTCCCATCCACACTACAGTCTGTGGGTTACGTCTGCATCTAACTTTCTATCTTGTGTTACCACTGATCCTAGACATTAAACACAGCTAGTCTTTTCAATGGCTCCCCAAGCAGGCTAACTTCTGACTCCTGCTCATTACACCTCACATATTTGGTCGTCTTCTTCTTCCTATTTATCTTCAGTCCTCTGTCTTCCAAAGCTCTTCTCCATTCTTCCAACGTCCTCTCCCCTTTCTCTTTTCTGGTGCTACACAACACAATGTCATCACAATATCCCAAGACTCAACACATCCATAACCAGATCAAGGAGGTCAGGACGTAAAGACAATCCCTGGTGCAGACCTCCTCGGACTGGGGTGTTGTTGTTTATCCCAACGCTTCTTTTAACCCGAGTCCTCACTCCCTCATAGATATCCTGGACAATCCCCACACACTTCTCTGCTCCTCCTTTCTCTCTCATGCACCACCGGTCCTCTTGACGTGACCCTCTTATCGTAAGCCTTCTCTAAGTCAATAAACCCCACATGCAGACCTTTCTGTTTTTCTCACTGCTTCTCTCAATGCAAAGATGGCATCACACATTAAGACACACTTGCATGATTTTATTCTCAGATATACAAATCTCTATGGGCTGGTGGCCCTAACGTGGCTAACTCCCTTTCTTCAGTATGCTGACCCGCTGTGCGACACCCGGTGAGCCGTTTCACTGGCGGTGCTCATGCCATTGACTTATGGGTGCAGTTGGACTGCACTCGCCAAACCTCCTGAAAGGTGCTATATGAAGTGTCGCCTTATGGCTGACGAGCAGTGCTGTGACCCCCTAGTTGTCCCCAATGTCCCCCTACTTAACCCAATTCAGGGTATGTTAAATGAGCGCCTCTCAGGTATCTCCTGAATAAAGGTAATATGTTGCGAGGTTAACTGGCCCAGAGAACATTATCGTGTCCATTATGAACTTCACAAAACACAACAATGTCAGTGGATTTTAAGGTGGTAATTATGGACACAATCGATTCCAGTCAGTATTAATAATACATTGTATTTATTTGTAGGTCCCTTTCTAAACACTCGAGAACACCAAACAATAGATAAAACACAGATTATTAACAAATCTAAAATACAGAAGTTAAAATCGGACAGAGGAATTGTAATCAAGGAGAAAAAGCAGTCTTAAACAGATGAGTTTTAAGTTTAGATTTGAAAAGTGAAAATGATTCAGTATTTCTAAGAGCTGGGCAGCAGAGCAAATGAATGTGGTAAGACGGACGAAGGGGACGGTCAAGTGGATGGAGGAAGAGGATCTGAGGGTACGGGAGAGAATGGCAACATGGAGGAGGTCAGACAGATATGGAGGGGCGAGATTGTGAAGGGCCTTAAAAGTTAGTAGGAGAATTTTGAATTGAATGTGGAACTGAACTGGAAGCCAGTGAAGCTGCTGCAAACTGGGAGTGATATGGTGAATAGAGGGGGTTCAAGTCATGATGAGGGTGGGCAGCTGAATTGTGGACCAGTTGAAGCTTATAAAGAGATTTGTGAGAAAGACCAAAGAAAAGGGAATTGCAATAATCGAGACAAGAAGTGACCAGGCTGTGAACGAGGATAGCAGTGGTGTGGGGAGTCAGGGAGGGAGAAGCGAATACGATTAACGTTACGCAGGTCGAAATAAGCAGACTGGGAGATGTGATTGATGTGGGACTGAAAGGGTAAAGTACTGTCAAGGGTGACACCCAGACTCTTAACCTGTGGGGAACAGAGGGATTGTCAATAACAAAGGATCAGTTTGGGATAATGTTGATTTTGTACCAATGAGGAGAACCAAAGTTTTGTCACTTGTTATTTAATTTAAGAAAATTTGAAGAAAACCAGGATTTGATTTCTGCTATGCAATCAATAAGTGAGGAGGATGGAAAGGAAGCAGTAGGTTTGCTAGTGAGATAGAGCTGGGTGTCATCAGAATAAGATAAGGAAGCTAATGTTATATTTAAAAGAAGATATTACCAAGGGGAACAAGGGACCCCAGGACAGAGCCCACCTGAAGTAACAGTGGTGGGTTCGGATGTGAAAGTTTTAAGCTAAACAAACCGAGTGCGGCCTGAGAGGTAGCATCTGAACCAATCTAGTGCAGTGTGGGGAATGCCAATCGAAGAGAATCTATCGAGAAGAGTAGTGTGACAAATAGTGTCAAAGGCTGCACTGACCCACTCAGTGACTGTGAGGCATTTCCTGAATGCGTTTGTCATTAATAATCCTGCTTGCCAAACACACATCTTAAGACTACGTCCGCACTACTACATTCTCGTTTTTAAAACGCGCACATTAGTCTCCATTTGCACTTTCCGCCCACACTTTAACCCCCCGGAGAACTTTAAAAACTAAACTAGAAAATACAAAAATGCTTCAATTACATTTATTTTATAGGAACTGCTAGGGGTGCCAATAATTGTGGCACACATCATTTCATGTAAAAAAAAAAAAAAAAGTATTTCTTAATGTGGGACTTTTTTCTCCCATTGAATAAATGTACTGTACTTCGATTAAAGGTTGGATTTTTCTCTTTTTTTTTTTTTTTGTTGTGAGCCTATATTTTTTGGGGAAAAAAAAAAGTATTTATTTGAAGCCTAAGAACACATCTTAACCAGGGGTGCCAATAATTGTGGAGGGCGCGGTACAAATGTCTGTGATGCGCCACCTGTTGGAAAGAGAAATGCAATGCATTTTATTACTACAAATGATTGAGATGTACCATCGATTAGAATGACAGAGACAAAGCGACCAGACAGACAGACACTTATCCCTTTATTAAAGTGGACTAGCCGTGCCTACTGTCTAAGATGGATCAATTTAGACCTCAGTGTTAATATTTGCAGTGCACCAAGAAATGCACAGGTCTCTGTTATATGTCTTTTGCTATGGGGTTCGTAAAAGCAGTGGTAATGTTTAGGATGTGCCATGTGTTGAATTGGCTGAGACACAGCAACTAGATAGGCACACAGACACGTTTCCTTTTGTTTAGGTGACCTAACTGTGCTACCCGTTTAAGATGGGTAGAAATCTAAATAATTAACAAAGACCTCAGTGCTAATATTTGCAGCGCACCATCTATTGGAATGTATTTTGTAAAGCATTTAGTAACACAATGCACTGCATTTGTCATCCCAACTCATGGCGTATCACAAACACTTTACTACAAATGTTTGTGATGCGTCATTTGTTGAAATGCATATGTCTCTGTTAAGTGCTATTTGGTATGGGATTTGTGAAAGCAGCGCTAATGTTTGTGATGTGCCATCTGTTGAAATGACAAATGCAATGCGTTTTGTATTACAAAATATGTTTGTGATATGCCAGATATGGGAACGACAGAGAGACATAGCAGGTGGATGGACACATATGATGGACTTTTTTTTTTTTTTTTAAGGTGGGTAGATAAGATATTTTGAAACAGTAAGGCTGGGTGGTGCAGTGACCAGTGTTCATACATACCTCAGACTGTTGGGGTCCCTGGTTAAGGACTGAAAAGGGGATGGACATTATTTACTTAATGATAAAAAGTTTATTTTATATGGCAGACTTAAAAACAGTGAATTACAGTAATCTACATCATGAAAGCTGAGAGAAGAATGGAGACAGGCAGTGCTATGTACAGGTGCTGGTCATAAAATTAGAATATCATGACAAAGTTGATTTATTTCAGTAATTCCATTCAAAAAGTGAAACTTGTATATTAGATTCATTCATTACACACAGACTGATGTATTTCAAATGTTTATTTCTTTTAATTTTGATGATTATAACTGACAACTAATGAAAGTCCCAAATTCAGTATCTCAGAAAATTAGAATATCAATTAAGACCAATGCAAAAAGGATTTTTAGAAATGTTGGCCAACTGAAAGGTATGAACATGAAAAGTATGAGCAGGTACAGCACTCAATATTTAGTTGGCCTGGATTACTGCAGCAATGCGGCGTGGCATGGAGTCGATCAGTCTGTGGGACTGCTCAGGTGTTATGAGAGCCCATGTTGCTCTGATAGTGGCCTTCAGCTCTTCTGAATTGTTGGGTCTGGCGTATTGCATCTTCCTCTTCACAATACCCCATAGATTTTCTATGGGGTTAAGGTCAGGCGAGTTTGCTGGCCAATCAAGAACAGGGATACCATGGTCCTTAAACCAGGTACTGGTAGCTTTGGCACTGTGTGCAGGTGCCAGGTCCTGTTGGAAAATGAAATCTGCATCTCCATAAAGTTCGTCAGCAGCAGGAAGCATGAAGTGCTCTAAAACTTCCTGGTAGATGGCTGCGTTGACCTTGGACCTCAGAAAACACAATGGACCAACACCAGCAGATGACATGGCACCCCAAACCATCACTGACTGTGGAAACTTTACACTGGACCTCAAGCAACGTGGATTCTGTGCCTCTCCTCTCTTCCTCCAGACTCTGGGACCTTGATTTCCAAAGGAAATGCAAAATTTACTTTCATCAGAGAACATAACTTTGGACCACTCAGCAGCAGTCCAGTCCTTTTTGTCTTTAGCCCAGGTGAGACACTTCTGACGCTGTCTCTTGTTCAAGAGTGGCTTGACACAAGGAATCGACAGCTGAAACCCATGTCTTGCATACGTCTGTGTGGTGGTTCTTGAAGCACTGACTCCAGCTGCAGTCCACTCTTTGTGAATCTCCCCCACAGTTTTGAATGGGTTTTGTTTCACAATCCTCTCCAGGGTGCGGTTATCCCTATTGCTTGTACACTTTTTTCTACCACATCTTGTCCTTCCCTTCGCCTCTCTATTAATGTGCTTGGACACAGAGCTCTGTGAACAGCCAGCCTCTTTAGCAATGACCTTTTGTGTCTTGCCCTCCTTGTGCAAGGTGTCAATGGTCGTCTTTTGGACAACTGTCAAGTCAGCAGTCTTCCCCATGATTGTGTAGCCTACAGAACTAGACTGAGAGACCATTTAAAGGCGTTTGAGTTAATTAGCTGATTAGAGTGTGGCACCAGGTGTCTTCAATATTGAACCTTTTCACAATATTCTAATTTTCCGAGATACTGAATTTGGGACTTTCATTAGTTGTCAGTTATAATCATCAAAATTAAAAGAAATAAACATTTGAAATACATCAGTCTGTGTGTAATGAATGAATCTAATATACAAGTTTCACTTAATAGAATTACTGGAATAAATCAACTTTGTCATGATATTATAATTTTATGACCAGCATCTGTAAGTGCCAGAATGCTACTTTAGTTAAGGTGGAAATGTGTGATTGAAAAGGAAGTGTAGGATCAAAAGTAACACCGAGTGTGGGGGGGGGGGGGATTACGATTCCATCTAAATTAAGGCAGGAAGCATTAAACCTTTCCAAAGGGTCTCGTCAGATACAGCTGTTATTGTCTGCACCAGAATGCAAGCGGCATGTTCACATCTGTCTAGAAAATCGGACTTTCAGGAAAAATCGCACGAGAGCAAAAAACTGAACCAAACGAATTAAAAGGGTTCTAAAATGGACATATGAATGGATTTTTTAAAAATGTACTTGGAAATCAATGCCTGAGTAAAGATCATCATTCTGATTGGTAAATGTTACAATAATAAAACTAAACAAATGAAAATACTTCTACTTTTAATGCACTCTGTGATGTTATCACATTCTAAATCTTTTTTGCAACAAGTGTTTAAATCGTATTTCCTTCAAGATAACAAGTTAGCATTGTAACCTCTTTGTAAAATTTTAAAATAGGAATTCAGTTGTGTAACTGTTGCATGTGTTTACCGATATGTTTTGTGTATTTATATCAATGACATATTAATTTGCTTCTGTCCTCATGTTCTGCTCATATTAAAGTTGCGTATCTTTTACATGGTTTTCTTTTACACTGCAGACTTTAACTGTTTTTATAAGTGATTTAATTAATCCACAACAAAGAGGGGGAACGCCCGCCGTCGAATCGAGATTTCCTTTTTAACCTCCCGTTAATCTTTCCGGTACTTTTTCACGCCACTCAATTCGTTTCACGCTTTCATAATCAGTTCAGTCCCACTGCTCTCGAGACCTTTCGTCCGCTGTATTTGCACTCGTTCGTTAAAAATGACACTTTTGCTATATAAAGCATTTCAAACATAAAACTCCCTTGTCAATGAAGAAAGGTGAAAACACTGTAGACCGCGACCTTCGTCGTGTTTTCGATTGGTTATCGTAATGTTCTCGCCGGTTCATATTGTAGTTACTGATTGGCTATTATTACAGTCAGTCAGGCAAAGAAAGGCACGAGCTAAAAACAACCCACCTGATTGGTTCAATCCAGATACACACTTCCCTCTGACTGGCCCCCTAATTGTGACATTCAGGCACTGCCTCCTCGCCTCTTAGCTTTTCACGTTCCAAACTGTCGGTAACGCCGACTAACTCACCTTGAGCCGGTGGTAGGCATACGTAGTGTTTGAAGAACTCACTCCGGCGAGCACCAGCCTTAATACGGTTAGCCAAGGGTTTACTGAGCTGCCGGACTCCAAGGTACAGCAATTTAGCGATGGGAAATGCTCCAGCCACCATCTTGGCGGAAACACGTAGAAACGGGGGTGGAATCCGAGCTGGTGACGCCAGACAGGAGGGGGTGTCCGCAGGAAGAGAGCGGGCCCACGGCTGTTTGCGTCACCAGGCGGCACCCTGTCGTGATCGTTAAAGGTGCTCGGTGTAGCTGAATCTCGTTTAGGCAATTTCAGTGTGTGAGTGTTGCAATAGGGTGCAGCCAGTCGAAAGTTAACATCAAGCGGAGCGTTGAATTGTGTGCAGACTGTTGCGCGGCGGCATGTTCTACGAAACCGTAATTGGCATAAATCCAAAACACGAACCTCCAAAGGAACGCCTTCAACAAACTTAAACGGCCCCTTTTCATCTTAAGCTTACAGTTTTCCTCGGTTGCTTAGGGCTACTTTTTAAAACACTGTTATCATTCTCATATCTCAAGGTGCAATCGTCCATTGTGCTACGGCACAACACCATTGTACACCTGCAGACGCTGGGGTTGCCACCTATGTCTGTCAAAAAACCTGACGTGGTCATACTGGTGTCAAATAAATTAGAGAAGGCTTTGTGAAGTAGTGTTGTGCATAGATATCCATGAATATTTTAAATATCTTTATGAGGATAAAAAACAGCCATTTACCTGATTGCTTAGATACTGGTGTGAGCTTTGCTTGTGCTTGATTTTGCTCCCTCTGCACTACACAAATCAGTAAGGGGATGCCATTAGATTTGCATTTATCATATTTAGACATAATCTCGTACAGGATATGTATGAGGGAAGTGTGACTGGTGAGGTCTGCAGTAGGAGCGACCCATGCATTCAAGGTGGAGGTGGGATTACATCAGGGATCGGCTCTGAGCCCTTTCTTATTTGCAGTGGTGAAGGACAGGCTGACAGACGAGATTAGACAGGAGTCCCCATGGACTATGACAGTGGTGGCGAACCTATGGCACGCGTGCCAAAGGGGGCACTCGGAGTCCTCTCAGTGGGCACGCACGCCGTCGCCCGAGCACAGAGTTCGTTACTATAAAGCCAGAGGAATGCGGGGCCGGGCTGCTCCCCTCACCGCTCCCCCTCTTCACGCGCCGGAGGACTTTTCTCACATCACCCGCCTCTGCCCAGCAGCCCAGTGGGAGCGCTTCCTTCCTCTCCTGTCTGGGGTAAGGCGGGCGGCACACATGCTGCTTGAGGGTGCGGCACGGACTGCAGCCTTTTGAGTCTGTGATTCCCGTGGTGGGGTTGGAGGGGATGTGGTATATCGGGTCCACAGCTCAAAATTGAAAAGGCCAGTTTTAACAGATAATTGCCGCACTCGCGGCTTAAAGGGGGTTATGGTAGAGTGGCGGGCGGTTTCGGGAGCTTTGTGATGCGGGCAGTCCTCGCTTAAGCGCACAGGTGAGGAGTCGTCCGCATCTGTAATTATTGCCGGGAGTTGCTAATCGCCACACCTGATCCACAACCCCGTAATATATAATGGAAGCCTTGGGGGCGGAGCTTAATAGGGAAGACCTGCGTGAAACACTTGAGAGGATCGAAGGGATGACAAAGGACAGCACAGTTAGTTATGAAAATCCATCCATCCAGTTTCTAACCCGCTGAATCCGAATACAGGGTCACGGGGGTCTGCTGGAGCCAATCCCAGCCAACACAGGGCACAAGGCAGGAACCAATCCTGGGCAGGGTGCCAACCCACCGCAGGACACACACAAACACACCCACACACTAAGCACACACTAAGGCCAATTCAGAATCGCCAATCCACCTAACCTGTGAGAGGAAACCCACGCAGACACGGGGAGAACATGCAAACTCCACGCAGGGAGGACCCGGGAAGCGAACCCGGGTCTCCTAACTGCGAGGCAGCAGCGCTACCACTGCGCCACCGTGCCGCCCAGTTATGAAAATGAAATCCTTAAAGTGTGGAATTCTCTGCCAAATAATCTTAAGTCAATGAAGGCACTTGAGATTGCTTTCCTTACTTTGTTTGGAACATCTTATGCTTGTGCGCAGCTGTTTTCAGCTTTGAATTAAATCAAATCTGACACCAGAAACAGACTAACAGATGACCTGAGTGCTGCATGTGTTGCTCTCAAACTTACAAAGTATGAGCCAAGGTTAGACAAATTATCAGCATGCGTACAACAGCTAAAAGCACATTAATTGTTCAAAAGCATACCGAATGCAAACTTTAACCTTTCAACAAAAAGTTGTTTGTATCATTGAAAGCTCTGTTATTATGTTTTTCTTTTAAGACAAAAGATGTTAATGTATGAGTGGCTTTTCTAAACTAAAAGCTCAGTAGATAGATAGACAGACAGAGCATCAGTATTGGCAGTCCAGTCCAATTTATCATCCAGCTGCACTCCCAGGTAATTATAGGTCTGTACCCTCTGCACACACTCACCTTTGATGATCACGGGGTCCATGAGGGGCCTGGGCCTCCTAAAATCCACCACCAGCTCCTTGGTTATGCTGGTGTTCAGTTTTAGGTGGTATTCAGGTTAAATTGCCATGTTGGCACTTTGCGATAAATAAGTGGGTTTTGGATTGCAGTTTGGGCACTTGGTTTCTAAATGGATCGCCATCACTGGGCTATGAGGTTTGCTGATGACATTGTGATCTGTAGTGAGAGTAGGGAGCAGGTTGAGGAGACCCTGGAGAGGTGGAGATATGCTCTAGAGAGGAGAGGAATGAAGGTCAGTAGGAACAAAACAGAATACATGTGTGTGAATGAGAGGGAGGTCAGTGGACTGGTGAGGATGAGGGAGTAGAGTTCACGAAGGTGGATGGGTTTAATTACTTGGGATCAAAAGTACAGAGTAATAACGATTGTGGAAGAGAGGTGAAAAAGATAGTGCTGGCAGGGTGGAATGGGTGGACAAGAGTGTCAGGAGTGATTTGTAACAGACGGGTATCAGCAAGAGTGAAAGGGAAGGTCTACAGGATGGTAGTGAGACCAGCTATGTTATATGGGCTGGAGACGGTGGCACTGACCAGAAAGCAGGAGACAGAGCTGGAGGTGGCAGAGTTAAAGATGCTAAGATTGGCATTGGGTGTGACGAGGATGGACGGAATTAGAAATGAGGACATCAGAGGGTCAGCTCAGGTTTGGAGACAAAGTCAGAGAGGCGAGATTGCGTTGGTTTGGACATGTGCAGAGGAGAGATGCTGGGTATATTGGGTGAAGGAATGCTAAGGATAGAGCTGCCAGGGAAGAGGAAAAGAGGAAGGCCTAAGAGAAGGTTTATGGATGTGGTGAGAGAAGACATGCAGGTGATGGGGGTGACAGAACAAGATGGGGAGGTCAGGAAGATATGGAAGAAGATGATCTGCTGTGGCAACCCCTAACGGGAGCAGCAGAAAGAAAGAGAAGAAGACATAATCTAGTCATTTACAGCACAATTCATTTTATTTACTTTGTATGTCACAATCAGTCTAAGTGTCTGGGCTTGCGAGTGTCCTGATAAAAACCAAGATCCAGGCCTTTAATGACCTCTTGGGCACAGCCATCAGCAGTGTGTCTGTCTGTGGAAAGAGTGTCAACCTCATTGAGAGGTTTACTTACCTTGGCAGTGACATTCATGTCTCTGGTGACTTCTCCTATGAAGTCAGTAGACAGATTGGGAGAGCATGGGGGTCATCAGGGTGCTGGAAAGGGGTGTGTGGCGCTCCTGATTTCTATGCAAAAGGACGAAGGTCCTTTTCTGTTCTCGGTACCCAAATGTGGCAATTGGTGCCACGGCCCACCTGCCAAGTTGTTTGCCTGCCTATGGTAAAGTCATCCCTGATGGAGGATCACAGGAATCATGGGAAAGAGGGGTCCTTTCATCGGAGCAACGTTTCAGCCGTGGAATGGCCAAATGGGGAGGCAGCTTGATGGATGAGGTCTCCAGGACTCTAAAAATATCCAAATCTTATTATGTGATATCATCTACTGTTAAATTCTGCTCCGTACTTCTAAAATTTTATTATTATGCTGTATTAAGGATTTGTTCTGTTCTGTGTATTGTATTGTATTGACCCCCTTCTTTTGACACCCACTGCACACCCAACCTACCTGGAAAGGGGTCTCTCTTTGAACTGCCTTTCCCAAGGTTTCTTCCATTTTCCCCTACAAGGTTTTTATTGGGAGTTTTTCCTTGTCTTCTCAGAGAGTCAAGGCTGGGGGGCTGTCAAGAGGCAGGGCCTGTTAAAGCCCATTGCGGCACTTCCTGTGTGATTTTGGGCTATACAAAAATAAACTGTATTGTATTGTATTGTCCAAGTCTTTAGAGTCCTGGTGCTTCCTGTCTTGCTATATGGTGATGAGACATGGATGTTATCCAGTGACCTGAGATGAAGATTGGACTCCTTTGGTACTGTGTCTTTTCAGAGAATCCTTTGGTACCACTGGTTTGACTTTGTGTCGAATGAGCGGTTGCTTATGGAGTCTCGAACGAGGCACATTACCTGCATTGTGAGGGAGCGTCAGTTACAGCACTACGGCCATGTGGCATGATTTTCCCCGAGGGTCATCCGGCTCACAGGATCCTCATTGTTGAGGACCTGAATGGTTGGACCAGACCAAGGGGTCACCCACGTAACACCTAACTGCTGCAGATAGAGGGTCATTTCCAGGGGGTGGGATTGGACCCCGTTTCTGCCTGGGGGGTTGCCAACCAGGTTCCCAAGCTGTTTTGTCATGTGGGGTAGGTGTGGCAACGCGCTGTACCAGTGCAGGCTCCCCATCCAGACCTGACCTGACCTGTCACAATCAGAGACTGAAATTGCCCTTAGCTTACAGGAAAACATACCTATTACAGATCTTATCTTACCTAATTTTCCATTTGTGTTTGGCATTCCCCTCTGCTGCATCTGTCAGCTGTCTGAACTTGAATCTCAGACTTCACCATTGCAGCTGACAGTCTGTTTCGTTTGTCAGACCAAACATCCTCCATGTGACTGAACACTCGCTCTGCACAGGCACTGCTGACTGGTATAAAAAAGCAACTCCTTTCAACAGCTTAGTGGATTCAGTTGACTTGCTGAAAACATACGGCCATTTTCTGTCTGAGGTAAAGTCTTGAATGGTGTCAGATGCTTCATTCAGGATGACTACTACATCACCATACAGGTTGTCTTCATCAACATCCAAGGATAGTTTTTCCACTTAACAATCCAACTCGGACTACTGGAGTGGTTGTCCTTCATCAAGGCTGAGACAGCCAATGTGTGCAGTAACCCGGCCGATGACGTCAAAATTATCCTCCAGATATAGTACTGCTTTCTCAAAAAACTTGTCTGCCAGGCTTCTGAACTGCTCCTGTTGCCAGGGTGAAAGGCATCTCAAGATTGGTTTCGCTTTGCTATCATGTAGTACTAGGGTGTTGTACTGTGTCAGCCATTATGAATGTGGTGAGAAGTCAAGCAAAATGACACATTTTATCGGCTAACTAAAAAGATTACAATATGGAAGTTTTCGAGGCCCCTTCTTCAGGCAAGATATTATCAATACATATCACACATAGCCTACAGGGTGTTGAAGGGGCCGGTTTGGTTGACTCAGGATTGGGTCACTGCTTTTTGCAGATGATGTTGTCCTGTTTGCTCCATCAGGCCGTGATCTTCAGCTCTCTCTGGATCGGTTCGCAGCTGAGTGTGAAGCAGCTGGGATGAGAATCAGCACCTCCAAATCCGAGAGCATGGTCCTCAGCCGGAAAAGGGTGGAGTGCCTTCTCAGGGTTGGGGAGAGATCCTGCCCCAAGTGGAGGAGTTCAAGTATCTCGGGTCTTGTTCACGAGTGAGGGAAGAATGGGCGTGAGATCGACAGGCGGATCGGTGCGGCATCCGCAGTGATGCGGGCTCTGCATCGGTCTGTCGTGGTGAAAAAGGAGCTGAGCCGTAAGGCAAAGCTCTCAATTTACCAGTCGATCTACCTTCCTACCCTCACCTATGGTCATGAGCTATGGGTAGTGACCGAAAGAACGAGATCGCGAATACAAGCGGCTGAAATGAGTTTCCTCCGCAGGGTGTCTGGGCTTTCCCTTAAAGATAGGGTGAGAAGCTCAGTCATCCGGGAGGAGCTCAGAGTAGCATCGAGAGGAGTCAGATGAGGTGGCTCGGGCATCTGATCAGGATGCCTCCTGGACGCCTCCCTGGTGAGGTGTTCCGGGCACGTCCAACCGGGAGGAGGCCCCGGGGAAGACCCAGGACACGCTGGAGGGACTATGTCTCCCGGCTGGCCTGGGAACGCCTTGGGATTCTCCCAGAAGAGCTGGAAGAAGTGGCCGGGAGAGGGAAGTCTGGGCCTTTCTGCTTAAGCTGCTGCCCCCGCGACCCGACCTCGGATAAGCGGAAGAGAATGGATGGATGGATGGACATAGCCTACATTGCATTACGTCCTGCCTGAAGAAGGGGCCTCGAAAACTTGCAAGTCACTTTGCTACCATAGAATGTGTAGGTGCACCTTGCATTCATCACAAATGGTTCATCACTGAGTTTAGTCGACCACAGTAGCACTGTCATTTTCTAGCTTCCTAACCGAAGAATCACATAATTGCATCACATTGTGCATGAATGCCAGGATGCATTCAGCATCAGCAGGGTCCACATTTCCTGAATCAGTAACGCCACACACAAAACTTCCAGGCAATACTTGGGCAGTCAGAGAGAGAGAGAGAAAGAGAATATTTTTTACAGGACTGACAATTAAAAAGATGGACATTCCTGAGAAAAGCTTGACAAGCGATAGAAAATAAGACTTTAATACTGGCCACCACTCAAAAATCCTCTGGATCGCTGGCAGCAAACACAGCTAGCGTGTGTTGCCGTGCCTCAGACTCTCCCTGTATTTTGTAGATGTGAATTCACAGAACTCTTCAAGTGTTTCCACTTTTTCAGCAGAACAACAAAATTCACTACACACCTTAAGCACAAAGGCCTCCACGTCACACCCTGCAGATTGAAAGACGTATTTAGCTGTTTTCACAGTGTTATTAATGATGTGACGCTTGCAACTGCCCTTCAAAATACATGAGTTCACTTCCTTGGGTTTGGGCAGCACGGTGGCGCAGTTATAGTGCTGCTACCTCACAGTTAGGAGACCCGGGTTCGCTTCCCGGGTCCTCCCTGTGTGGAGTTTGCATGTTCTCCCCGTGTCTGCGTGGGTTTCCTCCCACAGTCCACAGACATGCAGGTTAGGTGCATTGGCGATCCTAAATTGTCTCTAGTGTGTGCTTGGTGTGTATGTGTGCCCTGCGGTGGGCTGGCGCCCTGCCTGAGATTTGTTCCTGTGTTGGCTGGTATTGGCTCCAGCAGACCCCCTTGACCCTGTGTTAGGATATAGTGGGTTGGATAATGACTGCCTGACTGGCTTTCTTGGGTTTTTCAAAAACTGAGTTGTGCCGACCATAATTAACGGATGTGTTATCTGCACCGTAGGTGCTCATCTTGCTTGACTGAAAGTCCATTGTTTTCAGTGATGGACACTATCTGTTCAATTATGGTTTCACTAGATTTGTTGGGATTGTCGTAATCCATACTTTCCACCCTCAGAATTTCAGAAATACTGGATCGTATATGGGAGCAACTTTCTGTGTCCAGAATTGAATGCTTCAGAACACCCTGTAAAGTTTCTGCAACTCCGCTGCTAACTTCTCTTGACTCAATGGTGCCAACACATTTTCAACGAAGGCCACACTCTTAGTGCTGCCACAGTAGGACATCTTAGTTGCGACATTAGGAACTTTGAATATTTTCGCACGGATCTTGTTCCCACAGTCAGTGAACATGTAGCCGTGGCCATGTTGTACACCGTGATATGTACAGTAGCTGTTAATTCAGTCTTTCTTGATCCTGAATGATGAAATTGCCTTGGTTTGCCGAGCGATCTGAGCGTGATTCTGGTGTGTTTTTGATTTAGCATGGTCATAAACTGCTTTTGCCCGTGTGCTTAATCACAGTTTTAACTGAGCCTAAGGAGCAAGTAGCAGAAAGTGGATCAAATGAGCTTGGCTTTAGCCATGTTGTGTAATTTTCACTTTTCATCCAGTCATTATTGAAAGATGTTGAACAGTTCAGTTTCTCTTTTACTAGCCTGTCAGACTTAGAAGACAAAGTTTCACCTTCATCCTCTGTCTCGCCACCCATCTGTAATCAGAATATAAGTTTAATGTCACTGTGCTCTGTACAAAAATCCACTCACATGTACAGGACAGGCCAAAGTTAGCACACGGGGCTCTCAGCATTTAGAACTGCTAGGCAAGCATTTGAAGAGAGAAAGGTAGAACTACAAAAATGGGCATTGGACTATTTTTGTATGTTAGAGATGAAATTGAATCCTCTCCTGGCCTTGTTTGGAACCTAAGTCAGGGCCTGCACGTGGAGACAACAGTATAAAAGGACTTGGGCAGCAGCCAAATACTTTGAAGCCGATGGACTGATGGAAGATTACGTCATCCATCCTGAAAACCCTTCCAGCGCAGCGACGGAAAGTGGCAGACTGTATACATCAAGATCCCACCTTGGTAATGTCTTGCTATGGCTTCCTTTCGTCTGTAATGCCGCATAAGTGATTTTCTCTTATGTGATTTCTTACCGCCATATCACTATAAAAAGAGATATCACCTTTTGATATTATCCTTCTATATAAAAGCAGTCGGGATTGTCCTTCCGTCCCGTGAGTGCTACGCAGGCGCGGAGTTTCACACACGCCCGTCCATTTTGCAATGCACGATGGGATTTGTAGTTTCGTTTTTCCAGGTAAAAGATGATTTTCTACTCCAGACTGTGCAATATCTTCTTCTTCTTTCTTATTATATAAAAGCGGTCGGGATTGTCCTTCCGTCCCGTGAGTGGAAAGCGTAGCGGTATTCCGCTTATCACAGACTTACTACTTGCAGCTTGCGGTACGAAGCGACATGATGTGAGCAGAGTTCTGGTGCTCCCATCGTTCCGTTGCTTTTGTGTGCGATGCGCTGGAAAAATAGACAAAATGATGTCTATGGAAATAATTAATGTCGATGGAGTACAAATGCCTCACCGCGTAGTAAATATCAGGGGGGTTCAAAAGGGCGACCTCAATATAGAAAAAAAGTTTACATTTCATCACAAAAATAACAGAAACTACGAGTATTAAAGTAATACCGCTCAAATGCAATATAACCAAATGAATGAGTTTGTATAAAATATCAAATTGATCTACATATTGAATTGCCTTAAGAAGTGGTCAACTTAAAAGTCGGTCGCCTTAAAAGGCGGGTCAGCCTAGTATCTATATAGTTTCGGGTTACTTAAAACGCCGCAGTTACAAAAGAACTTATTCCAACTAGGGAGCTATCGCCCCATACAGGGAACACCATCTCAACACAATTATCAGTTTACTGCACATCTAGTGCTGCCAGTAGTAGCTGCACAGGCTTGAAGGGGCCAGTCATGTCACATGATCTCACTGGAGCCAATGGCAGTGCACAGCAGTGGGAAACCAATGCATATTTCAAGAAGATGGTGTTACGGCCTACTCTAGATCTATTTGGTAAACTAAGCTTGTTTTCCTTAATTTGGTGCAGACGACTTAAGTGGGTTCTGCCCTAATGACCCACCTATTGAATTGCCCACATTTATTACATCATCTGGGTTTATGGGTGGGCTGTAAGCTAGCCATCACCATTCAGGTGATAAATGTGGATAGTGTGTATCTAACTGTGTAAACTTTGTTTAGCTAGATAGCTAAGTTAGTGTTGTCCTCCCTCCTTTCTTCTGTTTGGTGTGTAACTGCCTCCATATCTTGTGAGGTTTTCTTTTTGACAATAAATGGAGTCTGTTTTTTTTTTAAAGCTAGTTCAGTTTTTGTATGTGTTTTGTCTCCCTGTCTCTCTCTGACTGGTGTGCGGCCTATTTATTTATCCCTAGGTCTTTGGTAGGCCGTAACTGTTGGACATAATGAGAAATCAAACAAAATGACACCTTTTATTCGAGGGACCTGAGTTGCCTCGAAAGCTTGCATATTGTAATCTTTTAAGTTAACTACTAAAAGGTGTCATTTTGCTTGACTTCTCATTACATCCATAATGGCTAGCATAGTACTAAAGAAGATGGGCAAAAAGACAAAATCTAAATAGCTGATTAGAAGGGAAACAGTACAAGCTAATCCAGTGTCCTGGGAGAGAGGATATTAAAAAGAAGGACAATCCCGGGAAAACTGGAACAGGTGGCAACCCTAGCAAACGCAACTGTTTCGCCCAAAGCGTTTAACTTGTGCTTCAAAATAAAATTATTATGTTAATGAATAACTACGGTGGGCTGGCGCCCCTTGCCCGGGTTTTGTTTCATGCAAAAGTTCGCTGATGACACGGCTATCATGGGCTGCATCAGGAGTGGGCAGGAGGAGGAGTATAGGAACTTAATCAAGGACTTTGTTAAATGGTGCGACTCAAACCACCTACACCTGAACACCAGCAAAACCAAAGAGCTGGTGGTGGATATTAAGAGGACCAGGCCCCTCCTGGACCCCGTGATCATCAGAGGTGACTGTGCAGAGGGTGCAGACCTATAAATACCTGGGAGTGCAGCTGGATGATAAACTGGACTGGACTGCCAACACTGATGCTCTGTGTAAGAAAGGTCAGAGCCGACTATACTTCCATAGAAGGTTGGCGTCCTTCAACATCTGCAATAAGATGCTGCAGATGTTCTACCAGACGGTTGTGGCGAGCGCCCTCTTCTACACGGTGGTGTGCTGGGGAGGCAGCATAAAGAAGAGGGACAGCTCACGTCTGGACAAACTGGTGAGGAAGGCAGGCTCTATTGTAGGCACAGAGCTGGACAGTCTGACATCCGTGGCAGAGCGACGGGCGCTGAGCAGACTCCTGTCAGTCATGGAGAATCCACTGAACAGGATCATCTCCAGACAGAGGAGCAGCTTCAGCGACAGACAGACTGCTGTCACCGTCCTGCTCCACTGACAGACTGAGGAGACCCCACACTATGCGACTCTTCAGTTCCACCTGGGGCGGTGAACGTTAACATTATACAAAGTTATTGTCTGTTATACCTGCATTTTTATCACTCTTTAATTTAATATTGTTCTTTATCAGTATGCTGCTGCTGGAGTATGTGAATTTACCCTTGGGATTAATAAAGTATCTATCTATCTATCTATCTATCTATCTATCTATCTATCTATCTATCTATCTATCTATCTATCTATCTATCTATCTATCTATCTATCTATCTATCTATCATATAGTGCCTTTCCTATCTATCTATCTATCTATCTATCTATCTATCTATCTATCTATCTATCTGTATTTAGTTTGACATTGTGCAGAACCATGGTGGTCAAAATATTTAGATGTTTTGTGAGAATGACATTGGACTCTGGAGGGGTGCTCCTTATCTTCTCATTCCATTCTTACTGTATGTTCTTCCACTTCACAATTGTTGTCTGTTGTTAGTGCAGTCACTGTGTAGCAAGTTGAATACTATTCAGGCACCAACATTACACTGTGCATCTCCCAGTCTGATAGCATTATTTCTTCTATAACTGTCTTGCAGATTTGTTGGTCATGATAAGATGTCAAAAGGCTTCTTCTGCCACAGCATGAGGTGGTCCTCTCATCCTATACATTGCCATTCACAAAGTGAACAAATGTCATGTAGTGTACTGTGTGCTTCAGGAATTTCTTACTGATTGTCTTTCAAACGTGCGTTGCATTACTGTAACTGCAAGGTACTATATTGCTGTAACTCGGCAGTTCTCAACCTGTGGGGCGCACCCCCGAATTAACAAAAAAGGGGGCGAAGATGTGAAAAAAAGAAAACAAGAATCGAAAATATGAAAAATACGTCTGTTGAAACCAAAACAA
Organism: Polypterus senegalus; assembly: GCF_016835505.1. Lineage (NCBI taxonomy): Eukaryota > Metazoa > Chordata > Cladistia > Polypteriformes > Polypteridae > Polypterus > Polypterus senegalus. Next base: position 16,586,771 of record NC_053164.1, on the reverse strand, counting down.
ATTAACTTAAACTACATTCTGATACTAGAACAATAAATATAGAGTTAGATAAATGTCGATAAAAGTTAAGTCGGTATAATAACACCTGTAGCGGTGTAACAGCAGCAAAAAATATAGGAATACATTTTATTAGGGTTTCAAAAAAACGTTAGGGGGACGCGATTAAAACTGTTATGAAAACTCGGGTCGCAAATACGTAAAGGTTGAGAAACGCTGCTGTAACTAGAACAGCATGAAGAGCTACAGTGTTGAATTACACGGTAACATAACTGTTTTTATGGCTGGACGATTGACCACAATATAGACCAGCTTACATTAGGCTGCACCCGGCGTCCAGCCTCTGCCATTGTAAGGCCGTGGTTAATGACTTGGTCCACAAGTGTGTCCTGTATCTCATCTGGGACTGCTCTGTGCCTTTGCACTCTTCTGCCTCTTCCAATATTTTGCTGTCTTGCCCTCTTACCAGGTCAGGTCGGGTCGGGGAGCATGCACTGGTACAGCGTGTTACCGCACCCACCACATGACGAAACAGCTCAGGGTCCTGGTTGGCAACCCCCCAGGCAGACATGCGACCCAGTCCCACCCAATGGAAATGACCCTCTATCTGCCACAGCCAGGTGTTATGTGGGCTTCCCCTTGGCCTGGTCCAGCCGCTCCGGTCCTAAACAATGAGTCAGATCACCCTTGGGGAATCGCACCACATGGCCGCAGTGCCGTAACTGATATTCCCTCACAATGCAGGTCATGTGCCTCCTTTGGGACTCCATGAGCAACACAACGTCAAACCAACGGTACCCAAGGATTCTCTGAAGAGACACAGTACCAAAGGAGTCCAGTCATCGTCTCAGGTCGCTGGATGGCGTCCATGTCTCGCAAACCATATAGCATATCCCTCATACCACCGCCACACATCTTTACTCCTCCTCTACGGTCAGGTTGTTCTCCAGGTTTTTTTTTTTCTTTCTTTTTTCTCTGCTGAGCAGGTTCCTCCATGTTCAAAAAGTAATCAAATTCAGTTGCACTCAATCTCCATAGATTTGCTAGTCAACTACCTGCGAGGGATTTGCACTGGCAATTAGAAGGTTGCCAGATCGAATCCCGTAAACGCCAAACGGGACTCTACTCCATTGGACCCTTGAGCAAATCCTTTAACCTGTAATTGCTCCGTCCCGGCTATGTCGTTAACCTGCATTCAGCCCTGTATTTTACAGTAGGCCCTCCAGAATTGGCACTCCAACCTCCCATTGGCCCCATTCCATCTGAACTAGTGTGGCGCTGAGGTGTCACCCGTCGCATGGCTGCACTCGGGTCCTAGTCTGGGGGGTTTTGTCATGTGGTGGGTGCGGCAATGCGTTGTATCAGTGCGCGCTCCTAACCTCTACCTGTGAGCTAACTTGACAGCAAATGTCAATGGCGGATCGTAGCTGTGAAAACTTTCCACCTTGTTAGTGAAATTCAGGTTTCACGTGAGGACTGGTTCAGGTTCACTTTATTAGTACCATAGGGAAAATTGGGTTGCAGTGCAAGAGTTTGACTGTCTTTCTTAACAAGAAATGGACACGAACAGACACACACAGATTTCCATTCAAGTCCAACACAAACACGTGGTAAAATAAAACGTTTCGTTCAAAACACAAAATAATTAAAATGTAAATAAGTATTCATTCCTAAATCTAAGATTTATTGAAATGTGTGATGGCTGCTGGCACAGAACTATTTTTATATCTTTTTGTTCTGCTTTTGGGAACATTATACCTTTTCCTTAGAGGGAAGTAACTGAAATTCAGTGTTGACAGGAAGGGGGCCATTAGAGACAGAGCTTGTCAAGCGCTTTAGCTGGCCAGAGCATGGGAATGATGGGCTGAGTTGTGAGTCCCCAGTAAGCCTACCTGACCATTTGACAATCTGCTGCACTTTGCTTTTATGTTTAAAGCAAAGATTTCCAAACCAAGAAACCAGAGAGAAAGATAAAACAGATTCAATTAAAGCACAGTGCAATAGTCTTAACGGGTCTCGTTAATCTGCAAAGTCGAGCAAAATGACCCCTTTTATTGGCTAACTAGAAAGATTACAACGTGTGAGCTTTCGAGGCAACTCAGCTAATGGCTGCCGTCACATCATCCAGGTGGGAGCTACACATTAGTGGGGGTGTAAGTGGCTCCTCATCCTCCGAAGCACTTTATGAATATAAACAATTATTTTATTATTAGGGCAGGACGGTGGCGCAGTGGGTAGCACTGCTGCCTCTCAGTAAGGAGACCTGGGTTCAGTTCACTTCCCGGGTCCTCCCTGCGTGGAGTTTGCATGTTCTCCCCATGTCTGCGTGGGTTTCCTCCCACAGTCCAAAGACATGCAGGTTAGGTGGATTGGCGATCCTAATTTGTCCCTAGTGTGTGCTTGGTGTGTGTGTGTGTGTGTGCGCGCACCCTGCCCGGGGTTTGTTTCCTGCCTTGCACCCTGTGTTGGCTGGGATTGGCTCCAGCAGACCCCCGTGACCCTGTGTTTGGTTTTAGCAGGTTGGATAATGGATGGGGGCGGCACGGTGGCGCAGTGGTAGCACTGCTGCCTCTCAGTAAGGAGACCCAGGTTCGCTTCCCGGGTCCTCCCTGCGTGGAGTTTGCATGTTCTCCCCGTGTCTGCGTGGGTTTCCTCCCACAATCCAAAGACATGCAGGTTAGGTGGATTGGCGATTCTAAATTGGCCCTAGTGTGTGCTTGGTGTGTGGGTGAGTTTGTGTGTGTCCTGCGGTGGGTTGGCACCCTGCCCAGGATTGGTTCCTGCCTTGTGCCCTGTGTTGGCTGGGATTGGCTCCAGCAGACCCCCGTGACCCTGTGTTCGGATTCAGCGTGTTAGACGATGGATGGATGGATGGTTTTCAGTTGAATATGGGAGATGGTCAAATACCTGAACCTAAAAGGGGTAGTCACTGGTGCCCATTTTGGCCAAAGCTGAGCTCCTGTCTACTGAATTACAACTGTATATCTTTTGTGCTGTATAGCAGGGGTCTCCAACTCCGGTCCTGCAGGACTACTGTGGCTGCAGGTTTTCATTCTAACCCTTTTTTAATGAGTGCCCAGTTTGTGCTGCTAAATAACTTCTTGTGAATTCAATTTAATTGAATTGCTTTTTAAATGTAATTTAATCTTCATCGTTCCTCTGAATTGCTGCATTTCTTTCCTTAAATAGCATCCAAACAGAAATGAAATGTGAAGTGAGGGAGCCAGCAGAAGACCAACCAAGTGAGGGCCTCAAACTCGAACCAATTTCACTCCAACCAGCTGCTTAATGAGGCGCAGTGTCTTGCCGTTAATGAAACCCGTTCTTTAATTCCATGACTTGTTGCTGCTGTTTTTCTGTAATTGTTGATTTTCTCTTTTCTGTTAAAATGCTTTGTGGACCTGAGCATATCAGCATTCCTGAGACCTTCATCGTTCTTTATTTTCAGATATTGTATGATGGACGCGAGTTGTTTTGGCTCATTTTGTATCTCACTATTGTTTGGCTGCTAATTAAGGAAAAAGAAACAGTTTACGGGGTCTTAGTCTTCAAGAGCATGTTAATTAAAATGAGTTCAAAAGAAGTTAATTGGCGTCACGAACAGGTCACTCATTAAGAAAAGGGTTAGAATGAAAACCTGCAGCCACGGTGGTCCTCCAGGACTGGAGCTGGCAACCCTTTCTTTATAGCTTTCATTTTCTTGTTTCAGAACCGAGTCAACATGGTGACAGAAAATTGCCAAATGAGCTACGGTGCTCCCGGGGAAGTCCACTGTTGAACAACAGTCGAGATGTGACAGATCCAGTCCACTCCGTATTTCACGGGCAAGAAATGGGCAGCAGACCTCCATTGTGGCAGGGTGTCTGGGATTCAGGATCAGAACAGAATGTTCACACCATGAAGTGAATCTTAACGAAGAACTGAAGAGTGATGGGATGGTAAGTGTGATTACAGACGCTGTCGGGATTAGCTTGGTGTGCCAGTATTCATGAACAACTAAAAGTGAAAGAGGTCTGTGCAGGCTGAGTGTAGAGAACTCCATATCTGACGAAGTATGCTGCACAACTCCTGGTCCGGCTCTTGTCCCAAGTCTGGACTGCTGCAACTCTCCACTGGCAGGGGTACCCCTAATGCAGCAGCAAGCCCGGTGTTCAACCAGCCAAGGTGGGCACGTGTCACTCGTCTTTTCAGATCACTACGTTGGCTTCCTGTAGCGGCACATGTTAAGTTCACATCCATGAGTAGTCGGTGGGTCACCACTAGTATATACGGGGACACTCGTGGGGTCAGTTCTGCTAGCGCACAGCATCTGGTGATGCAGCAAATCTCAGTCCAGACTCTTCAAGTGTAGTTCTTGTCTGGTGAAACGAGCTGCCCACCTCCATCCAATCTGCTGTCTCCCTCAATCTGCGTATTGTAGAAGTGTTTGAAGACCCTCTTGTTTGGTGAGTTTCTGTCAAACTGAAAAAGAAAAAGAGAGCATTGAAATCCAGTGACAAAGAGGCTCTGAAGGATGCCCAGCAAGTGCTGAAGAAAAATAGTGAAGGAAAGGGAACTTAGAAAGCTAAAATAGAAAAAAACGGACGCAGAATGACATGCAGACATACTGGACTCCGGGGCTCAGGTGATCGAAGGGGATGTGGGCAAAGCTAACACTCTAAACCAATGTTTTAGTAAATGTGCCCTCCCACTGACACCTTCTTCCAGTGACCAGTCTCCATCACATCATCAACATCTCCTACCACGTCAACAGAAATGGCCAGTGACAAGCCCACCTCTGACCACCAGCGTGGACTGTCTGTCCATAACAGGAGACCAAGTAAGGAGACAACTGGGGAAGCTACACACAGGCAAAGCAATGGGAGCAGATGGAGTCAGTCCTTGAGTTCTTGAGGCCTGTGCTGACCAACTTTGTGGTGTCCTCTGTCACCTGTAAAGTTTTGTCCCTAAGGCTTCAGAAAGTGTCACTGCTGTGGAAAACATCCTGCATTGTTCCTGTTTTAAAGAAGGCAGGCACCTCTTCACCTAATGACTACACACCACTGGCAGTTATGTCTCACATCATGAAGACCCTTTGTGAGGCTGGTCCTAGACTATATAAGTCCTCTTGTGGTAGACCACCTGGACCCACTGCAGTTTCCCTATTAGGCAAAGATTGGAGTGGAGGATTCAATTATCTGTCTGCTCCACAAGGCTTATTCCCACCTGGACAAAGCTGGCAGCACCGTAAGGATGATGTGTTTTGATTTCTTCAGCGCCTGCAATACCATCCAGCCATCCCTTTTAAGGGGTCCACTCAGAGATGTGCAGGTGAATGAGCCTTTGGTGTCTGGGATAATGGACTGTCTGTCGGGCAGACCACCGTTTGTGAGACTTGAGGACTGTGTGAGCAACACTGAAGCACCACCATGAAAAGCTCTGTCTGCTTTTCTCTTCACCCTGTACACCTCTGACTAGAAATATAACATGAGGTCACGTCACTGGCAGAACTTCTCAGATGATTCTGCACTTATTGATAAGTGGGATGAGACAAAGGAGAGGAGTCAGGGGAAGAACTTGGTTTGTTGGTGCAAAGAGAACTGTCTGCAACTTAACATCAGCAGAACCAAGAAACTGCTTATTGACTTTGACAGCATCAAAGAGCCTCCATGTCCTCCATGTCCAGTCAGTAAGCAGGGAGTGGGTGGAGAGGTGGTGCACTCTATCTATCTATCTATCTATCTATCTATCTATCTATCTATCTATCTATCTATCTATCTATCTATCTATCTATCATATAGTGCCTTTCATTTCTATCTATCTATAATATAGTGCCTTTCACTATCTATCTATCTATCTATCTATCTATCTATCTATAGTGCCTTTCATTTCTATCTATCTATCTATCTATCTGTCATATAGTGCCTTTCATTTCTATCTATCTATCTATCTATAGTGCCTTTCATTTCTTTCTTTCTATCTATCTATAGTGCCTTTCATTATCTATCTATCTATCTATCTATCTATCTATCTATCTATCTATCTATCATATAGCGCCTTTCACATCTACCTATCTAAATGTAAACCAGTGTAAACTCTATGTAAGGAGTTCTCTCTCTGGTCTTTCAAGGACTTAAGCAAATGTATTTTTTTGTAAGCTAGCTGTGTTCCCCACCAGGGATGATGTAGTGTTTCATAAACAGGGATGACACTTGGACCCATCAGTCTGCCCCCACAGTCCATACATTTAAAATATGGTGGTTCATTAACACCAAAGACGTTCAAGAGCCCAGCGGGTGTCAGTCACACTGCGCTCTGTTTTTCATGACACCGATGACATATTGAATGTGTGCCTCAACACGCTGGCCTCAGTGCTCCAGATTATGCTGACGTCCTTTGCTGTTTCAGGCATTCAGCTGGGGAAAAGTGTCAAAAAAAGGAGTGCTGAGTGATTTAGTGCTATGATGGCGTCCCCACATACACTCAATAGGTTAGACCCCAGAAGTGTGCTTCTGGATAGGGAGGACATTTTGTTATCTAAAGGTTTATTTGGAGATGTAAGCGCCTGTTCACGGCCCCTGAAAGCAGCTCAGGCAAAGTGTCCAGGGGCGTCAGGCAGTATCGTGTAATATTGATGCCTAATGATCTTAAACCCCTGCCAGACTGACTGTGTGTGTATGAAGGGCGGAAAATCCTGAAGCAGATAGCTTTAATAATATGAATTGTGTACACTTGTCCGAATCAATAGCAAAGAGTCGGGGTGTCAGATTCTAATCCTGGAGGGCCTTCATGGCTGCACCTTATCATTTCTGCCACTTCCTTAGTCAGTAGCCGATTTCTGCTCTTAACGTCACACACTTCGATGGCCTTCATTTTAATTAACATTAAGGACTCCTCGTTGTTGCGTTGTTGTGAGTTTGACGCTTCTGGTGAGATGCTGGTCTTGCCCACTAGGGGGCGGTGTCGTCGTTCTTACTTTTTAAGATTCGGCGCTCGTCGTTTTTTAACGGACCGCTGACTGCGCGGCGCACTCTCGCCTTTTAACACAGCGCGTTATTTCATTCCGGGGCGTCTTCGTGCTCTGATTGAGCCGCAACAGACATTTCCAAAAAAACTGTCGAGATTCATTGTTTCATTTTTTTTTCATGAGCAAAATCCCAATGTTTTGATGACCAGGACATATTCACAGGGCCGCTGCTGGCCAAATGGGTGCCCTAAGCAGAAATGTACTTTTGTACCCCCTCCCCCAAATATTACAGAAGTAAAAATAAAATAATAAAAAAACACCTACTATAGGGGCTAAAATAGAACTTTATTCAAATAAAAGTAAATACGTCATCACGTGTGCTTAGCCTACTCTGCGTTCACCGTAAACTGAAATATATACGTTTATATTTTTGTTTATTTGTATATGTATATTATTAATATTAATTTATTATTATAATATATAAAACGATTTTTTTTGAGCAGCTGGGATGGTGCCCCCCCGGGAGTTGGTGCCCTACGTAGACTGCGTACTCTGCGTATAGGGAGCGGCGGTACTGCATATTCATATTTCTGTTGTCCTCACGTTTTTCTTTTAAAAAGAAACTATTAAGGGCCCTGAATCTCAAGAAGTACACTGCCAATAAAAGTCTGGACAAAAGCAAAATGTTTCATGTTTTTGATAGAAGTTAATACCCGTTCTTTATTCAAGAATCCATTGACATTCTTTTAAAATACCTTCAAACATCACTAACATTTCTAATTGCTGGTAATGCTTGAAATGATAGATAGATAGACAGATAGATAGATAGATAGACATGAAAGGCACTATATAATAGATAGATAAGAAGGGCACCATATGATTGATAGATAGATAGATAGATAGATAGATAGATAGATAGATAGATAGATAAGAAAGGCACTATATAAAACAGTCAGGTCTGAAATGAAAGGCACTATATAACAAGTTGATCTGATATGAGATGCCCATCATAGGGTCAGATGAGTTTTTTTCACTCAGGTGGTCCCTTCTTTATTTTATGTAGCACCATTAACCATACCCGCCATTACAAGGCAGCTTACAAAGTACGATCAGATCTGATATGATATGAACTATACAATAGATATACAGATTTGATCTTAGAGACACTATATAATAGATCTGATATGAAAGGGATTATATAATAGAGAGGTGTGAAAGGCACTACATAGGATAGTCGAACATCATACGAGAGGCGCTATATAACAGATATGGGCATACGGTGATTTTTTTCTTCTTCGTTTATATAGCGCCATTAACGTCACCTACAATCCCAAAGCACATTCAAAGTATACAGGAGTGCAACACAGGTAAACGCGAGACACGGGGGTACGGGAGGCTGGGGTGGTCGTTGTTCCAGCACACTGAGCGCTCGTTTGGCAGTTAGCTAATTATTTGTATTGACTCCTTAAAACAGAAAGTGACGGCCGTTTTCACCACGAGATCTTGAAAGACGCTATAAATGTTGGTCCATCAGTCCAGTTTCAGACCAGCTGTTTCCAATGCAGGGTCGCCGGCCCAAACCTCAACACCACTGAAATCTGAGCTCAGAACTTTACGAACTTTAAGACGTCCCAATTGACCCGGCAGTTATTTTGTAGTTTTGATCAGAAACCAAAACACTTCATTGCCCACAGTGCCTTGGGTGGGCGGGCTCACCTGTGGGGCTGGTCACCTGCCTCAGATTCGTCGGAAGGAGGGAGGGAGCGAGCAGTCGGCCGATCTGGCGCATTCTTGTGAGATCGCATCAGCGTCGGGGACGCGGGCTGCTAACACCCCTTTGACGAGGAGGGGGGGGCTCCACGACTGAGTGCGGCTGATATGTGCGATCGACTCGGTCGCGTCTGTAAAAGTGATCTGAGAGCCCTTCGTGAAGGCAGGGGTGAGTAGAAAGGCTTCACTACGACCGTCCGAATCCAGTAATCTGTGTGTTGCAAGACGGAAGGCTGAGCGCGAATGATCGCGAAAAGTCAGGCGCGCTTTTGGGGACTTTTGTTGCAGAAGTTTGCAGATCGGACGTGTGGTGGACTTGGCTCTCTGTCTCTTTTTTTAGACGGTCTACGAGTAAAAAGTGACATGTGGTTTGTGCTTTGCGATGTGTGCGGACAGTGCGTCGGACGTGTGCGATTACAAAGTGAGGCACCTCCGAGGTGAGGACTCCGTCAGCGGGCACGATGCCCGACTTTAGTCCACCGTCGCGGCTCAATCAAAATGAAGGCATTAGCGTTTAGCTCTCTTCTTCACTGCTGCAGCGCGGTGCCTGGTTTTTGGGACCCGTACCGGTAAGGCTGCCCTTTGTGTAGAAAGTCATCCCAAGTTTGCGTGACCAACCCGCCCACTCCCCGCTTCCCCTCCAAAACGACATATCATTTCCACCCTCTTAGCCTGCCA